>NW_022280101.1:1532179-1635455 GCF_004355925.1 Anarrhichthys ocellatus | reverse complement strand
CACACACACACACACACACACACACACACACACACACACACACACACCTCTAAACTTTCAAATTAAAGGCTTTTATTTCAACTTAGGTTTTATTTTCATAGCTTTGGCCAAAATGTCTATCTGTCATAATAACACCAAGTTAATTAAAAGTACAAAAATAACTTTTGATGCTTCAGTTTAATGTGCAACTGAGATTTGATGTTTTCTTTGGCTGGTGGGAGATAAAATATCTTGGAAATACATAACTCCCCAATGCTTAGGGCCGGTGGGTCACCGGGCTTGCAATCCACTGGCGGAAACCCTGCTTCAATTAATTAAAAATATTTTACAATGAAAACATTCTGTATTTATGTATATAAATTATTTTGTATGTATGACAGCCATGATGCAGCATCAATACGTGGGAAACCTCCATCTGCTTTCAGCCCAAAGTAACGATTATAATTATACTAAACACTTTTTGTTCTTGTTGTGTTTGTGTGATGTGAGCAGTAGAGATCAGTGAGCAGTACATCCTGGACAGGTCGCCAGTTTATCGCAGGGCACATGTAGAGACAGACAAACAAACATTCACGCTCACATTCACACCTACGGGCAATTTAGAGACGGCATGTCTTTAGACTGTGGGAGAACCCGGAGGGGAACCCACGCTGCCACGGGGGAGAACGTGCAAACTCCACACAGGACCACCCGGGATCGGGGATCAAACCTCTTGCTGTGAAGTGACAGTGCTAGCCACTACACCACCGTGCAGCCCCCTTACTGGCTTTCCTGCACACAAAATCTGCATCCGTTTAGAAAGTACTGTTTCAGAGATGCTGGAATGCTGCATCATACCCAGAATGCAACACCCTCAAAACATCCACAAGTTCTCCCTGATATATTAGAGAGAGAAAGAATGAAGAAAAGCTTCGGCTCTCACACCGTAAGACAGAAAAGTAACAGTGTGTACCTGAGGTTTAAGGAGGTGAGTGACTGCAGGCCGATGATGCTGTCTGGGATGGTCCTGATGCAGTTGTGATACAGACTCAACGTCTCCAAAGCGACCAGGTGACACACCTCTGAGGGGACGTCGGCCAGTCTGTTCTTTGAGAGGTCTGCAGAGAGAAGAGGGAACACAAAATAATTAAATAATTGGCTTTACAAATACAGATGTCTGTTTGAGTAAAAAGAAGAGGAAGCTCTAAAATATTGTATTATTTAAACCATCAAACAAACCATAAATGTGTAGACCTTTTGGTTTCCAAAACCAAAACCACTTCCAATTCATCATATAGTGCACATATCGTAACAACATGTTATACGTTTGTATTAACTTTATGAGCATCTGGGTCCTGAGGATGAGGGTGGTGAAAGTAGGCAGACAGCTGAGTCGACAAACAGTCGTATATTTCTTTGTAATTTCTCCGTCTACTGTGAAGAACCCAGACTACTTCCACACTCTGCCTCTCAGACGGTTCAGTGTCCTGACTAAGCAAAATATTCCCACAGTGGTGCAAAAAGTTCAGTTTTTGTTGAAAGTGCTTTAGAGAAGTGTTGACTCAATGCAGCACTGGGGTATACAAGGATCACAGACCCTTCTATCCGAGGTACAAATGAAGTCTGTGCAGCGGGGGGGAGAAGTCGGCCGCTCGAGGCCAGGATTGGTGACATCACATCCTGCTGTAGCTCGGCAACAACAATATCAACTTCAGTTATCAGCTGCGGCCAAAAAAAGGCCGAGAACCAATTACTCCACATTGTTCTCGTGAAGCTGAACTCTTAAAAACACATTTTGTTTTGTTAGCGGAGCGAGAACTCCCTGAGAGTTCATTTCCTCTGCGGGCAGCGGTCACGGAAAAGTTCTGTTTGGATTCATCTGACGCGGTCTCACAACAAGAGGCCACGTCTCACTCGAGTCGTATTTGTGTAGAATATCCGTCAGAACTTCTGCCGGTAATAAACTGTATTGTGGAGTCACTTCCTGTACTTGATACAGATTACATTGTTCACAATCAACACTGAAGGCATCTCAGAGCAGCATTTCAGAAGATGGAACAAGAGAATATTTGGCGCTTCTGCTGTTGATGTACTGCTCACCCGACTGCGATGCTCTGACAAATTTGACTTTACGAACTGCAGCAGAGATTCTGTCAGTAAACAGCGCAGCGGGGATATTCAATCACTGCGCATCAGCAGCACAGGCAGCGTTGCATCACGGGTCACCGAGTCACAGGAAGTGCTATTTAAAACAACGTGGTTGAGAAACAAAGAGCTCGTCAGTCCCGCTTTCATCCTCCGAGCAAACAGCCGCAGTCTGACTCAACGACCGGCTGCAAACACACTGCTGTTACTGGCAGAGAGAGAGAGAGAGTGTGTGTGTGTGTGTGTGAGAGAGATGACTAATATTCATAACCACTGTAGACATTTAACCTCTAAAATAATGCAGTGGACATCATTACATAGTATTCACTGCAGTGACCTTAATAAAAAACGTGTTTCACACAAACACACACACAGAAGAAGAGCGATGCTTTGGGGACACATCTGTCAGGTTGCATTTGAATGCGTCTCCAAATGACGTCATGTGAGTTGACACAAGTGATGATACAGGCCTAAGGTCATGTAACCCATGACACACAGTACTGTTACTACTACTACTGACTGATACATCAGCATGTCCAATATGGAAATGTTATATTTTAGTAATATTTGCAAATTTGTTTGTGTTTTGTTGGACTGCTAAATCATCACAACACAAGGTGAACTTACTGTTTTGGGGGGAATGGGGAACTGAAGCTATATCGCTCTATTAAAATCCACCAGGCTCCATTGCAGAACACACGAGTTTGAATATTCAGATTTGAATACTATGAAGCTAGAGAAAGATATAACAACCTAAAAAGAAATACTAGTAATAATAATGGACTTGCCCTTTAATTTAGATTCCACTTCCTACCGTAGAGGCAAGGAATTCTAATAATCAGCGAGAAAGAGGAACACGAGGCGCTCTAAGAACTGAGCAGAAAGTGAGCGTCAGTTCCCTGAGGGTCTTTCTCTCACACACACACACACACACACACACACACACACACACACACACACACATTAAGAGCACAACACAACAACAGTTGCTGCTGATGGAAACAAATCACTTCCTGTCCAGAACTCCCAGTCTGTTCGGGATTCTTCCGTAACTCCTCACTAAACCTCCGACATGTTTCAGAGGACGTGAGCTGATAGAGGACGTGTTTCAACCTGCAGCATCAAACGAAGCGCTGAGCGGCTTCTCGAGGTTTCGGCCTCTGTTGTTCCCGATCGTCAGATGCCGATAACGACGACCATGAATGAGCCTTCATGCTGAACTGCTGCTGGATACGGTCGGCCTTCATATTGACAACATGTACTGCTGCAGACACTTCATTAGTGAGCCCACAATGTGGGACAAAAAAAAACAAAAAAAAAAAAAGTTTTTGCCAACCTCCTAAGAGGAAACAACATATTATGGTTTAGAATTGTAGTCTGTGTCCTTAGAAGTTCTTCATAACAACTCGCAAGTTACTAAACTGGTTTGCAGCAGTCAAACGTGACATTGAAGCGGGTGAGATGTGGCGTTATTATTGTCGTAGCAGGCAAACTGTTTGGTGTTGAGTAACAACTCCACAACTAGTGTGATGCAACAAGCTTTACTTTACATTTCATTTAGTGAACACTGACATTAGAACTCTACATAATAAACTCTATAATTGTCCCAGATGTGATGTTTTAGTGCAGAGTGAAACAGAAAACAAGCTAAAGAAATATTCAAATAACATATGTTCTCAACATAAATGAAAGCGGACTTCGAAATCAAACAAACCCATTCATTTGTTTTTTCAGCCACGAGTCTCCAGCTTCCTGTGGCTGAAGCTCTATTAGTTTTTGATGCATTTTAATGTCATGTTAAAGGCTTTTGTATGATCCTATTTTTAATTATTCACTCTTTTAATGTTTGTTTCTTTCAATGTTTAAGTGTTTGTAAAGCTTTTTAAACAATCTCCGACCTGAGACTTCTCTGCTAACAGACGACAACAACAAGATAGAACCGCAATTAAACAGAATAAAAAATGAGTCCTGAATCATTTTCACAACACTGTTTGTTAATGAGATTTCCTCACACCTGCAGGCAACTGAGCAGATCAACATGAGAGAAGTTAATCTTCTGGAGTGCCGATGCTTTAAACACAAAACACACCCTGAGAAACAGGCGTGGGGCTTCCTGTGTTAATAACACTCCCTCTTAAGGGACAGGAAGTGATCTCATCGAGGTCACGAGGTGGGTCAGTGCATTGTTGTCGACGTGTGACCTCTGAACTCTAGAGGAGGACAGCGATGAAGAATGCTCAAGTGAAGACACCTTGGGGAGTCTTCGTCTACTTGGACGCAAATCAGGAGAAAAAAAGACAAACCTAAAGTTCAGTTTCCTTCACACAAAGTTACATTATACACATACATCATATCAGAGGTTTACACACTGTGAGGCCACTCCCTCAGGAGTAAGGAACATGTGCAGTGTGTTAAGGTGAGAGGGACAGGTGCATGCAGATGTTCTGAGGACAACTGGATGTTAGTAATTGTAGTAGCAGATTTGACAGCTCACCACTACTGTCTGCAGCAGCAGCAGCTGTAACATGCAGCTCATGGTAGTTAAGAGCAACTTCTCTGAGCACACCTTCAAAGGAATTCGTTATCGGAGATGTTCAGTGCAATAAACGTCCATAAATCTGCTCAGAAATAATGAAAAACGTTGCTTCTTATCACTGCAGAAGTAGCCTGAGGAGCATCACGTTTTAAAGTTTTCAAATCCAGTAAAAGTTATTTAAGTACATGCATGGATGATGGGTTCAAATTCAATACATGCACCTTTAATTTTACTTCCTTTGTAGTGATCAGCTCCTATTTCAATGTTATAAATGTCAACTTAACACTTTCTCCACATTTCCATCAGTATGACCACAAGAGTTGTTTTCATTCACTTGCATCCATTTTATTGATTTTGAATTGCGGTTACCATCAATGAACCCCGCCACTTCCTGCACAGATGTTTCACATTAAAAGCCTTCCAGCAGCTCAAATGGCATCATTTTAAAACATCTGGGAGGAAGAGTGTTGACTGGTTGAAAAAGAATAGACATCATTTTATCGTCCATGCTTTTACAAAACATCACATTTCTCTGTGCTTCATTTTATTTTGCATTAAACACACAATGCAGTACTTGGGGCTTTTGTTGTGCGACGAGGCTGTGACAAGTAACATCTGTCTGTCCAGGTCCAACTACAAACTGGTGAAGTTGTTTCCATGACAGACAGCCGGTGTTCATGCATGTTTACCGTGTTACAAAGCGCTTTGTTAGAGTGCACAGAGACAACATCTGAGCAGCGATGTGAACTACAACCGCTGGAGGTACAAACACTCGGACTCAGTGCAGGAATGTGGAGGCTGAGCAGCTGAGACACAAGAATGTTTCCTGCCTACTCATTAACACAGAGCTCTGTCATCTAACAGCGCTGCAGCAGGACGACGGGGAAAGAGGAAGGAAGGAAGCAAGGGGAGGAATGAAGGGAGGAAGAAAAGACTAATGAAATTCACATTTCAATGTTAGCAAACTAAAGAAACGTGCACAGGGTCAATACAACGTGAGCACCATCAAGTAACAAGCCAGAGTTCAAAACTGTTCACTGTGGGTGAGCTTATTGTTCGGGGCGTCATCATCAACCACCAACTGATCGTGAGACGACATGCATCCAGATCTCTGTGGCTCACCACCTCACCCAACAACTTCCTGCTGTAAAACCGGATCAAACGTGAACTGTTCACTCAGTGTTAAAGAACATGTCTGCTCTTCATGGAATAAAGTCTGCACTGCATATCTGTCGTTCTTAAGTAGACCTGCTACTTATTCTGTATGTATTATACTTATATAATTTGTTGCATTTTGATTGGCTGAAGATGTTTCTCGTGGTTCAGATCTAAATTCCGCAGAGTCAGCTCGTCTAGTTGTCAGCCTGAAGATCTCTAAAATAAATATATATATATATATATATATATATATATATATATATATATATATAAAAATTATATATATATATATAAATAAACACTGCGTGTGTGCGCGTTGTGGCTGTACCCTCTGGTTGTGCAGGGAGAGACTCCTCCCTGCAGTACTGTAATGACAGGCTTCAGCACGCACGCACGCACACACACACACACACACACACACACACACACACACACACACACACACACACACACACACACAAAACTAAAAGAGCAACGCTACCAAGGCAGACACTTAGTTTCACCCCCAGTGCAGAACAGAAACTGTAAAAACAGAGGAGATCTGCATCATTATCATGAAATTAGTGATTAAAAACACAAACATATATATTTGTGTGTGCAAAGACGGAGGGAGTGAGGGGTTAACAGGAGAGAAAGAATGACGAGAAAAGACAGACAATAGAGGGAATAGTAAGGAAAGGAAATTAAGCCATTCAGGTACTCAAATACAGTTTCACACTTCACTAACTTTGCTTTTCCATAACAGGCCCAAAGGTTCTTTAGGAAAACAGAGCTGTTATCGTAATGAAGTTATAGCAAAGTTTATTTTAAGGACTTTGTGGCCGTATGATAGAAAAACAAACCTCACGGAGCAGAGGACAGATGTGGAATCAGACTGACTGAGCTGAACTATAGAGTAGAGGGACGTTGGATGGTGTGGGGGTGTGTCCGTGGGTCAGTCGGGGGGGGGGTTCTTGGCGGTGTTCTCACCACTTGCTGACTGCAGAGGAAACAGAGTCGGTCCAGGAAACTGAAGGTGCTGCTGGGAGTAAAACTCGCTGCCTCAGGCTCAGTTTGTGCTGATGATGAGGACGACGATGATCGTGATCTGCTTCGTTTAGCTGCTGCTGTCAGCAATTTGCTCGGATATAAAATACTGAAATAATAAACTTACAACAATACCAAGAGTACCCAGACTGTTTAATAACCAGCTATACGCTTTCTAATGCCACTTCAAGGAGACAAATCAGATCCAAATGTTTAAAAATAAAAAAGGTAGAAGCTCAAACTGCAAGTCACTTTCACCTTAAACCCTGAAAAACATCTGACCGTATGAAGACTGTATTCATTGTATGATTCTTTTCATTCCATATGCAAGTAACTATTTAAGTATGTTCATTTCTTTTTCAGTTAGATATATTTTGTCCGCTGAACGTTGGCCTTTTTGTGAGGAGGATTCAAACAGTTTTTAACCAACAACAACTTCCAACCTACACTACTTATACAAATGTAAATGTGATGATGCAGGAGCTGAAGTCACCATGACGGCCATGTGAGACTTTCTGCATGGATGCAGAGTCACATGTCTGTGCAGACATGCATGTGTGTGCGTTACTGTGTGCATCAGCGGCTGCACAAATATGTGCGGGCATGAGTGTGTGTGTGTGTTTCATGTTTATCTTGGGACAAAACTATAAATGCATATTTGCAGATCGTCCAAATGTTTCTAGATATAAACATAGATGTATATTGATTGTGTGTGTGTGTGTGTGTGGTTGCAGCAGATGGACGCGGGTCAAGAAATAGGTCATGTAGAAATCCTGTGGGGACAACCAGCCAGTCCTACACAAAAAAACATTAAAACACACAAGATTTGCTTTATAAGGACTGTTTATGGCAAACAAACACACACGCACACAGACACTCCAAATTGTTTTCCTGTGCTACTGGAACATTCCTCATCCACCAGAAGGAGATTTATTTGACTTAAGAAAAGGATCTCAGGTCCACTTTGTTTTTCTACTCCTGGCAATGATTCCTAGTGAGGGACAACAGGAACTCTGACATTTTAAAATGTATTTATTTGTATATGTATGCTCCGTGTGTAGCTGATGCATCCAAAGTTACTTCCAGAGAAGTGCAATTAGATCTGATGTGGCCAACAGGAAAAACATCTTCATGTCAAAGTATATATTTACGGACTGACATATTGTTTGTTTGGGGCTTTTCGTTGGATTTGTTGACAGTAAGAAAAATCTATATAATAGCAGCCTGATCCCTTCATAAGCGAATCAGAATATGAGTAGCGGTTCCACTCTTCTGCCTCTTCCTCTCCCCCTCATCCACGTTTCCCTCGCTCCATTTGTCGGCTGAATCTCTAGGTTTTGTTCTCCGGAACAACCGACACGAATTGACTGTTGCATAACAGAGAGCGAGTAATTCAAGTGAACATCCTCCCACATCCACTCGCGCTGCCTGTATCTGAGAACAGAGGAGCCTCGTGTGTAGAGCAGCGTCCTCACACAGACAGAGGGGTTTAAATCCCCTTTAAGGACAAAACAAACGTACACAAATCAATCTGTGTGTTTGTTCAGTTGTCCAATGATTCACTCATTCACACCGCAGAGAACAACGTTCAGCCCCGCTGCTCGACCCATTTTCCTGCCTCCTTGGAAGGGAAAGTAGGACGAGAGATGAAGAACACCCAGAAAGATCAGTCTGCGTCTTTATCAAACACACACACACACACTGGCCTGGCTAATTAAGTTGTCATAGCGATATTATGATACTACACATGTAGCTAAAGTTACTGTGATTGAAGCGTTGCAAATTAGCAACACTGACAGATCAGCAGCCTGAGAACACTTGAATCCACACACACACACACACACACACACACACACACACACACACACACACTAGGTTAGCAGAGCTGGGGTGACCTCAGTAAGCAGAGCGATTG
The DNA here is from genome assembly GCF_004355925.1 of Anarrhichthys ocellatus. NCBI lineage: Eukaryota > Metazoa > Chordata > Actinopteri > Perciformes > Anarhichadidae > Anarrhichthys > Anarrhichthys ocellatus. Next base: position 1,626,696 of record NW_022280101.1, on the reverse strand, counting down.
ATAGTTAAAGGCATTTTCTGACACTCCAAGTCAATTTCTTATTCCTCTGGTTTCTTTATCTCTTAGAGAAGCAACATCTCCACAGGAAGCTGTTAAAAATCACCCATTTTAAAGGATGTCAGCTTGTGAAACATAAATATTAAAAAAACAATGCATTTGTTGTCCTGTATATTCCTCATGGAGGGTACTACTATTTTTGTAGTCGACCACCAAATGGATTTCCACCAACAAATATAACTTTTTCATGTCTTAAAAGCCAGAAAGCACCACATGTTGAACAACTAATTAAACACAAAGACCGGCGGACACATTCTCATGTTCCTGTATGCTACGTGTCACAGTCAGCCATCAAAAACAGGTATTACTGCTAACTTATATGGTGGACAAACAAACAGAACAACAAGAACCGTGAACTCCACAGAGAGAGCCGGAGGAGAATAAAACCTCTTCAGAGTGAGCTGAACTTCTTCTGAACTTTGGCTCTGACCTGATGTTCTGGATTATCAAATAACTCACTCCTCATGACACAACTATGTTTCCATTTGCTCAACGTTTTAGTCCTCTTTCGTTTTTAAACTCGGATCCTCTCACTCGCCTGATGTCAACAGTCCTGACTCCAGTTGTAAAAATCGTGTTAAAAATTAACAGGCGCAGACTGGATCTGCACACGCGTCTGTATGATTGTGTTTGCCTAAGTCATTCCCTTATGAGTGTACGCAGAGTAAATAAATACGTTGATGGTTAATACGTAAACAACCCGAGCGTCATCGTGGTTTTACGGTCACTAACCGTTGACCCTGCTGCTGTCGGTTCACTGTAGTGTTGGTGATCATGAAACTGAAACTATTCAAGAGAGGTTCATCTGAACTCCTAAAATGGAAACTGGTGGAAGTAGTGAGGCGTCTTCTTCTGTCTGATCAACTATTAATGCGAGGAAACAAAAGTGTTTCCAAGCAAATATATTGATAAGCTATTCAGCCACTAAAACACAAATAAAAGATGAACATGCAATACCAATGACATGCAGTGACCTCCCTGTTTATCAGCTGTATTCCATCTGGCACTGTGTGTGTGTGTGTGTGTGTGTGTGTGTGTGTGTGTGTGTGTGTGTGTCTGACCCAGTGACCAGCAGACAGTCATGGATTAGTAGTACTGTAGATTTAGAGGGTTTGGGGTGATTATTGTGAGGGGCTCACACAGATGAATATTTTCACGGAATATGTTTGAATTTCAGATAGACATTCAGTGGTAATCTATAGTTTTAATGCAAATTTAATTCATAACAAAACACACATTGACATTCTCCTTTCGAATCTTTGGAATTGTTATTCCACATCAGCAAGTAGTGGTGTAGAGTAGAAAGGAAAGGTGAGTTTATTTGTACAGTGCTTTGCATAAAGAATGAAATGAATAGAAACATACATACATAAAGATGACAAAGTTTGTGTCTACATTACTTTAAAAAAGAGGAGACAAACCTCACTGATGTTACAGTGAAGACAGGATGTGAACAGACAGACGCAGAAAGAGAAAAACAGGGTGAGAGACAGAAGTAAAAAATGTCCAGTTTAAAAATAGACAGACAGTAAAGAGAGACACAGGAGAGGAGGAGGAGAGCTGGCAGGCAGAGACATTAACAGGATTGGAGAGGGGGAATTTCCTCAAACTGGCAACCCACCAGGCACACTGTCAACACACACCACCCTGCTGCTGACACACACACACACACCCCATCATCATCAAATACAACAACAAGACCCCCACCACTGACCCACATCTTTCTCTGCTGTCAGCATATCACTAAACTGTCTGTGTTTGTGTGTGTGTGTGTGTGTGTGTGTGTGTGTGTGTGTGTGGCCACTGGCAGGGCTGAGGGAGATGGCATGATCGTAAAACAGCACCCACCAGCCACCCCTCTGAATTTCAAACATTATTTCTGGCACTGTGTTAAAGCAATTCAGGCTAATGACATCTTTAAAATCAAAAATATTGAGTCAAGCGAGAACTTCCTCGTTCATAGCAGTTGATTTTTCCTACAGTGTTTTATAGCAGACGTCTCACCGGAAACAAAGACCACTCACGCTAGCTTTTATCAACACACTTTCATAATCTACAGGATAAAAGTGCAGTTTCCCCCTTTTGGAGAGAGTCAACCAATCAGGCGGGATTAGTCAGGATTAAGAATCGAGGGAACAATCTTTGTTCTCAGCTGGTTAGTAAAAAGCCACATCCTTGGGAAAAAAGCATCAGAGAAAAAACAAATCATGGATGAGACTGATGCAGGTATACAGGTTGTTAAATCCAAATAACACAAAAAACATACGTCACACAACTCTTTGATTGTTGAGACAAACATAAAAAAGGAACCATGTGGAGTAATAAACATAACACGTATCCTTGTTTAATGAATTTCCTTCCTCACAAGGAGTCAATATTTTGAATCGCACATTGTTTTCACCAGTGTTTGCTACATTTGTTGGTACGTCACCATCACCAACTGTCCATCAGAGGAATGTGTATCGCATCGCTCACACACACACACACACGTTTGATAGAAACACACTCACAACAACCAAAACTCCACAGAAAGCCTTTAACTGTTCCAGACTCTAGCAAAGCGTTGCTAGCTTGTACAAACAGATACAAATAAGGTTCAAAAGAGTGAAACGTTAATGAAACAAACTCTTCATGACAGCAACACCGGACTTCAAATATCCCATGAATATCCACTTTAAATTACACCACACACACACACACACACACCAAAACATCAGCAGAGATTTAATGTCACACCTGAGGCTGCCAGACACTGAATGTTCAGATTAAGTTTGAACAGATTTCACTTAATGCTGCAGCTTTCGTTTGTGTGGATGTAGATTTATATTGCTGCGTGTGCGTGTGCGTGTGTTTATGAGCATATGTGAACACTTATTTATGTATGCTGGCATGTGCTTCACGGTGTATTAGGATAAGCCTGAAGGAGAGGGGTATGGAAAGTGTGTGTGCTCGCCGTGGTGAACCAGTTATGGATAGGAGTGTGTGTGTGTGTGAGATGTTTGGATGCCAGTATGATTTAGGTGGGATATAGAGGTGTGTGTGTTGGGGGTTGAATTTGGCCTACATTTGGAGGATGAGAGACTGCTCCTGTTTATTTATTCAAAGGGATCGGGCGTCTGTGAGGACAGACTCCGACTGTAAGGCTCAGATTTAGAAAGACTCGAGCTGCAGGACGAGACGACGTCATCATGGAGCTTTATAACACTACACAATGAATATTGCATTTATTGATTTAATACTCTTGAAATGCAACGTTTGCAAACCCATCGGTAATTGTTAACCAAATACTTTTGTTGTTATATTGTAGTTTCTTTTGTTTAACTACGGTGTATTTTGAACTATATTATTTGTGCTTTATTCATACGTGAGTCTGAGTCCCCTGAGAAGAGAGGTAAAGTGTGATTCATTACGAGTAAAAACACGATCTAAACCCACCACAAACACAAATCCAAAGGGATTATGGGTAGAACGGGACAAATGCAGATTTGATTGCTTAGAAATTCAAAACTGATGACTTTACTGATGCTCATATTTCCATGATTGTCTTCTTGACGGGTCTGAGGATGTAAAGTGCAGCAGTGAGCCTGGACTGGTTTGTCATTGCTGGGAAACGAGAACTCTGTTCACTAAAACAAACCAAACATGAAAGACGGTCAAATTATTCACTTCTCTTTTTGCATTATATCACAACAGAACGGTCGGAAAGTTCTCCAATAAGTTCTTCACAAGGTATTGTTTTTTTAAACTAGTGTCGATATGAAACCCGAGTTTAGGTATGAACACCAAAATTGATAATTGTCTGATACCTTACTATAGACATGTACAGAAAAATGCATTAAATGCATGCTAGCTATATGAGGCTATACTTCAGCTAAATGCTAATCTCATGCCAACATGCTCACAATGACAATGGAGGTAGACATTAAACCTGTTGTTCACCATCTTAGCTTGGTGCAATAGTATGCTAATTAGCATAGCAGACAGTGGGGTTGCATGAATATCTGTACTGTGTTTCATAGCATTAGTTAATCCTCCCATAGAGTCTAACGAGTCCCTGTGCTGTAGATGCAGGTTTACGTCACCAGAGAGAAGTCTGTTCTGTCGTCCGTGACTGTGTGTTTGTATGTTCTGCTCCACATAGCAGCTTCAGAGAGTTGCAGAATCAGATGAGAAACACCGATAGGAAAGAAAAAAAGCCTCGAAAGACCTAATTTGGGCACAAACACCCACACGAGTTATGACCCCATCGCATCACTGCTGTAATGACGTTGGTTCACATTTGAGCTGTGAGTGAACTCAGCCTGGAGTGAATGATTATTTTTAGAAAGCGGAGAGGAAAAAAAAGAAAAGTTCACAAACATATGATGTGACATCATCTTGATGGTTTTCAGTGTGTAAAGCGATGTCACGGCCCACGGTCACGGTCTGACTCACCGGGGGTAGGTATCAAAGGAGAAGAACACTTCCTGCTGGGCTCAGTGATCGGGTCCCACAGTGAGGTCATGACCTCCTCTGATGTACAAAAGACCCTTTCTGAAGACACGCAGTGTCATCGCAGGAACATGGACGACTGGAAACCATTTCTTAGGCGGGTTCATGTTCCACATTAAAAGAAAGTCATATATCATTGTATATATATATATATATATATATATATATATATATATATATATAGATATATATGACCACCTGCATTACATAACTGCAGCCATTTGTCAAATACCTGTAAAAATGTCTAATGTTTGGTGGCCTTGCAGTAGAAAGGATGCTGACTATCGGTTATCTGCAGCTGTACTTGACAGTTTTGTGGGTCCGTGGGTGTCCTTGGTCTCTCTGACAGGAAACGATCTGAGCCGTTGCCTCCTGAAAACAATGAGGTGGGGAGCGGTCACTTCCTGTCTCTGTGCTGGTGAAAGAACCACCTCACAGTGTCATTAAGGAGAATCACAACCCCACCCGTCTTCAGGTTGGCCTCCGCTTTTCCAGAACTTTACGTAAAAACTAATGCCGGCAAGAAAGACTTTGCCATTGCGGCCATGTTTGCATGCTAATGTTAGCATTTAGCTCGAAGCCCCCCCTGCACCGTGGTACAGCTGCAAAGAGCTACTAGCTTGGCTGCAGATTATTGAACGTAAAATGACTTAAACAATGAATGAATTATCAAAATAGTTGCCAATCAACAAATCAATTGATAGACTAATCAAACAGTGGCTATGTGATATCACTACTGCAACAAAGAGTAACATAGAAACTCTTTTAACAGCTAACCCGTTAAAGCACAGACTAGCTCTATATTATATAGATAATTATACATTATATCACGTCTCTCACTGATCCAAGCTGACAGGAGACGGCCTTCATTACGTCCCGTTTGATTGTATTCTAGTGTTTTCTATCTCAGTCCAGTGTGCTCTTCTCTGATCTTCTGTCTGGTGTCTCTGAGGCTGTTCGCTCCTGTGAGAGAAACCATTAACTACTCCATTAACTACTTCATTAAGTGCTTCATTCACTATGCATGACGCCCTCTGTGAACTCCCCCTCCATCAATAGAAAGAGGTTTAAGGTCAAGATTAAGGTACAGGTTCATGTTTAAGCCATGTATTTATTCATGAGGTTAGAAGTCGGGGTTAGTTTGAGTAAATAATGTTTTAAAACATATACATTTACCAGCCAAATTATACCAAATGTGTCATTGAATAAAACTATATTAAGTATTTTGTCTTAAATTGTCAGAATTTGTAAATAAAAAGTTGTTTTTTGACACATTCAAATAAAATGCTCTGCTATAGATAATGTGGTTATTCCAGTGTCCTCACAAGTATAAATAAGAGTGTGCGACTGTGTCCCTGTCCCAGCTGTCATTACGTTCAGGTGTGGCAGGAACAGCGGATGGACCCTCCTCTAACCCAACACCACACCACATTCCTGGGAGTCCACAGCTTCCTCTGTGTGTGTGTGTGTGTGTGTGCGCAGATGAAATGGAAGGAAGAGCCGTGAGGTAGAGGAAGTGAGGGTGGTAAACTCTGGGCGGTGAATCCTGCCTTAGGCAATCATCATGCATCCATCCACACACATTAAAAACATGCTTTATTCACATCTTACTGCATATTTTAAAAGTCCCGACATCACAAAAAATAAGTTATTTCTCTTTGGAAAATAAAAAGACACTGGAGAGTGTGGGACTTATGGTGATTCCCACCCATATTGAGATGCATTGAGAATCGTTAACAGGTGAATCGTAATCGAATCAAGTCGTGAAGTAAATGAAGATTCACAGCTCTACTGATCGACAAGTTAACTTCGGATTATCAGACATTTCACGTATAAAACGATAAGACAGAAAATAGAGATAACAGTGACGTAACAGTGAGTGCGAGGATGAAAATAAAACATTTGTTTCAGAAGCAGATTCTGGTCTAAAAATTTAGAGCAGATCTATTTTTATCTGGATTTGTGTGACTGAAGTGAGAAGAGAATGATGTCGGTCAGATTAAAAAAAAAATCCTGCCGATGGTTATAACGTGAATCACTAACATGAAATTTTGTGTAATCTCTCTGCGTGGTCAAACACACACACACACACACGTACAGGGGATGTTGTTTCTGTTAATATGACCCTTACTAATGTACTGTGTGTGTGTCCACTGAAAAACTGCCAAACACTGCAAAAATGGGCATTGTCTGGAGCTGGGAACGTGGGCTGCTATCGGACACACACACACAGTCATTTGTAGTAGAATACAGTAGAATAGAGTCGGTCAGCGTGTTCCTGTTTCGTTCTTCCACCTCCAAACAGCAGTATCAGTAGAAGAGGAAAGGAAAGTAAAAGTGTCCTGCAGCTCAGAACTAAACTAAAGAATGATTCCGAGATCAACAATTCAGACATTTGCACCCACGTTGTGATTGGCCGGCTGTGCAGAGGTGAGAAAGTTGGCAGCAATTTACAAGTTACACATGCACAGTACCGATCGGGACCTGGCGGCGGGCAAAGACAAAGTTTATAAGCTGAAGTGCAAGTGAGCATTTCAATTATTCGGCCAACAGGAGGTTAGTTGGGGGGCATCACAGGACGTGGGCGAACAAACATAATGTTGAACCCTGAAAGGTTTGAACTCCTCTCGTCACTTTTCACATGAACAACCGAGTGCAGCAGCATGAACGTCCTCCAGGAGAGACGGTCTGAATACGCGTCACGTTATCCACATGTCTACACGACATCACGGCTCCCCCACTCGCTACGACGGTCGGATTTTCTCTACACGTCCGAGTGCGGACGTTCACGGTGGTTTTAAACATTTTGCCTTTCATACGTGGTCAGACAGCACGTCCCACACATTAGTTCTTTCTTTTCCAGCAGAACCCCAACCTGTAGTTACAGGGAGACGTTGAAGGAAACCAGCTCCAGCGTGTGTTTCACTACAAGTTGAGACTTGTGTGGCTGCTGATATGAAACTAGGCTGAACCACAGTGTGTGTCTGTGTGCTTGCATTTTAAGTACATGTGCATGCATGCGGTGCTTCGGACAAACTGCTCTGGTGTAGATTTTTGTAAAACGTGTGTGTGCGCGTGTGTGTGTGTGTGTGTGTGTCACAGTGACTCACTCCGTTCTTTCTCATCTATATTCATTTCGTGGGGGTCGATCACAGCTCTCGTGTGATCAGAGACGACTCCATCTTCCACACACTGATGAACCAGCAGACACTGATTACTACCATCAGACCAGCATGTCAATGATTTAACAGATAAAGATCATGTTGTCGTTAATTAACGACGTTCACTCTTCACAGATCGTCGGTAGTTCTTCAGTCGATTTGTCGAATATTAAAACTGAAGCGCTTGAATAAGTCTGTAGGTCACATTTACAACAACCTAAATCTCCCTCAGGGCGGCACACTTCTGCATCGCTGCATGTTTTTAATTCAGAGAGCTACTACATCGATGATGTAGACATGCACAGCTGCTCCCGCTGCTCATTCAGAAACAGTGCTGAGCTGGTTCAGATGCACCCCGTGACTGACTGGAGATGGAGACGCAGAAGAAAAACCTATTAATACATTTCGCATTTTCTCAGCTCCACAAGAAGCTCTGTGATCAAACAGGTTTGGCCCGAGTCAGGCGCCTGTCTGATGTCTTACACTTTACTGACAAACCAAAAAGTGACAGACGATTTAGAACCAAGTCCTCTGCCTTCCTGGCAATGCCTCCAACGTTCGGTCAGTAACTACAAATCCATTTCAGCAGCCGTTTGCAAACATTTACATCCCTCCTCCAACAATTTGTGGGCCCACACGCAGCACCTTGATTGACATATTGCATAAACTAAACACAGAATAATTAGCAGTGGCTTTTGCTGGTGAAAAACTTTTATTCAGCCTCATATTAAATCTGAACAAATGCTATCTGACTCAGCACCTGAACAAGCGCCACAAACTCTCAGGAAATCAAACTACGGGTCTCCTGACGAGACAAATGAGATGGTGTTTGAAGGCGAATGTGTGAATATGAAATCTAAACCAACTACAGAAAATATCCCCCATAACACAAGGCATGATGGGTAGCGGGAGACAAACAGGAGATTCAATTCGTCATATTTTGAAAGTGGACAAGCTACTGCAAGAAATGAATCTTCCATCCAAACACCAACAGAACTAGACAAAAGTAGAATAATCCCCCAAAAACCTACCACAACTGGCAAAATTACATTACAGGCAAAACACTATGGAAGTGGCGTGATCGTGCACGCCGTTGGGCAAGGCAGCACTCAAGTACGATGCTGGATGAAACAGAAAGCCTGCATCCGGATCCAAGTAAACCCGGATCCAGTGTGCTGTAAAGCAGTTCAACTGAACCGCACAGCCTCCATAGCCCCACTCACTTTACTTCATGCTGTGTGTGTGTGTGTGTGTGTGTGTGTGTGTGTGTGTGTGTGTGTGTGCGCTTCTGTAGACGTGACCCACTGCGGTTATGCAAGCCACATTTCTTTTTTAGTGCACATAAACAAAGTTAGAGCAACATAACGTCACTGTGACTTTCCAGTCCGACGGTAACCCGGCTGAACTTGACTTCACACAGAAATGTGATGGTTTCAGTTTTACTTCAGCTTTATGACGCTTGTAAATCTCTAATGTTTACATTTTGGTTGTTTGCAATTCCTTTTTTTCGTACTTTGTAATGCAAATGCTGCTCAACAATTTCCCTCGGGATAAATAGCGTTATCTTATCTTAACAGTGTCCCTGTTACATTGGATAATCCACAAAACTGTCATTAATTAATTTTAATCTTTCATAAATACCAGTTAATCGGTTCACAAAGAGGTCGTTTTTGAAGCCTTGAGGAGCACAAACTCAATTCCGTTTACCTCCATCCTATTAGCAGAGCAGCAGAACTTCAACCACAACTGTCTGCATGTATAGATACCACACATTGGAAGGTAATGACCCTGTAAAGTGTGACACCTCTGCTGACGTCATGTGACCGGCCTGCATCTATGTCATTGCACATTAAAGCAAATCAGCTCAACTACCCCCCCCTCATATAGATCCACATAATGCTGCAGCACGTACTGAAAACTACCGTTAGCACGTCACTGCTACCATCTTAAATACACGAAAATACCACGTTATGATCAAAACACTGCAAAAAGAGACGCATCAGTACCGAGTTATGGTTTCCCATCTTGACACAGTACAGCGTGAGAAGCAGCATCTGTTTAAACCTCACGGGTAGAATTGCTTTCATGGAAAAGGAGAATAAGTTGGTGCAGTTGTATGTGCTTCAGCAGACTATTGGTGGATTTACTCTAAATATATTTGACCATATTGGCACAGCTCACTGTGTATGGCCAACACCAGCCTCTCTTTAGCATAGAAACCAAAAATATATACAAAATACATACAAAAACAAGCCATTCCTCTGTGATGGAGGAAGTACTCATTGTTACCACAGTGTCATTTTACTCTGTTACAAAGAGGAGTCCATCACATGTAAAAATAAAAAAGTATCGGCATCAAAATATGTATAAAGTACCAAAAGTAAAAGTATTAATTATGCAAAATGTCCCATTTCAGAATAAAATACATCATATTACTGGATTATAATTATTGATGCATTCATGTGTTCATGGCTTTTTTTAGTACCGCTAACAATACATATTTTATATAATTAATCTAAATCTGGAAAGCTGTCAAATCAATGTAGCAGCTGAATTGTAGTGTAGAAGTATAAAGTACAGCATAAAATGGAAATACTGAAGTACAGTACAAGTAACTCAAACACTGTACTTCAGTACAGTATTTGAGTAAATATACTCCGTTACTTCCACCATTGTCTTTCACTAGTAACTGCGATTAAAAAACATTTAACTAAAAAACAGATATGTGAGCTCTGCTCTTGTAAATAAAGCAGAGTGTGTCTGTGCTCTCCATGCCTGTTTACAACTGTAAACGGATTAAAAAGGAAGTGGTGGGGAATTCCACAAAAGGCCCACTGAACAGTCAGATCCTGCAGACGTTTAAGATGGAAACTTAGGCAGCTTTTCCCTGAAAGCCTGAATCACCAACATCCTGTCTGCAGGATACAGGTACCCAACGAGTCCACATCCAGCCGTGCACCCGGGATGTATAGAGAGCCTCATTTAAGGTTAAATACACACATATCCTGCAACACAGACGCGATGACCGCGCTAACACACCACCAGGGTTGCGAGTTCGACTCCCCGTTGTGGCCCAATATATAAACACGCTGTTGTGATTGTGGACGACTAAAGGACATTCCAGCACTATGCCTACAGGTCAAGGGTCAGGGAGGACCACGCTGCTGCACAGAGAGTCGTTACCGCCCCAGCACCGGTGTCGTAGCTATCTAACACCACGGAGAGGTGCATACCTGCGTCCACCGTGTCCGTCAGGTCGTGGTTGGCGGCTGTCCGGGGGAACTCCTTTAGTTTTCTGGAGCTGAGGTTGAGGGCGCCGCTGGCCGCCGCCTCCTCTAGCGCCCGCTCCAAGCCCCGGTTAGGAGGCAGGTTAGCGCTGCCGATGTGCGACTGGATCGACGGGGAGTGAGGAGGAGGACGAGCCGACTCCGGTCCCAACGTCGCCATAATGCTCCACCTCTCCGCGGTTCTCCGGGTGTGTGCGTGCGTGCGTATGTCGGTTATATCCGAGAGCGAGGTAGAAGCGTGCAACGGCTAGCTAACGGTCGGGACAAACAGCGGTACACCGACTTCTTCAGGCGTGCCGAGCCGTGCCGCGTTTCCTCCTCGATTGTAAGCCGCCGCGTCCGCCTCTCTGTCTGCGCGGTGCGTGAAGCTTCGAACACACAGCCGCAGCGCGACATCCGGTTGTAATATTTCAAAATAAGATATCTCCCAGTCCAGCGCCATACCACGATGAAATCAAACGCAAACTGTCTGTGAATAACAATAATAATAATAATAATAATAATAATGGCTGTAAATACAGTGTGAAAAAAATGCATTAAAACATTTGGCATAATTAGCATGTTTTTTAATTCATTTTTATCCTCTAATAATTACAGTTTTAGAAATACGGCCTGAATTTTATTTTACCCTTTGAACTGGTTGACTTAAAAGGAATGGTGGATTTTAATTTCCATTAATGTCAGTTTCATGACATATTTTATTCTCTACGTTTCCGTTTTCACTCTTGCATTTCTTGGACTTGATACAGCTCACTCACTGCGGCTGCGCACTGGAATGTTTAGCTTGGAAGCAGCAGGGGGATTAAAACAGCAGAGGAAACGCAACTAAACAGCGACATCTGCTGCACAGAATCATTGCATGCTGCATTTGAGTATAATTTCAGGTTTTACAGAAGCTTTTACCAGAGTGTTGATTCATACCTGAGTGATACTGTAGGTGACCGTAATAATCCTGTTCCTGTTAGGGACACATACACCCACAAAGACTGCTTTAGGTAGACATCCATCGCTTAATGTTGGCTGTTAAAACATTTGAGAGATGTCATTATCAGTAATTGTATGTATCTCTGTATCATAGGTTTAGGCTGCTATAGATTTTATTCCTTCAACCAGAGGACCCTGATTCAAACCTCCTGAACTATCCTACCAGATCAGGAACAACTGTTCTGTAATGCATTAAAGGAATAGTTTGACATTTTGGGAATATACCTATTCAATTTCTTTCCCAGAGTTAGATGAGAACTGTGTGTGTGTGTGTGTGTGTGTGTGTGTGTGTGTGTGTGTGTGTGCGTGTGTGTGTGCGTGCATGTTTGATAGTGAGAGAGCTCCACTGGGGAGCGGGAGTGCTGAGTCACCTGATTACATAACAGGCTTGCATCAGCAGATAAACAGTGTGAATCACTGATTACAGTATGCGTGCCAACACAGGATTGTAATTGCATAGCCTACTTGTGAGGACTTTTATTGACATAATGTACAGTTCGTCACAGACTCCACCTAATGGTAACCTTTATTCTAAATGTAACCCCTAACCACATCTCATCCCTCAAACTGCCCTTTGAAAATGTGAAGACTGGACACGGTACACTTACATTAAAAGTACATACAGGCACGGTCCAAGATGTCTTTGGGCCCTGAGTTTCCTGACTCCTTGTCTGTTAAAACAAAACTAGAAAGGTGTGTCCACCGCGACCACTGCTGTAATGTTTGATTGAATGAATACAACCCACAATTGGCTAATCCCCCGTCTAGACCACAAGTGTATCAGATGTCTCACACAACAGATCCTCTCCTACTAATCTATGCAGATGTCTGCTTCAGCTCTGTGCAGGCTTGCATTTTCAGCTCCGTCTCAGAGGTGAACCGCGACTTGACGTGTTTATATAGGCCTTTTTTTTTTTGACAATACAAGTGTAAACATGAGGTTGATGCCGGATAAAAAGGCTCGGAATAACTGTTGCAGAGCAGCAGCTGAACAGCAGCAATGCAACCAGCTGTTTGTGTGCTAGTTCTGCGAACTGTTCGATGATAGCTAAACACATTGACCAAAATAAAAATGAGCCAACCGTGCCAGTGGCTGGGATTCGGAGATGCAATCAGCTGTTGTATCACAAGTGGCCCCATACCGACCGGGGGCCGTTTAAGAGTGGTTAGTCAGGAGTCAGCCAGCAGTCAATGACGGTATCAAACTGGCAATAAATGGTGTTTAGAGAAAGTGAGTCACTGCAACCATGAGAGGTCCTTCTGCATGCAGCCATGAATGAGCACCCAAACTATTATGCAGTTTAGTTATGCTAGATTAGCCGTGGACAGACACACACACGCACAACAATCTCATTGTCTCCTGGCGGAGATAAAAAAACAACATTAAAGGTTAATTCCATTGTTTTGTGCCTGGACATGTCTCCTCTCAGAAAGTTTGAAGCTGCGCTGCTTCAATGTTTTTCTGAATCAAATCAAACCAATGGATACTTCGACTCTGAGTAAAACTTCCTCTTTCTCTCTACCAGCTGCCAGCTGTTGTGACAAACATCATTCCGCTGAGCTGAGACGCTTTGATATTTCTGCTGATTAAATCGTCTGAGTGGTTTCTAATGTGGTTATTGTTAGATTGAGGAAGATGCAACATTATAACCTTTGAACATGGAACTTTTGCTGCGGCATTCTGTGTGGTTTGCTGTCATCATTTTCTATCGAGTACATTTATGCAACACCAATATTATCTGATTCTATTTTTCTTTACTTTTATGTTTTTATGTTCTTCAGCAAAATTACACTTCTCTCCACAGAAGGAAATCAACAATCAAAAGTTATGTAACAAATTTCTAAAATAAAAACATGGTTTATTGCAGAATGATTCAACTGCTTGTCTTTAAAAAAAGTTCCAGATTAAAGAGGAGGCATAAACATTGCCAGTGACATTATATTTCTAACAAAACCTCCACGTTCTAGGACATTTATGATCTTTTTTGGGGTTTAATTACTTGAGGAAAGCTCATTGTCATCCAGTATAACAAGAGCTCTTTTGCATCTATATGTTTATAGAAGAAATACTGCTGCCTGCTCACCCGCAGAAAGTACAAACCACTGTTAAATACAGGAAGTGTCGATAACCAACCGCCTCGCTTCCTTTCAAGACTCGATTCAGTCCCTTTGGCCTCTGACAGTTCGCTGCTTCATTCTGGGAGATTACAAAATGGTGAGTAGCCTGGTTTATTTGTGCGGTTTTTAGATGTTTGTACTTGTGTCTTGGTCAGTGTTGCTTCGGCCTCTTGTCCAATGCCCTTCGCTTTAGTGAAATGGGAAACATGTTGGTACTCACAATCAAAGTCTGCACCCACACAGGAAGCTTTAAGCGAATCAGCCTCTTGAAGTGAGACTGATAACATGTTAAACCCAGTTTTAGTCTTTGAAAACACTGAATAAAACTGGTGGCTTTGGGGTAAAGAATAAAGACCAAAACACTACCACTGTTCTCAGTCCATAGTCCTATTCGGGTTTTCCATTTTTATTTGGAAATTGAAATTCTGAAAATTACAGTGTTTTTCCTTTCTTCTCTTACGATCCGAGACTAATACATTACATTTTTTAAAGGACATTATTGTTATTTCGCATTGTTAAAAGTAGAGGGCTGAATCTCCAATGAATAATTAAAGGATTAAAATAAAATAAGCGAAGGATCAGTTGGATAACCGTGAGTAACAATAACTGTGAGTTGGAGAGCCAAATGTTTTTGGTTGAATTGATTTGTGTACCAAACGTCACGGCAATCCATCCGATCTGTTCATTTATTGACTGGTTTGTTACTTTGGTTGAAGGCTGCATCTTCACTGTTTCACACCCGACTGTTTGTACTTTATCTTGTGAAACCAGCTGATGTTTATGAAGGTGTGACACTGTGAGTGAGTGTGTATACTGACTGGAAACATTTTCAAGTTTGAAATGTTCAAATTCAATTTTAAAAAGCCAATCGATCATGTTCTCATGTAGGGGTGGGAGGGGGCTGGGGTGTGTGTGTGTGGGTGTGTGTGGGTGGTGGGGGTTATATGACTGTGTATGTCTGAATGTGTATATATGAGTATATCTGAAAGTACTGTTGTTAATAGTTAACACATGCCACATTTTATATTTGTTAAATAAAACCAAATATACATGAAGGTAAAATGAATCAATGAAATGCAACAACCGTGACAAATTTCATGTTCTGCGAAATTACTTCTTTAAGTTGATAAAACCAAGATTCAGTTTGGACTGCTGCTATCAGATGTCCTCTGACAGGACAGTGCGTGCACCCCCAATGTTATCATCTCTGCGTTATGTTTTAGAAGGAGTTTTACTGTAAATCTTTAAAGAGCGCCGCCTGAAATCAGCAGAAAGTTGTTCCAAGGTTGAGGTTAAAAAGCAAAAAACAGAAGTTTACAATCAGGGTCCCCCAGCTCTGCATCGACCTATCAGAGGAGGTTTGGCTATCACATACTTTTTCATACAATTTCCTGTAATATCAGAAGCGCAAGGAAGAGCACTCACATTTTGGAATTTGTGAAAATTCTATTAATGGCAGGAGCAAATACTGATATTGTAGCCACTTGTTTGAGCTAAAAGAAATATACATTTTCTCCACAATGCTTAGTTGCACAAGTGCAGATCCTGTGTGATGTCACATTTTCTGACTAATGTCTGTGATTGTGTGTTGCTCCACACTGGGATGGATTTGAAAAGGTGTGATTGCCAAAATTTCTACACGCCGTGTACTCCCAAATGAAAAAAAGTTTTTCAGTGTGTGAATATTCTCCACAATTCCTGTCTGAAGTACCTTCATAGTGTCCACAAACACATCCTGTCTGATCTCTTCTATTGTGTTCGGTGTAGCTGAGGGCAGTAATGTTTGGACTTGAGACTTTGACTTTCGAGAGCCTTCAAGTTGTTTTATGATCCTGATCAGAATCTATGACCGACCAGCAGGAACCGCAGCAGCACTGATACAACTTCCTGCTCACGTCTCCAAACAGACAAAAAAAAGACGACAGTTTCGAAAGTCATGAATGTCGTTAGCTATCATCAGTGAAGATGTAAGTGTTTGGGTAATTTTGGATTATTTGAGTCGATGAAAATCTTTACTCACTGCCACAGCTGGTAGCTGTTTTCTCATCACTCAGGAAGCAATGTCGCACCAGGAAGTTTCCACCAAAGCTGCATTCATTGGGAAACTTTGTCTCTCCTCTCCCGTGCAGATGGGAAGCTGCGAGGGCATGTCCTCGTCCCTCCACAGATCCAGATATATCAGCTGGTGTGTGAACTCCGCAACGTCACCAACACCTGCAACTACAACAGGTAAGATCCACTGCACTCTCAAATAAAATAAATAGCAATGACAGTCTATATGCATCTGAAATCTGTATTGATAAAATGCACGTCTGTCTCCTCTTTCTCTTTATAAGTCGCTCAGAAAGGATCTTTACACCAAAACCATCAGCCGGCTGGTTCAGAATCAGTCCCACTTCTCCTCCTGTCACCACCAGAGACCAGTGGAGGAGAAACAAACGCAACATTTTCCCATCAACGCCCAGAGGCAACGTTCACAAAGGGGACACGTCTCAAGGCCTTCACACGTTCCCACCCATCCCAGTCGAACCCACACTCTGGCGAGGATGATGATGGTGAGGAAGGACGAAAGGGGAACAAAGAGGAGCTGGAGAACACAACATTCTTCCTTCCCAGGAGCAGTCCGGTCATCTCCAGACGCCACAGGAACTTCTCCTGGCATGGAGAGGACACCGGCATGTCTGACCCATCAAGGTAACTGAAAACATAAAAAACAGGGTTTTCGCTCGTCAAGTATTATTATCTCAATGCTGTACATGTGCATCTATTTGCACTTTCTGTTTTCCCCAAAAACATAACAATCAGGGGCTTCCTTAAAATGACTTCAACACTGAGCGCAACAGAAATTGAATTGGATGACAGTTTGCTGTTCAACAAAGAATCCTTTTTTTTTTGTGCCTTCCTTTTTACATTTAGTGGTAAAATCCTCACTGTGAAATATTAATATTATTATATCAACAAAACAAAAACAGTCTCTTTATTTACCGTTTCAATTCCTGTTTCCTCGTAAACTGTAGTCTACCTATAAACACCCTGATCTGCATTCTCAGGAAACAAGTCAATGGACAGACGTGGTGTAGACATTCTCAGTACATCATTACATTTTAACAGCAGTTAAGTTTAGTCGGTGTAATGTAGGCAGGCAGATATTAAAGGTATTCCTGGAGAGCAGCTTTAATGTGTTTTTTGTGTTCTTTGTGTTTTATGGGGAATAAATAATTTATTGTTGATTGTTTCATCTGCACCTACTTAGTCAACTGTTTGAATCTGTTGACGTTTGACTCTGATTTGTTTTGTTTTGATTTTCTGATGATTACATGTTGAGTTGACTTTTTGTCTTGGCAGGCTTTAGAGAAATCCAACATAATAGGACATTTCTTTCATAGAAATGTAATGTCTTTTTGAATATGTGGAAGTCTATATTATGATTTGTCATGTGGCCATCCTGTGTTTTTTGTTGTTTTGACAGAAACATGACTTCTTCTAGCTTGGACTCCCGGTCTCCCGCTTCTGGTTCGTTGTCTCTGGATCAGAGTGGGTGCCCAACTGTCACCAGCATTGTGGATCTAGGATTCAAACCGAGCTCCTGTCCCCACCCGTCACCTCTTCAGAAGGACAAGAAGCCGCTCTCCGTCTCTGCCTCATCGCATCTGAACCGACTCCTCGGCCCTTGGGTGCACCGTCCTTTCAGAGGACAGCAGGGATCGGCTGAGGAGGACAGGGGGCGGTGGCTAACCAGCTGTGACGCCTCTCACTCGTCAGGTAGAAGAGATTTAATCATTACAGGTGTATCTACAGAGCCTGTAATGGCTGTGTTTATATGCACAGAGTCCACCTGCTATTTCCCAACCCTCCCACCTCTGGTTATGATCTGATTAAGATCAGTTTGATAGTCTGAAACCAATAAAACAGCTAACATCATGCGTTTGAGCAGCATGTTGTTTCTAATACAAGGGAAAAAATGATTGCCACAGGAAGCACTGTATGGCATCATGTTTTTGTCAACATGAAAATAATAACATCAAAAAGATGACAGTGGTAATGTGGTGCTGCCACACTAACCCTGTTGTCCCAAAGTCATTTTCCAGTCAAAGTGTTGGATCGACCAGAGGCCGAACCAAGGAGTTCAACTTCGTCTGGCTTGTTTTAACTCATCTGGCTCCACTTAGCCAACATTAATGTGAACACGGTCATGTTAGATCTGTTTGCTGGGAGAAGACAGCTGTGGAAACTACTGTATATTAAGTACTTATGTGGTTTAACAAGATGCCATGTTGCTCTATTAGAAACAAAATGAGGATGCTAACATGCTCTCATAGCTAGCACGTTGTTGCTAGCACCGTTTTGCAGGTATACGGTCACAAACTAAAGTATTAGGCAAACTAAATGGCCGGGGATCAAAGTTCAAATTCATCCGCTAGGGACCATGAACGTGTGAACTAAATTGCACCGCAATCCATCCAATACTTGTTTAGACATTTCAATAAAAAGGTTAAGATGTCACCTTCATGGTGATGCTAGAGGAAAAAGTCAGGTGATCACTGAAGTCAGTATAATTCATCCTCTGGGAACATAAATGTTTGTGCAAAGTTTCCAGTTTCATTGATAAAAAAGTACTTCATGGCTCTGGTGAAGTCTCACCTGAGCCATCTGTCTGTGTACTTTTCCCCTCTTATTTTTTACAAGCTCAACATACACAGAGGGTCATGGTCATCCCACTGGAATCTTCATTCGTACCATTATACATTACAGAACTGAATTTGATTGAATATTGATTTAACTATTAAATGAAGCTGAAGTTGAAGTACTCTTTTTGCGTGTGTATTTGTTTTGTCAGGCCTCTCTACCTCAACACAGCACAGCAAAGAGAGAAGACGCAGTGGTATCCCAGAATTCTCTGCAGACATCTTTAAGACCAGATGTGATCTGGAAAAGGTGCGTTAGATCCCAGAACTGTACAGTTACAGTTATTTAGTACTTTTGGTACATTATAGATGAAACAATTTAAAATCTGATTAAAATGATAACCCTGTATCACAGTGTCAAATTATGGGGAAATTCATTTGTTAATTTTTAACACAGATGAATATTTTGGCATGGGAAAGATTCATGTTTGCTGTCAGACTTTCATCTCTTAATCTCTCTCCATAAATGACCATCTCATCTGCCTCTGGATGGATGATACACTGTCAGTATGTCAATAATGATGACAGTGCTGTTTCACCAGTGTCTCTATGAATGACTGTGTGTGCAGGAGAATGCTCATTTCATTGTGGTGGACATGATACTGGAGGTGCTGGAGGGTGTCAAATGGACCCTGAGCTCCGATCGATGGACTTCCACGATGGACACACACCAACACTCGCACTGCAACACGTGCACACAGAGACACACGAGCCCGGCGGAGGACATACCGCCACATGGACACAAACAGAGATGTAAAGCAAGCAGACACACACATACCGGTGATCCTCAACCGCACACTGACAAGACATCACATAGAAACACACACCCCTCTTATGTACACACACACCAACACACACGGGATGAAGAAGAGGAGGAAGCAGCGAATCACGAGGCTGAACATTCACCAAAGTCTTTCTCCATCCTCTCCTCTGACAGTGGCTTTGAAGGTAGAATTACTCTAACTGTGAATGTCATACATGAACAGTATACGGAAGAGTGACAGGAGTAAAACATGTATATGTAATGTGTGACTTAAAAAGAAAAAGTTCTTATCTTTATTTTTAATAGCATGTTTTATTCTTATTTTTGTTATAGCATTTTTAACTCCAACTTTATCAGCTGCAACATTGAACTGATGAACCCATTAAAACATAAATAATCATCATCCAATAATATAATGTTTATTATTCCTACATGAGCCATCCCGCATATTGACTATAATCTTTTAGTCAATTAACAATTTTAAAGCTAGTACTTTTGTACTTAACGATGTTGAATACATCACTTCTACTTGTAACAGAGTACCTATACAGTTGGGTCTTACTAGTTTTACTTAAAAGATCGGAGTACTTCTTCCACCACAGATTTTTACATCCTCAGTAACTTGTAAGCAACCAGCACAATTTTGCTCATTGCACCTTTAAGTCATTAGACAGTATTACCAGCACTTTTGTACAGCTGTTAAAAGTGTGACCATATTAACATTGTCATATTAGGGGATGCATTATAACTCACTGTATGTCACATATTATTACAACATTCCTGAATTTATGTGTTTTAATTTCAGACTGTGGAGTTGACACTACGCTGACATCGAGAGAGTCTCTCAGAAAGTAAGAAAAAACACCCAAATGACTATGTGACTGTCTACATCTATACTTGTGTTCAGATTCTGTCAGTCCTGTGTCAATCTGTGGTGTCCCATGATGCAGTGCAGAGTGGCTGGCCCAGCAGTTGGTGCTGGAGTTCAGGAGGAGCTGGCTTCCTTCCCATGAGCATCGACGTGGACGGCTAAGCCTCAATAGCTCGCTACAGGAAGTGAGAATACATAACAGTGACCGATGTGCCAATCAATACAGACAGTTAAACAAAAACATGCATTTCAACAAGCAAAACGTAATATTTTCTACCTTTGCTTTCTGGCTATCCTTTGTCTCTATAGTCCCAAACCATGAGAGCCAATATTGATCTTTCTCGTCTCTTCTCTCTCTTTTTGCCAGTTGCCAGGTACTGGAGGTGTGGCGGTGAGCAGCGGCAGCCTGGCAGAGGAGATCAAACTGAGGACCAGGATGAGAGGATGCCTGAGCTGGGCCCCACCGCGCTTCCAGATCATCTTCACTGTTCAGCCGACCAACAGGTAGTTATTACGTCTTATGAGAGTCGAACACACTGAATACAAATACAAAGAAATAGAAACAATATGGATGGATGGTTGGATGGATGGATGGATGGATGGATGTGGACATTCACAGTTGACCGTTTCCTCCTCCAGACGCAGTGACGTTTTGGCTCTGCAGCACTTCCTGTGTGCAGGCTGTGGGACAGAGGTGGAGCCTAGTGAGTATTCACAGTTCACAGAATCCATTCAGCTTCAGTTTCAGGGGTGTGAAAACTGTGAAGTTCAGCCAGAAAGAAACTAAAATAGAAAATGTACAGTTCTTGTATCAGTGTGCACTGGAGTTTTCTTCTTTAATATGACCACTAGGAGGCAATGAATTCAGAGATTGAATATCCTACACACAGAACAGTATATCTGTATATTTTTGACCCGTTTACATTTTTCTGGGGTGAAATTGTCCAAATATTACAACACATATTACATTATCTCACAATGTTTGTGCTAAACTAAAAGCATGTGGACACAAAGAGGCCTCAGCTTGTTTTTAATGTCTTTACACAGTAACTTGAACATATTCATCAGAAGTATGAGCTGATGAAAAGCATGTCTGTGTTCTGACTCTCCTTCTCTCTGCTACCAGGGTACATCAAGAAACTGCGGTATTGTGAATATCTTGGCAGGTACGTAGTACCAGCACAAAATATAATGGTAATCACATACTGTGGACCAAAGAGGTGGTACTTCTCTAGTGTGAAATGATTATGGTCTCTAACAAAAATGAATCAAATTGCTGTGGTTGGATTATTTAATAATTCAGATTCATTTTCAGGTATTTCTGTGACTGCTGCCACGGCGGCTCTGAAGCTGTGATTCCTGGTCGACTTCTGTCCTGCTGGGACTTTAGCAGGTAGTAAAACCACTCATAAAACTCCTGCTACGACTAGTATTAATGCAACTGACTAATACTTTTATTCACAATATCGTAATTATAGTAAAAAACATTAATAAGTAAATATTAATACAGCTTCAATTCTAAGACGAGTGAATATTACTATCAATCCAATCAAAGCCTTTTCATTCATACAACTTGATTCAAAAAAACTGAGGACAAATTACTGGACTATTTACCTCAGTGGGAGAAAGAACATGTACATTTTGATTCTTAATAATAATCAGTCATAATAATATTGATATTGCAGATACCCTGTGAGTGATTTCTCCAAACAGCTGCTGAATTCAGTTTGGCATCAGCCTCTGTTTGACCTGAGCTGCGTCGGTAAGACACTCTACAGCAGAGCGAAAGAGCTGGACAAGTTCAGGGTGAGTTAAAGACCGAATTATTATTAGTATTGTCATTATTATTATGACTGTTATTATTTGACCTCACCTCCTGTTCACAGAGACCTGGATAAAACCGTAGCCTGGTTTAGATAAATAAGCTCAGTTACTACCAAGTTACTACTTTAGTATTTCCAAAGTTAAAACTAGCTCCACCTTGGTAACAAAATAATAATGTCACAGGAGTCATTGTATTGCAGTTTTATTTGACACTTTTACTGAAGCACTGTAGGAATTTAATGCAGTACTTGTAATGAGGTATTTTTACATTGTTGGTTTTACTTAAGTACAAGATCAGAATACTTCGTCCATCACCGGCAAAGAGCCAGTAAAATATTCTTGATTTCTCTTTTAAGCAGATCCAACACAAATAACGCACCAGCTAAGATGAATTTCAACTTTATTTCGTTATTTACATTGACTTTCCTTTGTTCCTTCTTTATTTCCTTCCTTCCTCCCCCTCTTCCTCCCTCTCTTCCGGTCTCCTTCAGGAGCTCCAGGAACAGCTGATGTGCATCAAGAAGCTGCTGTCAGCCTGCAGACTATCTGGAAGGTAGACAGAATATTTACTATATACTTAAATATTACTTTGATACTGTATTTGTTTAACAATTATGAAGATACAGTCAATACAGTCAAAATATATCACATTAAGTTGAATTAGATAACTTGAATTGCCATTTGTGCAGGTACAGAGTACAAACAAAATGTAATTCGTGCACAGTCCAGTCAGACAACGATCAAGAAACAATGGGATGTAGGGGTGATGAGTAGTCATAAAGAAGAAGAAACACATCTGAGTTACACACTTCAACACATAGAAATAGTTAAGAAAATCATTAAAAGTACAACAGCAGATGTAGAATAATAAGGGAGAATAATACTCAGGTGACCTATTTGGAGACCAGGTATAGCAGAGTTTTACCTGTGAGCTCAGCATTGGTTTTCTAGATGTATTTCATGGAGTCTGGTAATGTTTTGTCCGTGTTGACCTGTTATGGCAGAAAGGACTGCAGACAGACTCTCCAACATGACAGAAATACTCAACCAGAAGCCCACAAACAAGATATTCTCCATCAAGAGGAAGCAGTTTTAGTGTGTTTTCTGTGTGCTTCTGTGTCAGAGTGATGGCTGAGTTTGAACAGCTTCCTGCTCACCTGATGGAGCAGCCGCACCTCTTCTCCATGGATGACCTCTTGAGGGTGAAGAAGGGTCAGCTTGTGGCGCAGGCCAGAGCGGTGCTGCACTCTGCCATCGATCACGTTGAAAACTGTGAGGTCAGTCCGAGGCGCTGTGAGAGGTGGCATCATTTCTCTTTAAATCTATAGAATATACATACAGTATATTTCTGACGCAGCACGTTATTATTGGTCCTCAATCTTCATGTTATGAGATACTGAAGGTCTGCCGATGATTTATCATCACTGGCACAAATGTGGGCCAAGGTTTTTATCCGGACAAAGCCCAAACAACACAGGACTGGCTTAAAAACAGCAGTGATAACGTCCTGGTCTCCGAATTTTGGGATTAACATTACAGGAGGAGGCGGGGAATCAAATACTGACTGTGTGACTGCGTAAGAGGATATGGTGTGTAATAGATGTGGACATTCAGCAGGAGAAAGCTCTCCCGATGGTTTTAATATTTTTTTGTCATTATATTGGTTCCCAAATGCACCTATATGTTACCCTCATGTTATGAGCTGATAAACACAAATAAAAGCAGCTCTTCCCCTGTGGGATAAAAAATGACCCAGATACTGTAGCGCTCTGGATGGGATTAAAATCCCTGACCAGAGAAGATAACATTCAAATACCCCCACCTCTCTCATGAAATGAATCCAGTCTGAATGGGGCTCAATCCAGAATTTATGGTAAGACTTCCAAAAGGCAATCTCGCAGAGCTCGAGCAGAAGTGCAAACAAGTAGTTTGCTTTTTATATCTGTAATTCATTTAGATGGCTTTGGACAGATGTGTTTTCACTTTGACATTAAAAGGCATTGAAAACCTATTTTCTTCGTCTTGGTATGGTCTGACATTGAAGATTTACAAGATTTCTTAAACTTATTTCTGTTTTTCTTATTGGATTTGGAAGTGTTCAGGATTCAGTTAGAAAAAAAACAATGATGTCATTTATTTCCACGAACCAATCCGGATTTACATTAAAATCGCCATGTCAAAATTGGCAAGCTAGCTAGCTAGCCAGCTGTCTGCTAGTTAGCCAGCTGGCTAGCTAGCGATAGCAATGTGCTTTCCTACGCTGTGACAAGAATGTGTGGATGAAGCATCAAGTTGTTAAATTATACTCATTAATTCTGTCTCTCTGCGCTTGGTTATGCCACTACTCCACTGCTTGTTTCAGTTATTACTGCAAAACCTCATCTCAGTGAGTCCGCAACTTGCCTTAAGTCGGTTTAGTTTATACGAAAGTTAGCTTTCAACAATGGTCACAATGGCAACATAGAGCACTTATACATTGATTTGAATAGTAATGTCTGTTCTACTCCTATTTTATTTTGTATGATTGGCCCCTTTCTACGCAAATGAGCCTCATTGCAAAAACAGTCCAAGATCAGCACATATTTGTTTTTGAGGAGGAAAACTCTTCGCACTCACAGTGAATTTTTAACAATTCTCCTTTCTTCACACAGTTGTGTCTGGCCCGAGGTTTTATCTGTGAGTTCTGCAGAGAAAGAGACATCATCTTTCCTTTTCAGGCCGACATATGCAGGCGATGTCCAGGTAAGCACTGCCACATGATTACTTTGGAAATAAATGGCTTATGCATGATAAAAAAGCTGGTGATGTAAAATGGAGGCAAATAAAAGACACTGAATATATAATATATCTTAATGATGACAACTTCACCATATCAACTGAAAAGGTGATATATCAGTGTTTTATGCCAGGACTGGATAAAAAAATGCGTTTAAATTTAAAGAAATGGCTTAAAAACAGTATCAAATTGCTTTGTCTTCTGTTATATTCACAGTTTTGGAATAAAAGGGGGAAACGGTGACACAACAGGGCAGAAATGATAAATCTGCTTCTCTTTTTACAGTGTGCAGGGCGTGCTTTCACAAACACTGTTTTGTGGAAAAGAAGTGTCCAAAATGTGCACGGATCCAATCACGGAAAAAGAACGTCCAGACGCATCCATGAAGCGACAACATCAGCACCAACCTTTATGATTCAGCTGCATTACGTCTGCCACAGTTTCACATTAAATACCTGAAGCATTTCTTTACTCATCCCCTCTAAGTGCATAACGATATCTTCATTTCTATGATCAGGGAATACAAACTCACAATGTCTGAATCAATCTTAAATATTTCATGTTTCCTGTGGAAATTAAATTGTCATGAGAGTGATTCTTTACCTCAAGCCACAAAACACTTCTGTG
The DNA here is from genome assembly GCF_004355925.1 of Anarrhichthys ocellatus. NCBI lineage: Eukaryota > Metazoa > Chordata > Actinopteri > Perciformes > Anarhichadidae > Anarrhichthys > Anarrhichthys ocellatus. Next base: position 1,601,052 of record NW_022280101.1, on the reverse strand, counting down.
CAAAACCATTTTAAAATGTCTGCTGGTGTTTGTGTGTGGGCTGTCTAAATGGCGTTTCTCAGAGTAACACTGATGAACTGTAGTGGCAGAAGACGTATACAACCTCTGGACATTTTAATTTATCAGACTTTTATTAAATCCTATGTTTATTTACTGCAATAATTGTGGTTTATTTTGTCTCCGTGCCAGCCGACATGAGCAGATCTTAAAAAAAAAGAGCAAAAACTCACCTCTCTCGATCGGTGTTTGTTTGAGTAAATCTCCGTTTACTTAGTTAGGTCCCATGAGATTTAATTGTCTCTCTGTGAGCAACATATTGCAGCCCATTAGTTGCTCTTAGTGGCAGTGTGTCGAAACCCTAAAGACAGGAAGCTTGTTCACACCTGTATTGATTAGTCAGATGATGACATCTCAACCTCTGAGGTGTCACTGCAATCAGAGGTGTTGAGAAAAACAAGCATCAGCATCAACACATGATGCTACTATTATTGAACAGCGATGTTTTATTTTTTTTTCAGTTGAGATTGTGTCTTTTATGACTTTTAGTTTTTTGTTTTTTTATAATAACAATGGATGCAATTCCCATGTGTAATGTAAGAGGGGCCTTCATATATCTATGACGGCCTTTTATTTTATGTCCCAGGACGAACTCTTTGATCTCTCACTGCCTTTCTTTTAGAAAGTGTCCCATAAGAAATTTTGTGAGGCTGCTTTCTGTTTTTGTGGCCCTGTTCAACAGTGAACACCTGAGGGTTACGATATTGTAACCCTAGTTCTATACACACAGGCTTCGGTGCAATACAACCACCATTTTCACCAGTCTTGTATCGTTCCAGCGAACACAGACCCTGAAAAGAAGACCGACATGTCCAAGACATCGAATCATATGAACGGACAAGGCATTGACTATGACGCTGCTGTAAATATGTCCTTGACCTCACTGAACAAGGCCGCCGAAACTACCCTGAGAATGCGCAGACCACGATGGGAGTGTGTCTTCCCACCTGCACCGGTTTCTTTATATGCACTCACAAAGCCATCACGCCAGGTGTTTGTTGGCAAAGCAGATGTAACTTTGCCTCCCTGTCACCCACACTGGGTGGAAGACAAAAAGCGTAACCCTCGACATGAAAGAACTTATTAAGATCTTGGCATCAAAGAAGGGATTTGGTCTGAATGTAGACCCCGCTACCATCACCAACAACAAGCAACTGGGGTGGACCCATGGTGCGATTAGTTCACACACTCTATTAGCTGAGGTCAGTACAGGCAGCAAAGTTGTGTTGAATGAAAACGCCTTCAGAGAGACGCGCTCATGGCTCCCGGCTCAAAGGCACCTTTCCCCGAGGCCTTAAGCACCAATGGCACTTCCCTTTGCGGGGAAGAAGCACGCATCACCCGGCGCTATCTCCTGACCCAGTCCAAGAACTGTTTCAGGGTGACCAACGACCGGTCTGTTGTAAAAATCCTCGTGGCAGTAAGAAATGACTGCTGTACACACTTTAACAGTGGCATGGGAAAGCCCTCTATACACCAAACACTGCAAAAGGGAGAGAATAGAAACAACTGCTACTACATGTTCCTGTGCTGCTTGATGGACCGTGAAATGTGGTGGGCAAGGTGTCTACTGCTTGTGTTTTGACCCCTCCAGGGTTAGGACATGGCTTTACCCAGTTCAGTTGCGAGCCAGCGGATGCATGTGTTTAGACTTTTTAATGTAGAGTTTCATTTCATTACACTCGTCATACACATACATTAAATTGACGTTTGCATTTAACCCATCATAAGTGTTTTAGGAGCAGTGGACTGCGAAGCGACCGGGGAGCAAAGGGTTCAGTGTCTCACTTCGACATGCAGACAATAGGAGCCGGGGATCGGACCGCCGACCTTGCGGTTACAGGAAGACTCTTCCAATGAAAGCCAAATATTCAAAAATGACTTAGCACAGCAACCGATACATACACATAGAAAACAAACATCAAAATCAAACAGTACAGCAACTATAGCATGCAAAACACACATTACAATCAAGAATATTCTGCCGGGACAATCGCACGGAAAGTGATGAAGATGATGTTCTGTTGTGCAGTCCACTGAGGAGGCGCGTCAGAGTCCAACAGAGACTGACAGAAAGCGATGGGGAGGGATTAAGAGAATGTGAGAGAGGTAACTCTGTTATATGACTCAGGTTTGTTCAGACAGCTGCAGCTATCTGTAGATGGAGGCTGAGGAAGGATCGGAGCTCTGCTTTCCACAGCTGCTCAACACCTCCTGCAGGAAGCCCACTGTGCTTTGGCACCATGCTTTGCTCCCTCTCTTTTTGATGTCCATCTCTACGCTCACTGTAGCTCTCAACCTGCTCGTCATCATCTCAGTCTCCCACTTCAGGCAAAGTTTAAATTCTCAGCAGAGTCTATAATTTAAGTTTTATAAAGACTGAGCGAGCTACTGTCACCAACATTCCTTCATTTCTTTCAACAATGACTGTAAAGTTTCAATTGCTTTACCTGTGCTTTTCCTACTGTGACGAGTCAAACTGCCTGCTCAGAAAAAGTGTTATTGGTATGAAGGATTATAAACGGTGAACAGCTACTATAGATAGGAGAAGAATTATCTTTCAGTAGGTAGAATAGCTGAATAATGCTGCACCTTTGCACATTAGATTTGGATTCTGTCTTACTATTTTTGCAATATATAACTGAAATGTGATTTTGAACTCTCCACACTTAACCACATGGTAACTAGATGTGTTTTTTTCTCATAGTTGTTTTGCTATTCAGATGTGAGGGCTGGTTGGTTTAATGATGCTTTTCTCTTTGCCACCAGGCAGCTCCACACACCCACCAACATCCTCATCCTCTCTCTGGCTGTCTCAGACTTGATCGTGGGCCTCCTGCTGTTGCCGGCAGAAACCCTCCTCAAAATATCCTGCTGGTTTCTCGGTGACCTCGCGTGTTCTCTGTTTAATTATGTGTCCTTCATCATTACCTCTGCCTCAGTAGGCAACATGGTGCTCATATCAATGGACCGCTATGCGTCTATCTGTGACCCTCTTCGTTACACCACCAGAGTCACAGTGAAAAGAGTCCGACTCTGTGTCTGCATGTGTTGGCTCTGTTCTGTTTCCTACAGCGGTGTGTGTGTAAGGGATGGCCTGACTCAACCAGGCAGGGATAATTCCTGCCACGGAGAGTGTGTGATTTTCATTGACTACATCACAGGGGCTGTTGACCTCGTTTTGACGTGTATTCTTCCGGTTACTGTCATCGTAGTTCTGTATATGAGAGTGTTTGCCGTGGCTGTGTCTCAGGCTCGTGCCATGCGCTCTCACGTTACAGTCGTCACACACCAGCTTTCAGGGGGTCCAAAAACAAAGAAATCGGAGCTGAAAGCAGCCAGGACTCTTGGCATTGTTGTAGTTTTGTTTCTAATTTGTTTCCTCCCATATTACACCGTCTCCCTTGTAGGTGACAGCATGCTTAGTAATTCATATGTGTCCTTTGTGCTCTATCTGTTCTATTTTAACTCATGTCTGAACCCTTTGGTCTATGCATTGTTTTACCCATGGTTTAGAAAAGCAGTAAAATGTATTGTTACTCTGCAGCCTGGCTCCTGAGAGGCCAACATAGACTGTGAAGTGACTGAAATTAAATCTGCGCTACAAAGTTTTTCATTAACTCAAAATCCCTAAATGTCTTGCTCTCTGTAAACTGTATAATAAACAGTGTGAGTCTCTCTACTCAACAACATGTGATTTAAGGACTACAATTTATTGCATTGGTTGGAAAAAATAATAATTATGACAAGTGCATATTTTTCTCTCTGGTACTTTTTCATTGTTAAAGTTAAAGTAAAACAATGGTGAGATGGAAGAAACTGAAAATTAAACAATGTGATTTTAATACCTACCTAATTCCTACATCCCACAGATGATGAGATCCATAATTAATGTAAAAATAGTCCAGGAGCATTACAAGATACTGTAAAAGAAAAAAACTTTAACATGTGTAAAGTCCTGTGTTCTTTGGGTATTCTTGGATTTTATATAAACTAGGAATTCATATATATATATATATATATCAAAAGTGCCGGTTTAATGTTGCAGCTGGTTGAGAGGTGGAGCTTTCTTATACTGCTGTGTTGTTTATTCAAGAAAATGCATTTTATGGTTATTGTGTTAAGTACAAAAATCATACTAAGCAGTCAAATGTAGTAGAATATTGGAGTAAAGTACAGTTACCTTACTGTAACTGTACATATATTTATATCAGCTGTCAGTAATTCACCAATGTACCAGAAGATGGAGCTGTTGACTTAATTGTTCCAGGACAGAAATTAAGTAAAGTACAACAACCCTTTCTGCCACTAGAGGTCCTTGTTTGCTCTCTCTGCACAGTGAATAAACACATCCACTCATTTGTTTACTTTAAAGCCTGTTTTCTCTGTCAGTTCTGGGACAGGTTGTCTCCTGTCGGAGTGTCATCCAGACTTTGAATCTGGCACAAGAATTGGAGTGGAGAGCGATTTTGCTAGATTTGCTTTCTTGACAGGGACAGTTACAACATGTATGCAACTGCAGGAGTTTCAGATTTAAAAAAAGAAATTGCAACACAATGCTGTCTTTTAGAATGATTCATCCTTTCTAAAAATATTATGTCTTTGTACCAAACGTTTACCAGTGTCTGTCAGACTCATAACTGCTGAGTTATGCTCACATCATTCATATCATATCAGGCAGTCAAGGACAGAATGCTCAGCCTTGACTGCCTGATAATTAGTAAACAACATAACATAAAAAAATCTAGAATTTCAAACTAGTCAACTCACTTAGCAGCTGATGTACTCATTGCTGATGTACTTCCATCAAATAATGTCCAAACACTCCTACAGCATAATCAACACACTACACATAATCCTCTCTGGCCTATGAAGGTTGTCTGTAACTTGACATGTCTGGAGCTGCTGCTGCGCATTCCTCCGTCTGCCTGCGTGACGCCTGCTGCCAACCAGAATCCAGCTGTTTAACAGGCAGGTGACTCAGCAGGCAGAGCAGAGCTTCTGCTGAACAGCTCAGAGTCCTGGTGAAGACAGATATAGATACCGTGCTCTCTCTGGGATCGATAAAACTGCCGTATACTGACATGTTGTTGCTAGTTGGATGAAAATCTAAATGCTAACAAAAGAAAAGAAGAAAAAATGTACCTGTTCCCTCAGGGGTAAATCACAAGGGGCAGTAATACACCGTGTCCTTTAACGAAGTTAACAATATTGTAACCCTAGTTCTATGAGCACAGGCGGAGCCCTCTACTGGGCTCTATGCGAACTAATGTTCTCCAATCACAAGCACGCGTTCGCCCACAGACGTTTTTCAAAAGCATGGCCAGCCAATAAGGACGTGCCTACCCGATAATGTGCGATATAAGGCAGCTCACGTTGCTGTCTGTCATCCTGCACCCTCTTCAACAAGCAGTGTAAGAGCGAAAGGGTCCTCTTGGTAGAGGGCTCCACCTGTGCTTTTAGAACTATAGGGTAACAATATCATAACCTTCATTCTTACTCCCACAGGCTCCGCCCTCTACTGGACTCTATGGGTACAGTGGGTGGAGCCTAATAAATGCACACCTTGCTGCAACATGAACATCGATGCTACCACACTGATCAGGTTAGTCGCTGCAGCCCACCATCATTTTTTTTAAATGAAGGATTGGAAGGATTTATTGAGGGCACATGATAGGGCATACATTCACATTCAGAACACTCAAATAAAATGGCAGAAGTTAAACATAGTGCACAATATATATACGCCTGTGCTTTTCCCACTAAAACAAGTCAAAATATCTTCTATGAAAAGACTTACTGGGAGAACTGAAATCTCTTTCTCAGGACTCCTTTACATTGATTTATTATTGCAAATCAAATGGATAGGATTGTCTTCTATTTGTTATTTATTGTTAGATTTGTATTTTTTCTGCTTTTTCTTCTAAATGTTTGTGTTGTGTTGGTAGTGTTGGTGTTGTTGCCTTTTACATATGACTGTTTGTAACTATGTTTTAACAAGTGCCTTATGAACGACAACAATACAAACAGAAAAATCATACATAACACCGGCATGAGTGACCATTCATTTTTACACAATTCAAACAAGCTGGGCTTCTACTTGTGTAAACTGTTTCAGAAACTATTAACATAACCAATAGAATAACCAACCAGATAATGAATAGAAAATATGTCCAAAAGTACAAAAATCCAGGTTATGAAAAAACAGAACAAAAAAAATTTAAAAACTCGGACAAATAGGAAATCAAAATGATTAGTAAGACAGTCATTTCTGCCTCGATGCCTTCGACCGGATAAACTCAGTCATTACTTCCTCACCCACTCTGTCCTCGCCGCTCCTCACTTCCTGTAACAACGACAAGGCCAAACATGTTGGTGAACTCAGGGCTTCATTTTCAGTTCAGGAGGAGAGATGAAGGAGGAGTGAAAATGTGTCAGACTGATGGTTTGGATGAAGATCAGCGTGTTTTATTCATGCCAGGGGGTGTCTACCAACACACACACACACACACACACTCCACCACCTTACCCTCAAATGAGAGCTGACGTCTCTCTGAGGGGAAGCCATCTCTGACCTTGTCTCCCTCGGCAAAGACAGAGTCCATTTTAAAATGAAATACTCGTGATTCTAAATCATTCCTGTTCTATTGGAATTGTTTTACTGTCCCATTGTTATTTCATGTTACATCTGATATCTGAAGAAAAGGGCTGGGTTTACTGAGTGACCTGTCCAGACGTGTCTCAGACGACGATAAAAACAAGCCGAGCGAACGTGTGGAGAGGAGGGAGCGATGTCGCAGCATGCTGCAGGCTGTCAACCACACTGATGTGTGAGTTGAAGGCCGAAGACATGAAGAACATGAATATGTGGTGAAGCCGTTGTCCTCAGGGTGGAACCACCTGGATGTACTAAACGGCTGTGGGGCTGCTGTGTCTGTCTGTCCATTTATATTAGGGCAGTTTAGTTGTCTGCAGTCACAACTATACAGTGATTATCAGCTGTATTTTACTTGGGTCAGATTAAGTTTTTGTTTCTGATTGGCTTACAAAGATCTTATGCTCAAATAACACTTTCTGCATAGCTGTGGAGATTCGTGAGGGTTCACGTGACCAACGTTTCCTCATACAGCGGTTCGTATCTTATGAAAAGTATAAAAGAATTTCGTATTCAAACGAAACTCAGCAACACGTGTCAATCTCCGTGTGTTACATGCATAGAGTCTTTTCAAAATAAACTTCCATCTTCATAAGAAACCACTTAGTTAGGTTTAGGCAACAGACCTACTAAATAAGATTAAAAAATCGGCGTTTAATTAATTAAAAACAGAAGTACGTTTTACTGAAGTATGCAAGTTACGTGACGGATAAATCAACATTGACTTCTTGTTTCACACATATAACAGATGTCTCCTGGCTGAAGGATCCTAGTTTGTTGGACCTTTCCTCCCACTCTGTGTGAGCGTTTGTGGTCATTATACATTATTTACGGATTAAGGTGCATCATTTTTTGTAGGTATAGCTATGAATGCTGGACGAGAACAGCCTGATGTAAGATACATTCCTTCATCTGTCCATGTTCGTGAGAGTCTACACATATCTTTGCAGACTCTACACATGCATGCCCATGTGAATAGTCTGCTCAAGACTTCCCGGAGTCTGTAGCCTTGCACGATAATGACAAGACTCCAGGAAGCAACCACGCCCAACCAAGAAATAGTTCCAGCACTGAACTCTCCATAAAACCACAACATGGTGTAGTAAACACACAAAACATAGTGTGTTTACAGCTTTAGAAGTGTTTGTAGATGGATTATTTTAAAGACAAATGCTGATTTTGTAACCATATAGATTTATTTTTCCATCTAATATTAATCTAGATGATTTTTCCAGCAAAATGCATCATGTGCTCAAAACTAGCTTGTATGTCAGGTTGGATTTGAAAGTTTAGCTCAGACAAATTAACTTGCTCGCCCCCAGCCGTTTAAAAGAGCCACGACACATTACATGAAACCTATCATTTATTTTGATTACAATCTTAAGTGCTCAGTACCACGTTGGGTTGTTATATTTGAGCTTGTGTTTTAGGTCTGCCATCAGTGAACCTGCTCTCCTCTTCCTCAATAAATCATCCTTGTGTTTAATGAAAGTGAGAGACTTGTTTTCTTCTCGTCCTCTTGTACTCTGAAACAGGGTTTAGCCTTTGAAGTGTGAAAGGTAGCCAGAACATTCAAATCAGCGGGGCACTCCAATTATGAACAGACCCTACTGGCTTACAGGAACTTGAGGATTCCTTCGTACACCCGAACTGAACCCGGGTCAGACAGACCTTCCTCCCTCAGCTGTGTGGAGGCAGCAGGTCACCGAGCGCCTCAAAGCCTCGTTAGCACTTTTACAGTTAAATGAGTTTCTCAAGATATCAGACTGTGTCACAGAGACCTGCTTTTGTAGAAATACATTTCATTTATGCCAGTTCATGATACACTACTTGTTAGCTTCTAAATCTACAGGCTGAAGTGTGTGTTTGTGTGATGGAGAGCCATCGACAGACTACAAGCTTGCTGTGCAGCAAACTTTTATTCACTTTGATTTCTTGGTCGATGTTATGTGTGTGTGGTTTAAGCAAGGACACACAAAAAGAAGAAGAACAGGATGAAAGCAGCATACATTGGTTCTCGTTGAGGTGAAGTTAAGTTGTCTTTCAAGGCGGGAGTGCTTCTTTTGTCCCGTCTGAGGTATGACCAGGTGATTCTCACAATCGTACTGCGAATGATATTTGTGTTGGTTTATGTTGAAGTTCATGTATCTCTTGTGCTGCTCACATGCTGTTGTTTTAAGGTTAACATGTTTTCTGTACATTTTCCCTTTTAAAGTTTCCAATAAACAATGTCTATACATGAGCTTTAACTATAACCTTGTATGCATTTCGGTTAATGCATTGGAACTTGCTACACCCTGCTACCCCTTTAAAAGAATATGAATTAAATACCAACCACAGCTCATCCTACACTCCATTCCTCAACCCCATTGAAGAATAATTTTCCTCGTCATGGTTAAAAGTGTATAATCACCAGTCACGTGATCCGATGCTCTCCTGGATGTCTGGAAGATTCCCAGAGATGGTTCAGACATGCAGGTGTGTTGCAAGAGAGGACAGGAGGTGTGATGTGGATCAGTATGGTGAACATTTACACGTTTCTTTTGTATCGCATTACTGGAATTGCATTTGGAAACAAAGCCAACCAAAGGATATTGCTTCCAATTCGTCATTTCGGTAAGGCATTGCATAATGCAGACAGTAGAGACCATATTTTTATTATAATGGTATCTTGATTTAAAAAAATAAACTTAAAAATGAATTAAAGCTGCTTCAGAGAAAACATATACTGCATCTACACATTGGTTTGATAACTCCCCCGGCTGTTTTTTGACATTGTTCAGATACAATAGTTAACCCTGAATCAAGTGTTTTGGTTGCATTCGTGTGTTTTAGATGTCACATTAACTGCTGGTAAAGAGAACCGTGTGAACAGTTTTGAAAAAGTGAACTCAGAAAAAAATAAATGCATGTAACCAATAGTAGAAAACGATAATACTTCACTCTTCAGGCATCACTTCAGGGTTTCTCCCTCTCACTTTCACCTGCTGGTTCTTCAACTCCTCAGTATTATGTCTGTGTGATGTTTTGTTCTCAGGTGACAGATCTACAGCCCGTCCATTCGCCGTCAACATTTTCTGCTCTACTTCCACCTCTCCCACTGCAGGGCACAAACAACCCTGGCAACAAGCGGCGGTGTCGAAAGGGGACTGGATGGTTTCGTCTGTGACTCCACACTTAACGGCTCATCCCATTGGCCGGCCAGCTACAACCGATGAAATGCAATGCGAGTCAAGATCCCAAAGAAAATTGTTCACGCTGCACAAAGCTCCAGTGGAGCTCGTTCACCAGCTCATTGTATCTGCAGGAGAGTCGTGCTGTGCTCATCATGTTAACAGGATAACTGGGCCCAACAGACAGTCAGATCTACTTAAACCTGTTAACTCACGGTCCCTCCTCTGACCTATTGAACTTGTGGACTCTCACATACTTCGGAGTTAACATGGCACAGTTTTGTGCTCTGCCGCGTATTTTCATTTTCGCACCTTAGGGCTCATGTCTTTGAACGCCCACCTTCCTCTTCCAACTTCAAAACACAGAACTAATCCAATTAGCTTCAGCAATTGTGATGCCTTGATATGAGCCATGCAAGATTCACACTTGGTTCGGAGCTCCCAGTCTTACTCCCAGTGAACGCAATCAGTGGAACCAGGTCACCCCTCACACTGAGCACACATCTGTGACAGCTGCACTAACTAGACAGGTGATATGATGACAGTTCACCTGCTGCTGGTCCCTGCACAGTGTCACACTGGGACTCATGTCTGTCACTGTCAGTTGGTTGTGTGTTTGTGAGACCCCGTTCCATTAGTCCATTACCAGTACTCTGCACACATAAGAACCAGCTGGTTCGGAATCTGAATCAGTTTCAGAGACGTTCCTGCGAACTGTGACGAGAGACCTTGATGGATGTCGACACGTTGTGTCTCCTCGACTGAACCGCCTCTGCCTCACAGATCAGAAGCTCTTTGAAATCCCTGAAGCTGAATCCCTCTCAGCTTGAGACAATGAGTGATGCTTAATACAACTCACTGAATGTGAAAGACCCACCCCTCAAAATCTCTTAATACACACAGGTTCACAAGTCAACATCAAAGACCGAGAAAAGCAGCTTTCAGCCAAATGAGATTTATGGATTATTGGAGGAAGAATATGCAAAATGACAGCCATCTGGTAATGAGACAAAAAAAGGATAAAGAAAAGAAACTACTGGATTATCTGAGATGAGTTTGTGGTCAGTTTGGGGATTACTTTTATTCACCATCGGTGATCATGCTAAGAGTCTAAGGGAGGAAATTAAATTAACAAAAATAATACTACTAAGTAATACTAGTAAGTATTTTATGGACTTTTTAGACTCACACACTGAAGTCAAATCCTCTAAACCTTGAGTATATCAATACGTTGAAGGCTGAAGCGTCTTGTTTGTTGGTTGTTCTTAGAAGCAGAGAACAAGCTCAGCAGAGAGACCTGGTTGTTGACATGGGCTCAGTTACATAAACTAAAATGATCACAACCAGCCATGGAGGCAGGTCAGGTTTGTTCATCAGTGTAAACACACAAATCTAAGCTGTGAGCTCGGACTTATCTGAATAGGACCACACATGCCGTCTCAAATTCAAAGTTACCTCCCTTTACCTCCCTCTTTCAACCGGTCGCAGCTCACTCTCTTTAAACTGCAGACACAAGAAGTGAGCAGTGATGGAGGTGAAGCAGGTTTGATCCGTACGGATTTAGACACTAAAGCATTAGCATGCGGGGGGGGCATGAAGATAATCTCCTTTTAATATGCAGAAGTATCCGTACTTAGAATGAATTCAAAAAAGGGTTTAATAATAACAATACTCTTACTGCTGTGTGGTGTTCTTTTTTTATCAAAACATTCAAGGAATGAATATTAAATAGGAAAAGAAAAAAATATAGATTTTGCCAGCTGGGATTTGATGTTCAATATTCCAGATGGTTTATTTTTTTATTGGCGGCAAAGTATAAATAAGTTTTAATAAAAGCTTGGTGTTTGATGACGGTGAGGTCAGATGATGTCGTCTCTGTGTTAAGTGATTAGATGAAAATCTGAAAAACCGTCGCAGCCCTTTGATCAGACGACCTGCATCAAAGCCTCGTCGTCCTGCAGCGCTGCCGGTAAGCTGCTGACCAGATTGTCTTCATGTCAACACGGCTTAGTCTTCCACAGCACGCCACATTTAACCCCTCCGTTAACCCCGTCAGACGCACAGTCTCGGCTGTGATATTCTCTGCTGCACTGACAAACATCTGTGCATCAATGTGTACATTCAAGTCAGAAATTAGTCCATTTGTGTCGAATGGATCGTTAGTTCAGGCAGGAGCAAGGAAGTGGCATCAATCGGCATCAGCGGCTTCATTCATTCATTCATGCTCCATCAGTGGCTTTTTCACAAGCTGCACCCGAGATGTTCAAGTTCTAAGACATGAAAGCAGCACTTATTTCTGTCACTTGATTTTAATCATCTGATACAAAATAAGCAAACAGTAGAGAGGAACAAATAATATCTTGTTAGCAAACGGCTGCTTATTTACACATCCAGCAGTTACAGAGCAAGCTGATCATTAGGAGTCATGTTTGTGTCCACCTGATGAGTGTAAATCCATTATTCACTCTCCTTTTAGCTCCGTTTTTGGTCTCCACCAACTCCTGAGGGAAATGTCTGTCTCTTGAGCTGCTAAATGCTCCACTGTGCTTACAAGCTAGTCTCCAACTGTGTCTGTCTGCTGTCTGCTGCTGAGCAGGTATAGTCCAAGGCTGCTTTTTACAGCTTTTTCTCTGAAAATGACGCTATGAGAGTGATGAGAGTGAACCAGAACAGTACAGTTGAAGGCAGAGCAGACAAACAATTAGCTGAAAGTCACGTTAAAGCTCCATAAAACAGAGGGGAACTGATGATTGTCTGGAGGTTCATCACTACCAGAGAAACCTTTCACATTGTCATTTTATTATCATAATAATATCAATAAAAGCCACTTCAATACATTAGAATATAAACTTTTGTTTCTACATTAGAATAAAGTCTTTTAGGCATTTAAAAATAGAAAGAAGTGAGAAAACCAAGCAGTGCTTCCTGTCATTGCAGGGGAGTGACACTGAAGTACAGACATGCTCTGCATGGCAACCAGCATGCAGCTGCTGACACGGTTAATTGTGATTGGCAGAGCTGTGGCTCTAAAACAGGCCACATTGAAAGCACTCGGCCTCCACTGCCAAAGGTCAAACAAAGATGGAAGGAGGAATCATTATTATACGCTCTTTAGTTTTTCATTTTTCTGCTGTAGTAAAAACTCAAGACAGTAAATTAACTCCCAGACTGATCTCCTGCACGGTGCAGAAATATGACACAAGATTAACCAAGATGTTAAACACACGACATACCATGTGTGCAACGCTTCTCTTGTTTCACAGTATCGTCCACAGTTGAAGCGTGGAGCAGTCATTGATGTTTCCATGGATGAGTGACCTTCACAGCTGGAAAGCTGCAGTATGTACTGAGTGATGTTACTAGGTCACTCAGTTCATGGCACCATGTCTGTGGATGTTGTGCTGCACTAGAAGAGTTCTCTTTCACCAGCCCGTTTGAGATACTGATAACTTTTTTCATGCTTTTATTTTTGTCACAGTTATAATTTATTGCTTTTAAAACCAGTCGAAGGACAGAGGATGTCATTTGCTTTACAGATTGTAAAGCCCTCTGAGGCAAATTTGTGATTTTGGGCTTTACAAATAAATTGAATTGAACTACAGAGCAACTGTAATGTAACTTTGAAAAAAAAGACGTGATCTTCAGTGTGATAGATTTGTCAAGCGGTCGAGTTCCAGGATTCTTTAAATCACTTAATGAAAACACAACATTCTACACACTTATATATGTATTAAAGTATATACATGCTTGGTAGTTCAATCACTCAGTGATGGAAAATCTAATCTTGTAAAAGTTAAATCCTGCAGCTGTGTCTAATCAAGGAGGGGAGCTGAAGAGACAGACTCACCTTGTCTGGAGTACTTCCTTTTCACTTTATAGCATGTTGAACTTTATTGTGGGACTCTTAATTGCTGATTCCTGTTTTCGGGGATCACAGGAAATGAGGAGAAACAATGTGGTTTTACTACATTTTAAAGCCGTTTGTACTACAGTTAAATAACATATCTATGAGCAAACTTTGATACCGAACGTATCAGCAAAATGTTAAGTAACTGAGTAAGTGGTAGTAAAAAAGAATTACATGTAATTACTTAATTGATAGATATAATAAATAGATATAATCATTATATTACACATAGTTGGTATATTTAATAGATAACCACAATATGAGGAAACATTTGACATGATTACTACCTTGTTATTTTATATCATCATAACAGTTACAGGTGCTTCACAGGGAGCACACATTATTATCGAAATAAATCAATACAACCTTTTACATCTAGTGTGTTGTAAACTGTTATCAACTATTTACACTTCTTAAATGCTAAAGAGGGCGATTAAAATCAAGTGTTACTGCCAGCGGATGTTGAGAAGTCGAGGAACCCTCGGTGCGTTTCTTTGTCAGGAGCCGTATAAGCTCCGTTAGCCGTACCCAGGCAGTGAGCTCTACAGATGGCAGAGGGCAGCAGCTCCACCCAGTTGGTAACTGGATCTTGCCGCCGGAATGTTCATCCTTCTGCTGCGAGGTCGACTCAGGAAAACACAAAGCTCCACCGGCGCTGATCCTGAAACCTGTTGGTCTGCTAGACACACACCTGAGTCTTTGAGTCTTACTGTGAACAACTGTATTTACATTGTTTTTTATGATATTATGTAGGACTGAGTGTTCTACATAATGTTCCAATGTTTCCAGTTCTGGTAAAAGAGTTAACCATGAGATGGTGAGTTGTTATCTTGTTTTTCCAATTCAGAAGAGTAGTTTTCTTAGTTAGGACAACCAGTGGAGGTTTGAGTGCACATTGAAACTATTATTAGGACTCATATCGTCCTCTAAACCCATTTGTACTTATTTTATTTACACATTTGTCAGAGACAGTTCACATAAATTCACATCGTTCTAAAGTAAATGCGCCAACATGAACCAAAAGACTTCTCGGTCCGTGGGCAGGTTGCTGTAACCATCACAGAAAACGTTTGCGTGTTTAAGTATTATGTGGCAACACAAATAGTCTTTCCAGTAATGGAAAGGTAATGGGATGTAAACTATCCCATTGACGCGCTTAACTACCTCATAAAAACGAATGACATCACTTTCTTCATATTTCCTCATAATGCAGCCAATTCCCATTGATAATCGATACCATGTGGATTCTCACAGCTCGTCTCTGGTTACAAGGAACATTTGGAGCCATCAGACAGGAGGATCACTTTCCCTGCATGTGTTCATCAGATTGAATCATGTGTTCACTTTCCTCAATAAATAATGACTCAAAGCACTGATGAAAATAATGAACAAAATGATCTCAACCAATTTACAATTTAGAAATAAGACTAAAGTAATTACATCGGCACAGGTATTGTTTTGTGATGATTTAGCCATCTTAAAGATGTAAAGCTAGTCCTAAGGGAGGTGCAAAGAATATTTCAGGGTCCAAGGTTCATCCTTCGAGGAGTAGGAATGTGCTTGGGACATTTCATCAAAAATAAAATGTCAAAAATCTGGGTGTTTCCTTTGATTCCTCTCTCACTGTCACTAAAATAACCTTCCATCTGTGTCACATGCCCGAGTCTGTTCAGTATCACAGATGTCAGATGCAGAAGTTCACGATATGGCCTCATGCGTTTGTGTAAATTTGGTCCGGTTCTGTTTTTCTTGTTTTCCCCCATTTCCAATGGAGGGGAATCATAATGCTGCAGCATACATTTAGGACTGCTTGTCAAACAAATTGGTCAAATACCTCAAAAGGAACTTCAAATCTTCAGCAGAGCTGGTCCTGATCAATTGGGTGCCTTAGGTAAAGATGTTAGTTAACCTGATCCATGTGATTGGCTGGCTCTCTCCTCTACTCCTGCCCAGATTGGTTGACTAAGCTTATGTTTAGTATCCATTATGAAAACTGGAGTGATGACAAACAGAAAAAAGTGTCAGATTTTTATTGAAATGTCTCAGAGCATGATAACACTGACAATGAATTATCTGGAGCACTTATGACATATGTCCCGGATCAAGCTGCACTTGACGAGCAGACCGCAGGACAGAGCACAGGACTCTGATAGGATGAGTGGAGGTGGACTCTGTGTTTCCATCACTGATGCTTTGTGCTCGAACATAGTCAAATGTATATGACGGACAGTGTTTCCCTGATGTTGACATGTTACTGTGTCGACCATATTGCCCAGAGAATTGTTTCTTTGCTGATATTTGCAAATGTAAAAAATGCACTACTGTTTTGTTTGTCATGTGTTTCCTGAGTAGCTACAACTGTATTCTGTTGTCCCTGTGTTGCATAATGACAATACCTTGTTCTTGAATCCTTGACAAGTATGTGAAGTACCTGCAGCTCTTTGAAATCCTGCACTGCAAGTCTACCAGCAAAGTAAACAGCCAATGCATTCACATTTATGCTCCTCTAAATAGACTCTGGGGCCTCCACATCAGGATTTCTGCTTGGAATACAAAATGAGCCTCAGCTGCTGTGATGCAGGTAAACAAAACACACAATGTACACACACACACACACACACATACACACACAGCCCTCCTTCACTGTGCTGAGCAGCAATTCCTATTGGAAATACATTTTTCATTTCACATGCAAATTTGCAACAAGCATTCATACGGTATGCACACGCACACACACACACACACGCGCGCACACACACACACACACACACACACCAGAAACCAGTCCTTAAAAACTGCATCTCCTGTTGGATTACCAGGCTGTTGGGTGACCAGACATGTTGCCTGGCAACCACGTCTGAGGCTGCGAGTGATGGGATCACAGTGCATTCGCTTAGAGGAGACCAGTGTGTTTGGGTTGAGAGCGAGAGGGGGAGAGAGAGAGAGGGGAAATCCTCATTTCACCTTTGGCTGAAGATCAAACACACAAGCTGATGAGTCGTGTACTGACGAACACGAAGCGAGCAGAGGATCTTAATATGTCACCGTGTAATCAACAACCACAGATAAGCAGAGGGCCAGGACGCATCATCTCACACTGGAGCAGCCGTCTGTTCCTCACTGATGACTGACAGACATGCAGCTTCACGCTCAGTTTAGGTGCAATATATTCTGAGTTCAAATCTCTTCCGAGTAAAATAGAACAAAATGCAGTATTTTAAAATATACGTTGATATTATTGTTTGAACAAAGCAAAGATTGACAACTTAAACGCATGTGATTAACATGCAGTGGCGGTCTGTTGTCAAGCTGTGGAGCAGTTGAGTTACTAATTGCATTCAATCATCACGCAGATGAGTTTGTGAGGGCCGGAGTGAGTTTACTGAGAAGTAGGTTGGTTGTTGATGGTAAGGCATGTCGATCGTAACCATATCAAGTTCTACTGAAAATGATTTCAAGTCGACGTATCACAGTGAAGAAATACCTTGTTTGAAGACCATGAAGGCCATGAATGAAATGTTGTTTTGTCTGACCAAAATATTCAGTTTTTATTTCTTACATTTTAGCTTCAACCAGAGGTTTTTTTGGACATTCTCTCTAAAGAAAAAGACCAAAATAATTGTTGATTAATGTTCTGTTGATCAACTAATCGCTGAATCTACTAATTGTTCCAACTCTAGTTACTGCACTGCTGACAGTGCTCTCAGATTTCATTAGAGCACCTTCAGTCTCATTCGCTCTCTGAACTGTCTTCCTGGGTGAAGTTACTCCCACGAGACACAGCTTCAGTCTTTATTGGCACTGAACCTCCTGTTCTCATCAAATCAAAACAAAGCCGAGTTAATGGAAGGATGGAGAACAACAGAGACAGCCGACAGTGAGAGGGAGGTATTGTTGTGCTAATATGGGACAGAATAACCCAAGCTTATATAAGTGATGAAAGGGGGGGGGGGGGACTTCTACTGTGTTCATCACCCTGCAGCCAAATACACACCCCTCGTCCTCCCCCGAGCTGCAGTTACCTGCGTCAGTGCTGGGATGCAGGTGGATGTGGAGCTGAATGAATCGAGGCATTTGGGAAACCCGAGCACTGACAACAATCACAGAATCCACAACAATAAGAGGGCTGGACTCAGCAGAGGAACACGCAGCAGTCCTGGCTTAAAGGCACCGACAGTAATCACATTTACATTTTCCTAAATTCTTCCATTGTTTGGATTCATGTTCTCACAGCACACAAATGGAAGAAAGCAAATGTAAAAAGAGGACGAAAGGTCTGAAAGTAAATCTAATGTTTAAACTGGTTGTCCCCTCCAGACTGCAGTGTCCTTTATAGTCACAATAAAACTGCGTTGGACACAACAGGATGATTCAGCTGCTGGTGGAGCCGTATTAGTGGTGGGGCAAAGTCTTTATGATTCATCCTGTGGACCATAAATGCACATGCTCTCATCACAATGTAGTTGTTCAGATATTTGTCTGGATCAAAGCGGTTGACCGCCCGACTCACCAACACAGCCATGGCTGTAGGCAGCTAAAGTTTGTCCCGAGGGTGAAGCAGGAGGAAAGGTCATAGGGCCATTTGTTGCACAAGCAACAAGGTTGTCTTATCAATAGGGGGGGGGGGGATTTTAAGATCGTTGAACAACTTCTGGAACCCCCTCCCCTCATACGTTTCCTGAAGTCTGCAGTGGGGAGGCTGTGTCGATCCATTTCTGTAAACCTTCCCAGTGGCATTTAAACTTTTCTCTAAAACTCTCTTTTTTTCTCCCTTCACATTTTGTACGCACAACCAAATG
The DNA here is from genome assembly GCF_004355925.1 of Anarrhichthys ocellatus. Classification (NCBI taxonomy): domain Eukaryota; kingdom Metazoa; phylum Chordata; class Actinopteri; order Perciformes; family Anarhichadidae; genus Anarrhichthys; species Anarrhichthys ocellatus. Next base: position 1,582,461 of record NW_022280101.1, on the reverse strand, counting down.
CAAAATTGTGAATTCTTTTTAGGTACGAATGTGTGAAAGTGAGCCCCGTTCTCTGCATCTCCCTCCCCTCTGTGACGGCAAGCCTCTCGGCCTGCCTTCATGTGTGGCCACTGGGAACAGCTATGAATACTTTCACCCGCACATGTGGTCAGATGACACGTCATCCCAACCGGCCTTCGTGCTGATCATTTTGGATATTTTGTTTTGGAGGGCTTGTTGCCAAGATACTGAAACTGTTTTTGTGGAATAAGATTTGTCACTTTGTTATTGAAGAGAGAAAGTCGTTTCACTTTGGGATTTTTTTTGGATGAAACGTCTCAGCAGAGGAACTGCCTCCCAAGATGCTTGTTTTTGATGCTTTCCAGTTTGATCAGATCAGTGGCTCCTTCTGGCTTCTGTAAACTCAACTAAAACGGTCTGCAGCAGTAAAGACTCAGTAAAAACAGGGGTATGTTTGAAAATCACTGGTTTTTTTATTGCACTCCATCTGACCACATCTGAAGCCAAAAGTGTTTATAGCTGCTCTGAATGTCCACACTTAAAGGCGGGGTGAGAAGTCGGCAGTTAAAAAGAGAAGTGAGACGTGATCATTATTTCCAATGAATCGTCGTTTTTAGAACTGGGTGGACACATCCGTTATCTCAAAGGTGTGTGTGTGTGTGTGTGTGTGTGTGTGGGGGGGGGGGGTTCTGATGAAGTACACTTGTACTGGTCAGAGAGGCGGTATCAAATACACTTGTTGGACCTGTGGCTCACTCTCCTTTCCTTTATTTCTCTGGTTATTGTCCCTTCATGTCTCAGTGTTATTTTCAGGACACTTTATGCTGAGATCAGTACAATCCATGTTATGGTAAACTTCGTTTTATGAGAAAGTGTTTAGAGTAAGTTTGCACCTGATAAGGTTAAGATTTGTTTTGTTTTAAAATCACATTACAAACATTCACAGCTGTTTTTCACTGTAATGTGATAAGATTCTAAGCCGACAAACTGAAACTCCGCCCTTCGCTCTTCATGCCTGAGGGATTTTCAGGCACAGCTGAACCCAGCTGGTTCCTTCAGGCAGGTACACATAAGCCCTGTGTTTGCACACCTGGAGAGCCTGTTGGTTCACAGATAAACCTGTGGAAACCTGCCGGGACGCTGAGAAAGCCCAGTGTTTGTACTCTCACTTAACAACCTCACACTTCTGACCGAAACCCTGCAAGGACACGCGTGAAAAGCTCACACACAGTTTGTTATTATACATTTTACTACACATTTCAAACACACGCAACACAATATTATTATCTATCGGACAAGAATCATCGTGAGACGTCTTAAATCTGCAATATACAAACGTTACAGTAATGTGTGTCTGGAAAACCAGGCTAATGCAGAAAACTTATGTCTTGGTGTAATGTATATATACATATTTGACACACTGTGCTTTAACTCGCACATATTTTTGTCACTAATCCTGTTTCTCTCCTAAATAGGTGAAATATTAGACATAAAAGAGTATTTAACAGTTAGAAAAAAAGCATTTGATTGTCTCAAAAATGCATTGTGCACTTTGTGGGCAGCTTCATTTCGCATTCCAATCTTTTCTCGACAGCATCAATTCAAATGCTAAATGAAAGAAAAACATGTTTTTCTCTTCAACAGGTTGCCACATGTCACACGTGTAATTGTGTGTTTTAGCACTCCGAGCAGCTACATAGGGGGGAGAAAGAAGACAAACATCAAGCGAAGGGTTTGGAGAGTGGCAGCAGTCAGCCCAGCTCTTCATGTCTGACACAGTTCAACCAGCCAAGCGATGGGATTTCCAGCCCTGCAGCTGCTCCGTGTCCCCGGAAGACTCCAGAGAGTTTGGAGGGAAATCAAACATCACTGCCAGTGATTCATTTAACACCAACCCTTCCCCAAATCCTCCCCCATCCCTCCCTGTGTCTGTCTCTTTCCCTGCCATCGACCTCTTGACCGCTGTCTCCGTCCTCCCCTCTGTCTCTTACTGTAATCCACAGCAGTAATGGTTTCAGGTTTTAGGTTTCCATGGAGTTCGGTTACATGTCCCTTATTCTCTTTGACTCAGACTATATTTAGGCCCTTTACAGATAAAATGTCTATTGGGTTTTTAGAATACAGCAGCAAAGAATCCCTTTTTACAACATCTCATAAGGAGAGACGGTGTTTACGAGCTGTTACACACAAAGAAAAAAGATCATGTTGAGCTAAAACTACACGGTCAGTTCACCCAAATCCCAAAATAATACGTTCAAATATCAGTCTCAGATTTCTGGTTGTCTTGTAACTCGACTTTAAATCGTTTTTGTTCATTTCAGACTTCACTTGGAATTGTCTGGATTAACTTGATTCATGCTTGTCATGGACTTAACTATGACTTGTTAATTAATGTGAGACTTGACTTGGACTTGCATTGATTATCTTGAGATTCAACTTGGACTTGTCTACATACATAACTCAACTTGAGACTTGCGTTAGACTTTTTTATTCACAATGGATTGACTTGCAATTGTCTAGATAAACTTCAGACACAACTTGGACTTGTCATGGATTTAACTTGGACTTCTTATTTAACATGAGACTTGACTACAACTTGCCGCAAAAGACATGTCTGGAAGATAATAATCGATAACTGTTATCAGCGAATGTTTCCAGTATGTGTTTTCTAGACACACTTCCAGCAGGTCTGCTTCCCCCGCTGAGCTCCAGGGTAATTATTACTTGATTTTCAAAGGCTGACAGAGCCATGACCCTTATTAAAATATACATCCATCATGCATTAATTGGTTGCTCTCGGTGTATCACATTCTGTTTTATATACAGCCTGTGTCACATTTGACGTGTTGTTTGATTGACATAGTGTGAAATGTTCAAATCAAAGCGGTGTCTGACATGATTATCAACCCTCCCTTCTACTGTATGTGGATTATGAACACAGCGTCTGGACAAGCAAGGCATCATGGGACATCGGAGACAGTCTCAGCAGAGCAGATGTGTGATTGGTGGCGACAGGGCGGTTTGTGTGGGAGAAAACGAGGGCTGGCAGTGACTAATAGTGGCTCTTTTTCATTTTGCTGCTCTGTTCATCGCTCTGCCGAGTGCTTATTACCACTGATGTCCTGGGAAAAAGGTTGAATAATGCCGTTTGTTTTTTTGGTAAACTTTATAAATGCATCTACATTGAAAAGCAGAAAAAGCAGAAAAAATAGCAGACTAAAAGATTACATTTTTAATGTTTAAATAAAAAAAAGAAGTGATTGCATTTAGTAGCATTTAACTAAATGGGCACTGTTTTAGTTCTATATGTGTTTGTGCATATTCATGGTCCCCAGAGGTTAATACCTGAAGATAATGGTGGGCACCTGACTTTTTCTCCAGCGTCACCAACAATACAAAATAGTCTCACGCAGGATATTGCATCTATTTATATTAATGGACCCATGGCGTTTTCCTAGAGCACCACCCGCACAACAAACGTCATGTTTTTAGCAACTACAAACATTTTTTTGACAGAAGCTGCTCTTGTACTGCAGATGTCCATTACTGATGTGAACTTTCTGTCATGTTGGTTTTAGACACCACAGGCTGTCTGTGCTCTCTGATGAAAAGCAACTGACACAGAACAACCAGGACAGCTGCGTAAGTGTGGCTTGTTGTCATTGCCACACACAAACACTGAGCAGAGCAGATTTTGCTTCCTCAGTAAAGTTATCTCTCATAATGGACCATATCAAACTTTACAGACAGGAACAGATGCACTGAATTTTGTGTGAATGTTTGATTTGCTACCGACTAATGAAGCCTTTCCGTCATACTTTACCGGTATTAAGCGAATCAGGATCTCTACATGTACACGTTTCTGTTTGTTGTAGCATGGAGACATGAATGGTCCATAGGCATAACACGTCGATATCTATAGATTTTAAAGTGAAATGTATCACTGTCAGCAGGAGTGAGCATCATTTTACATGGCTAACCTTAAGGCTTATGCTTCCCAGTGTGGATCTATTTTAACCATCCAAAGAATTCTTGCAATTACTCTCTTTGTTATTTAGGTTCGTAATCAAATACCATTATGGCTCTGCTCTAGACCCCCACATAAACATCAACCTATCTATAGGATAAGAGGAATATTTCAGGCATGTGAGGGATTTTGAGTGTCTCCGGCCTCCTGAATATGTGCTTGTCCATCATCAACATGACCTGCCCTCTGCCAAGGCCAATCAAAACATCAGACGACAGCCGGCACCAACCATTCCTGGCGTGTCTGAAGGCTATACACCCTTGAGGAGAGCGTTGCGCTGTTCAGGCAGTGATGGGTGGTGATTTCGGAGGGTTAGGAGGGTGAAACGATTCGGCATTACTTCGATCCAAAAGCGAAAGCCTGTGTTGCTCTCTGACAGTCAATGTTTCATCATTTTCTTTTGAAACCAAGATGGTCCCTGATCCGCGGGATGACTCCCAGGACACAGAAGCAGGCTAGTTCTGGATTAGGAATTAGATCTGTGGATCTCCATCATCCTGGCTTTCATGATGTTTGTGTGGCTAAACAGGTCTGCTGACCATGTCATTTATGAAAGCAAATGTTTGAATATTTTCCCTGAAAATATGATCAGTAAGTTTATTAAGTGCTTATCTGAGGCAGTGGTTGGAGTCTTAAGACTTTACTCTGATATTTACTGTCTTGTCTTGTGATTTATAGAACGATTAAAAGTTTTAATAAAAATAAATAGACATTTTTTGAAAATATTGTTAAACAGATTATATCTGGCATTAAATACCATCAGCATGCAACGTTTTTTCCAGCTGACAAATCATTACACTTGTCTTGTCAACAGATAACATCACCAGCTTTGGCTGTAAAATATCTCGGTCCGGTCCACTCCAATGATGCTGCTCAGGAGATGGATGAGTTTGTCTCTGTCATGTCTGGATAATGGGGAGATGATGAAATGCCTGTGACAGGTAATGCTTCACTCAGCTCACTAATATCCAAATGCATTCCTCCAGACCAGAAATAAAAATGTATTATCATCAATAAAACATGAGCAGAGCTTCAAAAATCTGTTCCTTTCCATCCATTTAAAATTGGATAGAACGAAGTAGAATGATTAATTCATCATAATTCTCATGGACCCACTGATGGGAGTAAAAAACAATTTTCTGCTTACATTTCAACAAAAACCCTAAATGAAAGACATGTTCACCAACTTCCTTTGCATTTGTTGATGTTGCTGAAACCCTGGTCAAGCATTTCCTCTTTCCACATTTAACAGGTTTCACTTTAAGATGAAGGAAATAGATGTGCTAAGTGGAGACATCCAGAATTGCTGCAGGGCAAAAATCACTCACCATCAAAAAATACTTTGCCACTTTTAAACTTTTTTGTTGACACACTAATCAGGACATGATGAAACAAATAGTCTTCCTAATCTGTTGCTGCTGTGGTGAGTTCTTCCAGTAAGTGCTTCAAATGTGTAATGCAGGAAGTGATTCACTGTAAACTCGTGGGCTGCAGGAGTGATTTCTCGAGAATAGACGTAATTTCCCTTAAAGTATTGCTCATCTCTATCACAGGTCTGTGACTGCCTTCCCTGGATCTGAAATTGAAACCCTTTCTTCAAAATGTTTGCGGGGAAACAAAACATTTCACAGAAAGTCATATCTGTGGGGGTTCAAACCAGAAACAGCAGAGCTCAGCTCAGGACTGTGTGCACTCCTCGGCTGCCGAACAAGTCAGGACCGGTGTGTGTGTGTGTGTGTGTGTGTGTGTGTGTGTGTTTGTGATCAAACACACGTGTGTACGCAGCCCTTCGGTGACGTGGCCGTGGCCTAGCACAAGTCTGCATCATCACTTTTCCACCAGCACATGGTGCAACAATTAATTTATATATCACATATTCACTGCAGCTCCCTGCTCTCTGTCATGAAGATTGAAAGGATGATTATATTCATATCGTTCAGATTTAGAGGGACATTTGATTACATTTTGACCACTTGTGAAAGCAAAGGGGGGCGCTGGAGAGTTGAAGGGGGATTGACATGAGTCAAATATACCTTGTGAGGTGAAAGGAACATCAGTTTTCCTTTTTATCGTCTGATTTTGAGCACTTTGATTCTAACATATTGTAATCATGGGTCTAACTGGACCACACACACACACACAGGCGCAGTAGCAACAGCTTCTTTATTTTTCTCAACCACATGCTGAAAGTCAGCCAACAAAATCTGCCTGGCAGCAACCTGGAGGGGACACATGTCCTCGACTGTATTCACATATATCACTGTCAAAATAATTCTCTGGTAATTATCACAGTGGTTATTATTGTCCATACCCACAGCACGGTTAGAAGACAAAATAGCATTAGCAACAGCTCACTGGGTTTTATTGGAACCCATAAAAGTTGTCAAAACTGGACTTAAAGCAGAAAAACAACTTGTTCTCAGCTAAATTTGAGTGAAAAAAAAAAAAAGTGTGGTCGTTTATGGTGAACATTTTCAATTATATTACATCCTTAATGATGACACGACTGCTTCCTTAGATAGTTGAACTGCAAATCCCACCGCTGTTTGAAGGTAGCAGTCATTCTTTGTAGCTTTGGAAAGGCAGTGGATTTACATCCTCCAGCTGGAGACCCCTCCTCCCCGCTGAGCTCTCCTGACCCCTCCACAACTAAAGCACAAAGGGAGGGGGGCTCTCTTATCTCGGACCTGGGCTTGAATAGTAAGGTTTTCCTGGGAAACCTCCACTCCGGTGGGAAAGGACAACAGATCCTTTGTGTTGTTGTTCGACCCCCACCCTCCGACCCCACACCCCCCCCCCTACGCCATGTAAGGCCTATAGGGACCCCGGCCATTGGTTGACCATCTTCCCTCTCACTCTGTCTCACTCTCTGCCATCTTAAGATTCCTCGGCCCGACCTGTAGTCGGCACAGAGCCAACCGGCTGGTGGCTCTACTGTACCCCATGGTGAATAGTATTCAGCCCACAGTGAGCCGGCCTCTGTAGTTCTTTCCACCCCTCTCTTCTCGACGGGGGAAACAAAGGCGGTTCCACCTGTCCCACTTCATACAATGGCTGAATGAGGTGACCTCCTAGCTGGGGATGTTTGTTCAGCAGGTCTGCTGTAACGCTATAGCTGCCCCAGATTTAACCAAACCCTAAATCACTCTCACTGTACTCAGTTAGAAAACTCAGATCCCAGAGGAAACCCACTGGTTGAATGCTTGAAGTAGAACTTGACCTGGAAACACAGAACTCTTTTGGATTCCGCCCCAATGATCTCTTTACAATTCAGCTGAGACAGAACAACTTCCTCACTGCCTCAACTCAAATATAAACTGGAATTAATTACCATAAATAATTGTATTGATATCTTTAGTTCTAGGGATGGCAATGTCGGTCTGTCAGTCTGTCGACAGCTTTCGTCCAAATAACTGTTTATGGTCTTCAGAGGATGAATCTTTTCAACTCTGGTGATCCTCTGAGCCATCCAGCGGTCAACATATCTCAACATCTTCTCGAAGGATCGGCACACATTTTTGTGGTGTTGAGGGAAATATCTCAACAGCTACTGGATTGCAATACAATTTAACAAAATGTAAAGATATTCCCATCAGCCTCAGCTGTAATTTGTGCTAAATGCTACTGAGCAAATGCTACTGTAACACACTAAACTAAGAAATGAACGTGGTTAGCATGTTAGCATCTTTACTGCCTACAAAGGTGCATGACTGGAAACTCTCAGTCTTGTAAAATCAAAGTCATTAAATTAGAAATAATCCTCGTTCAAATGTAAATATGTCTTCTCTGGCCACATTTTGTATTTAAGGAATAAAACAAACTGAACTAAGCTCATATGTCTCTATGTTGCTCTGTAGGCCTGTACTGTCAGATATTACTCTTCACAGTTTGATGAAGATAAACTGATTTCATGCTTTTGGCTTCTGAAAAGATGATTGGAACAGTTTTTTTTCTTAAGAATCTGTTTGGTGAAAATATCGTATTTACAGTTTAGGTGATTTTCATGCTTTCAAATAAATTGAAGGATTAAATGCTTCTGTGTGGATACAAAAACATTTTTAAAACTTTAAAAACCCTCTAAAACCTGCTTGGATAAAGTCAAAATAAGTCAGCCAGCAAGGTTTTCACTATTGTATCGCACTTAGAAAGCAAAGACTCACTAAAGTAAAGCCTCTTGTCATGGACGGGTTGTTGCACTTGTATTTTATTACCATCTGCCTCCTCTCTCACTTTGGGTTATATTTGGGTCGCTGCTGTGTCTGACGCTGGAGTACTTTCTTGAAGGCTTTTTACTCTCTAACTGTAGGTATCGTATGAAGGTTAGTGGGTCCTGTCCACCGCTGACAGAGCGTGACAGGAACACACTTTATTTTTATAAGTGCATTATTCTGTCATAGCTATGCAGCAGGAGTGAAAATGGCTCTTGAGCTATTTCTGCTTTTATTGTAACATTTGAATGATATAGATGTTAAAAATACAGCTTGCTGCACTCCATTGCACCCGTTTGAATAAATGTTGCCAGGTTTACATTTCTACCAGAGTTACTTTCTTTCTTTCTTTCTTGTCTAAAGCTGTTTAAAGGTGCATGTTCAATTCAATATATAGGGTGTTTTTTCAGGCAAAAATCCAAATGAAAATGTTTGTAGGTAATTGTATGAATGGGTCTTTTGTCGCAGGGCTACAGTGAGTGCAAATAAACAAAGTAGCAGGTGTCTCAAGACCACATTGATATACCTTTCTGACCACTGATTCTGTATCACAGAAACTGCACTTCCCCCTGCAAATATTTGGGCTAGTTTGCTGCACAATGTCACAGAGATGTTTTAATCCTTGTGTAAAGTCTCAAACAAACAACTGATATCCGATATCCTGTTTGAGCGGAAGGCTTACCGATTACCCGACAGATACTGAGAGTTTCACTCTGATCTGTAGATTGGAGTTTACCAACAAAGTTCCCTCCTCTGACATCACAGCCTGTAGAATTACAGTCATATTAGATTAAGACACAATTTACATCCATTGCTAAAGTGTAGTGCCAAAACAGGAAGTAGTTTTGACTTTGAGCTGGATCTCAAGCTCAACAACCTTATGTGGACCTTTTAAAAAAAAAAGTGTTTTAGTTGTCTCATCATGTAGTCATTGTTACCTACAGCATTTTCACAACTTAAACTTTGTTTTGAAATTTTGTGTTTTGAAATATAATTTTACGGTTTAAAAAGAATGGCCACATTATTTTTTGGATATATTTGTGGAAGCCTGCGATTGATTCCCATTTGAGACCGTCAACTACTGTACCATGGAGCTAGCGTAGCTTTCTCAAACTTTTCTCTGCTTAAAATGTAGGAAAAGTGACATTCGAAGAAAGTCTGTCAGGTCATGTATAAGAGAGAAAACGTTCACACCGAGTGATTTTTATAAAACGATTTAGGGTTTAATAATTGACGTAATGATTTGAGAGGAGAGACCTTCGTCTGCAGTGACTGACGATATCACACACAAAGCATTTCATTCAAACTATTATCCCAAGTGTGTCAGTAAAGTGATTGTGTATACTCGCTGAATAGTAAGCACATGTTGTTCTGTATAATGAGGATATGAAATTCTAATCCGTGAGAGTGTGAGTAGAGAAGATCAGTCACAATAATCAGATCGGGGACGGATTAAAGCAACAAAAAGACAGAAGCAGGAACTCAAGGATTTGAGATTTCACCTCATTTAATCAGCGAGGGGCTTCCAAACGCGACAAGAACACACGAGTCTCCATTTTAATCTTTTACGCAGTCGTCCCTTCCTTCAACATGAGCTCACAGTTGGGAGAGTAATGGTGCTTTTGACGGGATAGATTCTTGTGAAATTTCTCAATGATTCATGGAGAGCAGCTCATTCTATAATTTAAGGGTTTGAGGTTGTGAATGTGAAACGCATGCTGTGAAACAAGAGGAGACTCATTTCTAACCAGAGCAGCGTTAGTGTCCCTCAGAACCAAGTTCAACTGTGAAAAAAATATATTTTAAATGGCAGTTAGCATTTAAGAAAGAATGTGAACCACAAACTAAAGAAATAAAACGGACACTATATTTCATGGTGCATGGGTGCTTTGGATTTTATGTTGCTAAACCATAAATGTCCATGATGCTCAACAGAGGGATTTGGATTGAGACCCACAGAATGGTCTGCTTTGACCAAACCTTACAATTGTGATCGTCCTCAAGATGGGGATATAAAGAAGAGGGATGGAGAACGTCAGTCATTATAGACGGTTCCACAAAAAATATACAGTAATAGGGAGCTTAAATCATGGCCCCGCTGCTACAGCCAGATTCTCTAGCATCCGTTTCTTCAATGACGGTTTCTTTCAGTCTGAGTCATGCTCCTGAGGGTTTCTGTAGTGGTATTTGATAGGGAATTTGAACACCTCATCATTTTAATGATCTTAAAACAGTTATTATATTGTTACAATTAAATAAATACAGATCCCATGAGCAAAGAAGTAGACAAAAATTTGGGCCCATGGTATGCAAACTCAGTGGGTTCCTTCGAACTCGTAGCACATCAGTTCTAAAATATAAAAACATGCATTTAGTTGTTTTAATATCACATTCCAGCAAAAAATACTCAAAAAATATTCATCTGAGGTTGATATTTCCTTTCAGGATGTTTAGGTCTTTATATGCATAAGATCGGACAAAGGGCATGTTTTCCGACAGACAGCTGAATAGTATGTTATTAGTCATGTCTTAAAGAGCGAGCAAGTTATGATGAAAATGTCTTTTCAGTGTAAATTTGCTTCATAGACACTTTTGAGGGTTCCCAAAAGGCTCCAAATCAACCATCCAAAAGCCACCAATAAAGATTGAAGCTAATAATGTAAAAATGTAACGTACTTATTCAAAGGCTTGTTAATATTTGGGCCCTTGGTAGTTGCCCTCACTACGACTGCCCATGAGGCTTTGGCAGCATGTCGATGACAAAGAGTCCGGGGATATGTTGTTGTCACGTTACTGGAGGAAAATGATTTATTAATTATTAATGATTTAAAGCTTTTCCACAGAGTGTAGCTTGCATCATGAATCGAGTGTCATCAAAGCATAGAGTTTATTTCATTATATACTGTACACGTCATTTATCAAGCAAAAATGCAAAATGTTCTGTGGTTCCAGCTTCTCAAATGTGAGGATTTTCTCTTTTATAATCATAATAAACTGGATTTCTGGATTATGGATTGATGGTCAGGACAAAATAAGACCTTTGAAGATGTGATTTTGGGATATGTCTAGTATATCTGATTATTTTTCTGCCATTTTACACACTAACAATTCATAAAAAGTAACATTAATAAAGATTACTGTAACTATTAAGGAAAATAATAGTTGATTGCAGCCCCAGTGTCATAATGTGTTTCCCACATTCTAATGGCGACCGTGTAAATTGCCTCTAGTCTTAAATACTGTACACACATTTAGTCGTCATCAATAATGCACTGACTGAATGAGATCACACCTCTTAGCGGTCTCACCCTGGAGGATATGGAGGGTTTTAAATGTCCTCCTCTCTAACAGACCAGCTGATGTCACCAGCTCAGGGCCGGTTATTAGAATCAAACGCTGGACAGCAGAGCGTTTAGTTTAGTTTTCTAATATGGAGGATAAGTGTGTAAATCCACTCAACTGGGATAACAACCTATTTTTGTAACGAGTGAGGATTTCTCACGTTCAAGGACCACACAGAGAGAATGTAAAGTATACCCAAAAAAACGAAACAATCTTAAGTTAAATGTAGGTTTTTACATCTTGATTTTTGTTAAGGAACATTTACAGCAAGCATTAACAGAATTAAGCTACTTGTCCGTCAAACAATGCAAAGCAGCGATAGAAAACGCTGTTTGAGTAACTTAATCGTCCTCTGAGAATTGAATTACCAGCAGTTTAAAACCGAGCAGACACTTCACACTGAACACAACAGCTGACATTCTCATTTCTTCATCCAAAACGCTTTTAACAGGCACATCAAATCACCATTTAAACGAATCCATATGTTCTGCTGCCAAAAGGTCTGTGACTGTTTTACTACCCAGAATATAATGCAGCTCCAGCTCGTTGCCGTTAGTGCTGCTCTCTGCACAAAAACGCCAAAGAGTAGATTCAAGTTCAGAGTTTCTGCAGCAATGTTTCCGGAAATGAGTCACAGCCACAGTATCGATATTCACAGGAATTATGTAATCACTTTCTAAATGACCTAAATAAACAAAAGCAGAAGGTCACTTTGCACAAATAGACCTCAATCATCGATTGTTTTAGGTAGAATATTCTAGTACAGTTCCCGATCCAGTCAGATGAATTCAAATACCTTTTCGCTGACTTTATGTGCAATGGTCTCTTTTTTTCATCCAGCCACTCTCCTGTGAAAGCAGCACTTTCCCTGTGTGAAGTAATTGTCATATTTCACGTGTAAGAATCTGTTTAAAATACCTCTGTGTCGTACATGGGTAAGAAATCATCTCTCCTGGAGAAATCCACAGTAGATGCCAGATTACAAAAAGCAGGTCTCCCGTTTACAACATGCATTTAAATTGCAGATTCCTGCAGACATCAACAGTAACCTGGTTTCTGAAGTGAAGGTAAACAAACAGATTTTTACCAACATGTTCTGTATTTTGATTTCCCCTTCAACACAGCTTTTACTTCTCAGATAGTGGGATGGCTAATGTTGTCTCTTTTGTGCAACTTTCTATCTTTCATTTAGATTTATGTAAGAGCAAACCTAAGCCTGGCCTCAATCTTCAGACCACTTTAACTTGGACCGGTGCCGGAAGGACTGTACACAATATTCACTCGTGTAATCCTGAGAAGGCAAAGAGCCATTTTACCTCGAAGGGAAAGTGACATCGGTGCCGTTTGAAACAGTCGACAGATGACCAAGAAACATGGACTCACTCAGCTGGACAAATAAAAGCACACTGTTACAGGGAGTCGGACCGACCTCTTTGTGACCTCTTTCATACATCTGTGCTGAAAGGACAGAGTTGATTTCCGCAGCAGTTTTCAAGCTTTCACTTTTTAACCTTGCTTTTATTCTCTTTTTAAATCTCTTCTCATTAATTAGCCCGCACAGCTTAGAGTGTGATATCAGTGTCAGCGGGTTCAGAGACAGATCAGCAGCTCATGTTATTAAATTCCGAATGAGAGTCACAGAAGAGACCCTGATATTGGACAAGGACACTTCCACTAATGGCGTGAACAACATTAAAGTCCGACACATCAAAGAATCACACAGAATTTAACCAACCAAATGAAATGCCGTCATGTAAAGCTGCTCTACCTTTTCAGGCTGTTCTCAGACTCTGGTTGTAGCTGTATCTACGAAAAGTAATGCACTTTAACATGTGTGTAACCCATGTCATCAATTCGAATGTGATCAACATAATCATGAGCCACAAAGTCCACACAGGGAGGATGTGTGTGTGGACGTTTGGGTCTAAAAACTCACCAGGGACACCACTATTCGTGTCCCCTGTAAAACCAGAAGACAACACTGACTTCTGTTGTTATTTTAACCAAAACCACGAGATGTTTTTTTTCTCCAAATGTTCTAGGGATGTCGATGAAAGCCTTTCTTTAAGAAGGGAGAGAGAAATTCCCTCAGGACTGTGACAAGGTCAAAAACATTAGTGATGGTTTATTTTTTGCAAGAAAGAAAACATTGAGGAACAGCTTGAATGCAGGCAATTGTATGTCTTAATGCAATGCAGAGCTATTCAGTTGTCAACCACACACAATGGATTCATTTTAATAACTGTATTGTACTTGAAGTGTGCACTGTGCAGCTTTCAAGGAAAATAAAAGTAGAACATAGGAAAATAAAACAGTAAATAAAAAGAAAATAGAAGTAGCAGACCACCTCCAGCTGTCACTCAGAGAGAACCAGGACATTCTGATGTAACTTTTCAAAAGCATTCATTTATTTATGTCATTTGACGGGTTTACATTGAAGTTAGTTGTAAACCCGGCTGGTCAAATACAGACTGTAACGGGTCACAAAGGACCAATGACCAAGACTTGTATTTGACAAGCTGGGAGAGAGAACGTGTTTGGTGATAACTTACAATTAAACAATTTTGCATGATTTCTTAAGACGACAGGAAACAAACAGGGTAGGTCCAAACACAAAACATGCCTCCAGTATAGACTCCAAACAGTTTGCCTTCTTGCCGTCCGTCTTTGTGTGTCGTGTGAATGTGGAGGGGGGGTGGCTGGCTGCCAAACAAGTGCTGTCCCTATGGATGGTGGAGGGCAGTCATGACATTCCTATATCCCTGAAACAGCCCAACAGCCACAGGCAGCTGGACGGGAACCAGCTGACCGGTTGCTATGTGAACGCCTTTCTTTGCTTTCATCCCAAAACAATTGGTGGTGACCGACTCAGTGGCCCTTTAATCCACCTCTCCTTTCACAGCGTGACCTCAGATCTTTGTTCAGGCTGTTTGAGCCGTAGCTGTCTGCTACAGCTCGCGTTTCATTAGAGTCCTGTTTGCTGCTCTTTACTGCCACCAGACAGTATTTCTCACTGATTAGAGTGTATTGGGGGCTTTCTGAAACTCTGGATTGTATGTTTGATAAATCAGATGCAGAAGCAACATTTGTGTGCTTATAAACACTAGAAACGTCCTCAGGATTTGATGCTATGGGGCTCCAGCTTGAGCATAATAAGTCTTCTGTGGTACAGCAGCTGACTCTCTGCACACATGACACATAAATAATTTACTGATATGGTATAAATCATTTTGGACGCAATTGCTCAAGTCATTTCTGCTCCGGGGAAGAAGTGCATCACCCAACCTGTATTGACTGTAGCCACTACACTAAAATCACTACACAGTGTTGCTCTACCTGGACACCACATGGTAGTTGTTTACACATTTGAGTTGACACAGAGTTAGCTCTATTAGCACAATGCTACGAGCTATTATATAGTGTGTGCTCTTGCTGATATCTGAAAGGACTGTGTATATCAGGATGATGCTGCAGACAAAGTTGAACCAGGATACATTTTTTTTGCTGAATGTATTTCTTCCGTTTAGTTTTTTTTGTTTTCCCTTGAAAAGGAGCTTTCATTCATTAACGCCATAGAGCTGGCAGGGTGCAGGAAGCAGCGGTGCTTCATGTGGTCTTTATATGGAAAAAAACATGTGAACCAGCAATCGTGTGAGAGAGAGCCTTTCCTACAGGACTACAGATCCAGCAGCCAAAAAAGATGCCACCCCCTCTCACCTCGTGGTAATGCAGCAAGGAATTATCCCATCCTCTCCCCGCCCCCCCCCTCTTCTCTCCACCGAGAGGTGATAATGACTTCTTGATATCATCGGCGAGGTGGGAGGCTCGGAATCACACGTTTCAGCGGTTTAATGTGCTTTTTCCTCTTTCACGTGCCAGCTTCCTCTTTCCACATGCTGAACGTTACCATGGCAACGGACTAAACTGTCAGCATAAAGACAAAGACTCGAATGAGATTAGGGGGGGAAGCAGATCCACATCGGATGGAGGCTGAGTCGCCAGCCAGTGACATATTTTTGTGCATCAATAGCTTATACCAACTAGCCCTACAAGTTGCAAAGGCGACCGGGCAAACTGTGCCGTGTCACTTTCTGTTGTTACCGGCCTCAGAGGCAACAATATGACCAAGACTGTCCTCACCAGAGGAACGACAGCATGGGTCACTTGTTTAAATCGCTGACACAGACCGATGGTTATGCTATCCTGACAAGTGACCTCATGGTCGTGTGAATGAGGATGCAACAAAAACCTCCAGAGCCAAAAAGGAGGAGGTTGGGGTGGATGGTTATGAAGTGAGCAACCGCAGTTTGAGTCTTTATCAAACGATATTTAACTAAAAGTCAAGGTTGGTTGCATTTTACCATGAAGACGGCATTCCCTGAATTGCATTATGCCAGTGCCTGAGGGGCTTACATACAGTCATATAGTCAGAATACACATGTTCACACTGAAAATAGCACTACGTTAAGAAAACACAAGTGGCTGCGTTGGTGTTAGTGCGATGCTTCATGTAATTTCATCCAGTAAATCCCTTTTTGAGATAATAAAAACACGTATCTGAGACAAAATATAAAATATTCTAAACTCAGGGTTCACTTTGAGCCGTAATCGTATCCGATGGCCTGCTTCAGCAAATGGAACTTACTTGGCTGTGGGAGACGGTCAAATTATCCAGTAAAAAGTTACAAGTGAACTTTCACTTCATCTTTTATCACCGATGTCTTTGAAATCAACAAATCACCGAAGATACCGTCACTGTGGACATTTCAGGATTCAGCAGAACATGAGCGATACTCAAGGAGTTATCCTTTTCTCACTATTGTGAGTTCTGATGTTTGCTGTACATAAAGCACCAGAGATTGATCATGAAGTAAAACAAACATGATTACTGAACAGGTAAACCTGTAAACAGACTGTGTCTTGTCTTTTACGGCTCTTCCAGAATGAGAGAGGAGATCTGGGCTACGGTTTCTGATCATCATCATTGTTAAATATTAAATGTTAGTCTATCCTTTACCAAGGAGTTTCAATTTCCTACAAATCAACAGGACCTCAACCAGAGATGTGACAGGGCAGAACATTCATGAGTCACTTTTCGGAGGAGTCATTGTTGCTATAACCACACTATGTTTGGATAGCACGACTTCCTCCAACGAAGCCAACTGGGCCTACGTCAAAAAACCACACGATTTTCCATCCACAGACAAACTGACAAGACAACTCAATCACTGTGAGACCAAACAAAGCTCGAGTCTCAGCAGCTGACCAGTGAGTCTCCATCATAAACACAGCTCTTATGAAAGCTTCGCCTCCACTCGTGAGCTGTCCAGCCGCCCGCTGACAGACTCTCACGGAAATCACAGTTGGTCACACACTGGTATCTAATGCGTAACTGCTCTGGTCCTGATGGGAAAAAGACATTCTAACCCCATTAGAAAGGTCCCAAGAAAAGCATTTCAGAAGTATGATTCCTTATGATATTGGTTAAAAGTCTGGCGTCACTATATTTGTATAGCCCATCTGTCCATATTATTTACAAAGTGTACATGGTCTGGCAGAACATGACAGTCTGCTCTGAATCTCATGGCAGTCCATCCAGTAGGTGTTGATTTTTCAGTCCGGACCAAAGTGGTAAACTGAGCAACACTGGCATCTTAAATAAACATATGAAACCACCCCGTAACAAAGAAAAGATGAACAGTCCAACTCTGATATTATTTATTACCCGTTTGAGCTTTTTTCAGTTGCTTCTTCCAGTTCAGAAAATACTACAATCCCTATCCTTCAGTTAATTATGCTGTCATCACTTTTAATATTCTACAGTTGAGGGAACTGTCATTAGTCCAGAATTGTGTTAGAACTAATGTAACTCTAATTGCTCTTTAATGTCAGCTTATATTGGCCATGTTTCATGCTGTCCACGGCGTCGAAGACAATATAAAGACAGCTGGTCATGTGAGTTAAATCTTTGCTGAGTCAGAATTTATTCGGAAAAGGCGTATCCATATCCCATTTAGGGGAACGACTCTTTTTTGACAGAGGCAAAAACCACCTCAAGCGAGTCATTTTGCGCAATTGAGGAAGTTTTATTGAATTTTGGAGTTTCCATACAGCTTTTCTAATGAGATTCTATAAAATGCGCAAATAAGATTTGTTGATGGAAACACCGCTAGGGAGGTGTTACATCCTATAATGTGATAAAGGAAGATGACCTGCTGACAAACTTATTTACACAGAAGAAGTGTGACAGCTGAGCCTGGTAGTTCGTCCTCTTCACGCCTTTCATTTTCTCAAATTCACTATTTTCTTTTATTTCTTTCCTCTTGCAGACAAAACGACATGAAGCTTGAAGTCTTCTTTCACCCTAAAAGAAGAGCAGAGTCAGTCTTTTCTAATAAAAGAACCATCGCTTGTTGAAACATGCGTTTAATTTGTTCAACCCTTTATAACCCGACATGGAATTAAGTGTGGTGTTTAAGTTTTTGATTTACTTTCATCACCAGACGAGATGTTGCCGCTCAGTTGTTAACGAGCCTTTCTTCTGGTTCGAAGCCTTCATGTTGTTTAATGAAATCAAGTTCAAAACAGCCCCGTTCATACGACTTCTAATAGATCCCAGCTCTGCTCGTTACATAAAGAGACGAGAGGGCTTGTGATTAGATGAAACTGTAACCACACCAGCTCTTCTTGCTGCGTTTCATTAAGTCAATTACGAGCTGCTGACATTTCAGGGATTTCACGAGAGAGATGGATCTTTTTTTTGAAAAACACATGAAAACCGTTCTGTGGGCTTATTAGTGCAAATCATCAATTGGTCCAAACACTTTGTATAGTTAATGTTCAAACGCCCTGCAGGAACACAGGAGTGCTTGTTTACTCTTCGGTCCTTAATGCTGAACTCACAATCTGCCGAAACATTTAACGGTTAATGTTCAACACTCCCTCGTAGAGACTGAAACAGCAACACAAGTGGCTGTTGGTTAGCAGTAAAAGTCGGGTTGTGTTTACTCTGCCGTGTCGAGCCCCGGTGTTCTTTGACCTTTAACCTCCCCCATCCCCCCATCAGCTAACAGGCTGCAGTCTTCCAGAGCACTCTTCAGTACAACAGTGAACTCCTGCCATGTTTCTATACCACACGGTGCAAACTCAATGCTTCTACAGGCTGGTGGTCGGAGAGCTCGGATGGTAACAAATATTTTTAGAACCTTTTATTTTGATCATTTGTTTTACAAGGAAATGTATATAAATGTATATATATTTGGCTTTAGGTCACATGATCAAACCCTCTTAGTATTGTTACAATTAATACACCTATCATTCAATCATACATGGGGACACCTACAACATTTCAAATGTGAACATCTCAATGTAGAATGAAACCGAACAGCACACCTAAACCTACCGAGTAAAACTCTCCAAAATCTGAGAGCAGCCATGGTTTCCATTTTATTTAAATTCAGCACACAAAACATCCTGTCCCCAAACATCTAAAAGAAGCCTTACAAGAGTTTAATTTTGAGGATCTGACCGCTGAGTCAATGAGAGGATTGTGACAAGAACGTCTCTGTTAAGTGATTTTCCACATGTGAGGCAGTTTCAGAATTTGAAACATCGTTGTCAGGTCCACTAACCATCACATGTAACTACAGCAAACAGAAGAGCCTCTGAAACGGGAACACTTGAGTGTATATTTTGAGTAACAGATGAAGAAATAGTGGAGTGGAAATACAGAAAAAAAAGGAAGAAGATCCTCATGAGAAAGACTACAGCTACATGCTGGTGTGAAATTACACAGTTTACTCCAACTGTGAACCATTGTGGGAAGTCAAGAGAGTTCAAGCAAAGCAGAGATCCGAACAGGAAAGCGAGCCAAAGACACATAAATAAGAGCTTTAGAAAAGCAGGTGTTTTTGATCGTTTGACAGCGCTCTAAAAGTCGTATTTCACTGCCAAGAAGGGTGTCAGTTTAAAATGTCAGAATAGAATCGGGGTCACTGAAGTTCTCAAAAAAGCAAAGCATTCTCAGGCTTTGTCTAGGACGGGTGGGTCAGCAGAACGGACCTCCTGTTGTAAAGCCCACACCTGCAAAGGTAACGGATCAAAGTGTTGTGATAACTGGGGCACAGAGACCAGGTGTGCCAAAAAGCAGGCAATAAACCCATTAGACTGAGAGAGGCCTGTAAACACAGTGGGTGGTTGTGTGTTTTTATGCATTCAAGTGACCTGGTTACTGTCGGCTGTCTCCTTATTCCTACAAATGTTTAAGAGGCCAGGTTTAAATCCAGTATCAATCCATTGAGTTTGCCAAATGTTTGAGGTTGTAGTTTGGCTCATTTGACACAAACTGAACCAACGAGTCCTCACACCACATTTTGTAGGAAAAAAGTTTTACATTTTTTGTGCATTTTCTTACGAAAGTACAGCAACACGTGTCGACTTCTGCCCGTTCCGTACATACAGTCTTTTAAAAATGAACTTCCATCTTCATAGGAAACAACTTAGTTCGGTTTAGGCATCAAAACTATTTAGTCTGGTTAAGGAAACGATGGTTGGGGTTAAAATAACGGAAATGTCGTTACGTTAGTACGGAGGTTACTTGACATATAAATCAACATCAATTTCTCGTTTCACAGCAACCTTCTGGGTGAAAGACCATTTTTTGTTTGTCAACAAATATCTACTAATCACAGTTCATACCTTTTCGAAGGTATAGCTTTGTGAGAACAGCCTGAGTGATCGTATTGTGAAGCTGCAAACAAATGGCAATCTGATGGCATGTGCGTGTCAGCAGACCTGGCTAAATGTGATTGCATTTCACCAATAGGTCGTTTGTTCTTCCTCAACCTGATCGATCTAAACCACGGTAATACAGCGGTGAGTCTGACATTTGTCTGATTAATCCTGGTCCAAAGCTCTGAAAGTCCAAGTTAATGTCAAAAAGTCTGAATTATTGACTTAAACAGATGCGGATTTAAAATGTCTTTTTCTATTACTAAAGCAGATTTAGTGGATTATGGAGCCTTAGAGGAGATCTGAGCTAAGCGTTTTGTTTTCAGTAGAATGAAAGTCAGAGCAGCAGATTGCTCAGCAGCCACCGTCATACAACCCAATATGATTAACTACAGTCCCAGTCAGAGATGTCTCTCCTCACTCTGAACATAAATCCATCAATACAATCGTTTAGTTATACCTGTCTTTGATTCGTCTGTCTGTACACAGTGGGTCTCTTTGTTCTTTTTGAGCCTTTTTTTGCAAATAATGTTTGAGGTTTTGTGAGTGCCACTCATTCATGAGGTGGGATGGAGCAGAAGACTCTGTGTATTAGATCATGTGGAGCGCATGCTTTTAGTTCATTCAAACTCATGGCTCTGTTTTAGAGACTTTTATATGGGTCTGTGTCCAATCAGCTGAATTGACCACAGGTGGACTCCAATCAAGGTCTTGAAACGTCTCAGAGATGATCAAGAGAAATTGGAGGCAGCTGAGCTCAACGAGGCTGCAACATGACAAAATGTAAAGAAGAAGTAAATGGGTCTGGATACTTTCTGAATGCACTTATATAAAGTAGTTCACATTATACAACACTCACAGGGGCTATCTTTCCTGCATTTTTTTAATTTTAGTATATTTTGCAGCCAATTCTTCTGTAGTTTTACTTACGATTTTGAATGCAGGACTTAAACTTGGAGTTGTGTTATGCTGTAATGTTTCTTAACTTAAAGTTGTTGAAATCGTTAATGCTTGTACCATTACATCATTTATTGTTGGCTAAAATCAACACGTTTGTCGTAATACATTGCTTTGCAGCCCATTATATGGATCACGTTAGCTGGTGAAGTAGTTTGGCTGGCTAGCCAACTTTCTACTCGGATAATATTTTGCTTAGTTAGTGAGCACGCAACTTGCGTTGTAACATTGCAAAAAATGCAAGCTAGCCAATTCAACAGTCAGATCAGCCCCAGGAGTCTGAATAAATGATCTGACGTTAACTTAAGTTATTTGGAGTTTTTGATAGACAGAGTACTGTATTAATCCAAAGTAGAATTGCCCTCTTGCAATAGTGTTTGTCCATTGATAGACCGTGTATGACTATGGAGCCCAAGCTGAATTCTTGATGAATAAATTCCTTAACAAACCTCCCTATGTGTTCGTGTGTTCGGCTCTGAAGAATCACAGATGCCCACAGCAGATCCCTTTCTTGACATTCCTGGTAGACATGTGCATGTACCTGGAATATAAGAAGGACTCCGTGAAGCAACAACTACTTTTTGTAAATCAGAGCAGTAGTGAGTTAGTTCCAGGACACAGAACAAACACCCAGATAACAAAAGATAATGTCGCCGTAGGAGGACAGAAATAAGAAGAGAGAAACACCGAGAAGGTGAGTGGGAGGAGGCTCAGAGAGCGAACAAAAACTGGGACAACAAAACGTCTGCTGCATTTCCATCTGAAAGACTTTTGCCTTGGAAGAAGGAAGCCTTTTTCGGTCCGTCTGCTGGGCGCTGACTGGGCAGGGAAGCTGGGATGTCCCTCCCTGCTGCTCCACTTTACCTTCATCTGCTCCACTCTGACTTCCAGATAACCCCGACTCTCCTCCGCACACTCCAGCATCAAACTCCTCACCTCAAAGCCTATAGGTAACTTATTCATAATCCAACACAAAGCTCATCTCCCATTCATCCTCTTCCGTCCGTGGAGGAGCAGAGGAAAGGATTAATAATGACTGAGGCAGAGATCTCGCATTAACAAACATCTGTTATGATACATTATTTTGGTGCAATTCACCAGAGATTTTACCCCAAATTCAAACCAAACACGATTCATCGTGTAGCAGCATGTAGCACTTTGTAGCATGTAGCACTTTGTCCATCATCACCATCATGCTACAGACGGACAGGAGGCCTACTGGGAAATGTTTAACATCTTAATCCAAAGTGGCATCTGCACTTCCTCCTCCTCTACTTCAGTCTCCAGGTCGATTATAAGGAACCTTTCAGGAACTCTGAAAACGTTTCCTGTATTTCAACCACAGAAACCTGCTTCCTGTCCCGAGGATGGACTTTCATGATGGCCCAGGAACTGACAAAAAAAAACGTGTTTCATTGAGAATGACAGGAACTCCCAATTAAGTCAATAAGACAGTGAGAAAGACAAATGTGCTACTTGTTCCAAAACGACAACCCTGTCTTCTGAAACTTACATTTAATAATTATAAAAATACGTTTTAGAGGAAAGTCAAAGATCCAGTCACACCAGAATTTAAAATGTCTCAATAAAATCGCAGTGTATATATATAATTGATTTCACCAGGAAGTGACATTGAGATCAAGATCTTATTGCACGAGTGAGAGGGAAATAAATACAATAGATATAAACAATAATGCTAAGGGTGAGGACACAAAATCTGAAATAGCAAGATTTAAAAATATACACAATTAGAGGGTTTGCTCATGGGGGTGAAGTAAATCTGTACATATTGTTCAACTTAAGTTATATTTTGGTGTGCTTTGAAAACATGCACTAAAAGGGACTTTTATTCCCTGATTTCGTTCTTGAGTTTAGTCCAAGTTGCTTCTGTCTCTGCTTCAGTTGAACACCTGATTGTCTTCATCCAGCTGCACCTTGTTAGTCACTAGTTCTTCCCGGTGTGTTTAGACCTCAGCTCTCAGTCGTGGTCTGTTTGACTCTTACCTGTGGCATGTGTTGTCTGGGTGTTGGTGCATTCTTGTCTGTGTACCTGATTGCCTGCAGTCTCTTTGACTAAATCAAATGTTGAGCTTTAGTTTCTAGTTGAGAGAAAAATCGGATCAAGAATCGGTCAAAATACACTTATTTTCAAATAAATTAAAGGGCTTTCAAATATAGATATGGAAATGAATTGCATGAATGTTTGTTTTTAAATAAAGCCCCGAAAAAAACAAGCGCAGTGTGGTCATTAAACGTGACCATGCATGTGTTCTTTCTTCCTGCAGATGATGGATGTTCTCTGGCAGGCTCAGTGAGCTGCTGTTTGATTATGCAGAGTCTGACAGGCCTCTTTTGTCATCCAATAAAATGCATAATTCAGCTACATTTTACTAAGGAGGAAGCAAGAAGAAAGGATTGTCATTTCCTCTGTGTGTGTGTGTGTGTGTGTGTGTGTGTGTGTGTGTGTGGTACTGGGGGAAGACAAGTCCCGGTGCCAAGATGAATGGTCTGGACTTTTAGTGTCGGTGGCTGGAGGATCCTGTGTGTCCCTGAAGGCCTCGTCTCCATATAGAGGCATGTTTCTGCTCTCAGACTAAACTGCAGCAGCAGGGCGACACATTCTTCAGTCTGCAGCTGAGCACATCGCAGCACAGAGGGAATAAACCAACGCAGAGCAATGTGTAAAAGGCCTCACTGTCTTAGCATTTAAATTACATTCAACAACCTTCGGATAGACTGATTCAGCTTCATTTGTACAGTACGACTTGACAAAGTACCCAAGACTATTACCCCAACAAAAACTCTTTAGCCTTGACCAAGAACTGTGCGTTTCTAAACATGCAAAGTTTAATCATGCTTTTGTGACTCTAAGATTATATTGAATTACAAGTGTGGTTCCTCATTATGTTGATAAAAACGTATCAGGTGGTGGTTTCTGCAGTTTGATGACTTATTTTTCAGTTGGAATGAGTGAGAGAGCGGTGTTAATAGTTGTGTTTTCATTCATGTATTTGTATTTTGAAGTGTGGAAACTTCCTCAACTGTAAAGTTTTTATGCTTTCTTGAGGTTTCTTTTTTTTTCCTTTTATCAAAAAAAGAGTTGATGCACGAAATGGGAAATGGAAAAGCCTCGGCAGAATAACTTCTGATGCAGTGAACATTTAACTCACATGACTGATCAGCTGTTTCCACTGTTGGCTTCTCCCCAGGTATATATATTTATATTGTCTTCCTCTCCGGACAGCATGAAACAATATCAGCGGACACGAAAGTACAATTCAAACTTGCCTTACTGAAATAATTCCTGAAGACCTTTCCATTTTTCTACCGTAAATTGGTTTCTGACGAAACTACCCAGCCTACTTTATTCACCCCAAACCAGTTGATGGTAATGCACCCAATTAGCAATCCTCTTTTGTGATGATTCGAAAGTTTACTTAAAATTAGCTTGACAATTGAATGGAAACACGGCTAATGACTGCCCATGACGGCAAGCTTTGGTTTCACCTATCTTCCCCCTACGTGAGTGGTCCATTTGTTTGTGTTAATTTGTGGCTGGTTGTTAGCTAGAGAGCTAATTCTTTTTTTTTAATCAAAATAAAACAGCAAGATGTAGAGGCTGTAACCATAAAGACTCAAGATGAACACTTTAATGCAGATTTGGCTCTCTGGTCCGATCAGGCTCAGGCTACTTTTGTCCACACTGTCTTGTTTTTTCACTCTGCTGGAGATGGCGGAGGGGATGAAGGAGAATCTGGCACTGCTGCTGTTGTATATTGTTGAGACAACAGTGACACATGCAGTACATTTAATGGGGAGGAGGCAGAACAACAAGAGCATGACCTATATATGCCGGGGACACCCGAACAATGCATGGCTTATCAACCCTCTGAACACAAAATAACAGCTGCAGGAGCAAGAAAGAGCTGATCCACCAGGGACAGCAGCTCTCTGAGATAAATGTCCTGCACAGTTTATTTCTGAGTGCAACTGAGTGCATGTAGTCTGTTCAAAACAACTTTAGAGGCTGGTGCTTGTTACTCCTATATTCCCATGTTGGAGACTCTTTTACTACATCACAGAAGGACAGTTGCGTTTTTTTACTCCGCTACATTTATCTGACGGCTGGAGTCACTGGTTCCTCATGTCCATCGTTTACAATCATCTTCTCGGCCAAATCACAAAATCTGGTCCGACCAAATCAGGAGAAGACATCGATACCTCAAAGAGATTTCTTCTTGCTTTTCTGTTAATGACTTCATGGCATCATTGTTTAAAACACTTGACTTCGTTCTTTTTCTAACAAAGTTCAGTCTAAAAGCATGTGAAGTTTTCACCCCGGAGCAAAATTAAGCTCTACATTTACTACTTATTTTTGGGCCAATTTGGAAATTATTATCAGTGATTAGATTAATTTGCCATTAAGGCAGTTAAGAGGATTTTTACATCAATGTGATGAAAAAACTGAGGTAGTAAAATGTGCTATTTAATTTAAGCAGAGCTGTCTCCTAAAAGTCACGTTCCCATACCACGAAATTGCATTGCCGTCTAAACCTAATGAAGTTTTTATAGCTTTTTTTAGTTTTGTTTCAATTTACATTAAGCACCTGTTTTTAAAACTGTGGACGTAATCTCATTGACCTTGAAACTTAATTCAGAATGTAGTTTACTTGTATGGAAGCATCATTTTGTAGGAGGCAGGGTTCAATTTAACAAAGTTTCCTGTCTAAGTTTTTATCTAAAAAGATTTTCCCATTTTAATTTCCAGAAACTCCACTCCATCACAATATTTCACTACTGAGATATTAAGTTACCTGTACGGAGATACAATATATCATCCCTCACTTGTTCCACTGTGGGTTAATGCGCTGAAGAGGCTCAGACTAAAATAAAGTCCATGTAGGTTTACAGACGCACCAGTCTAGCATTATGTTTCCACAAACACAGGAGCCCTCGGGAGACACTAAAAAGACTCCGAAACAGAGCTGGCTGTTTGGGTTGAAAGCATTTACAGTGTCAGCTTATTATCTTTTAATTTCTGCTGTGATTGTAGCAGCACAAAGACACACTGCTCTGTAATCAGCAGTTTGTTTTGCTCCAGCAGAGACAGCTCTGCTCCTGCTTTAAGTAGATAATTGGAGAGCTGAGGGAGACACCAACAAAGACCACAGGAGGAGGAGGATATGTGGGAGGTGGTGGGGACTTCAGAAATGCAGTCTGCAACATCTTGAGCGCTACAAGAACCACTTTGTTTGGTTTGTCTTTTGACTCGTCTTCAGTCATGGTATGTACCATCTTATCTTTGGCTGCTGGAAGGAATCGCCTGACCTAAACACATTCTGGGAACTAATATTAAGATAAACTCAAAAGTCAACACACGTGTGTAGAAAGTTGTGAAATCAACATAAACTTGGTCCAAAATATTATAATCAATGAGTCTTTTTGTCATTTGGGAGCAAAGCCAGAGTAGCATGACGTTGTAGAAGCACCGCAAAACCTCTTAAACCCAGCAGACACTTTTCGGATCCAACCAGATTTAAACACCAAATCAATCGCACCCAATTTTTGTTTTAAAATCTGATTGAAATTCTGGTTGTCGTTTGAGCTGCTGAGATTGAGAAGGGGATCCCCGATGCTTTGATAATAAACTGCTGTACAGTCTGAGTGGCAATTTCTCAAATTGTAGGGTTTCATAGAAGATAACAAAAGACGCGGCCATCTAGGACACCTCACGACATCCTGACAGAAAACTAGTCAGTTTACTATGGGAGGGTGGTTATAATGCTTCTACAACAATGCAGCGATACTTAGCCAGTGGGACACGCACAGCTTCCATTCACATGATGGGTACCTCTACAGGTATCAGTATCACTTTAAAGGTACTGGTATTGGTACTGGCATGGTCATTTTTTAACTACACCCAGTCCTAACAGTTAAGAGTTCCTGTGGCACCTCACCGGTCGTCTACACAAGTGAAAGATGGCAACGTGTGAGCATCTTCAGGTCTCTTGTCCAAGTCACTGTAAAAAATGTGTAGTCTGATCCAGACAACCTTTACCAAGTAATTTATGTGCATGAAACCAAAGTTGTGTGCTGCAGGTTGTAAAAGCACAGCTACTGTGTTGAGTTGACAAAAGTCAGGCCGCGTTTCTGTTGACAGTGAAACCGTTCCTTCAACATAAACAAGGACGAGCTTCCCCGGAGGCGGTGTATATATTTGGAGGCCGTTGGTTTTATAGGCCACTCATGTAGCTAACTGTGCTGCACACATGTGGCCTTCCTACATTTTGACAAATGGGTCAAATGCAGAAAAGCTCTTCTGCTACTTTACTGAAATCAACCCAGGCATTACTTCTGACCTCACTTTACACTCAAATACAACAGAAGAATATTCTAACAAGGTTAGGTGTACCGGATAGCATTATGGGAACAATTATTGTTGACTTTGGCATTGAGTATTGTTTTTTCTTGTTTGCTTAGGGAGATCTCTTGAATTCAGCATTATGTGGTGGCTTTCACTTCCCACACAGACTTCCAACAATTGAACTTCAGGTAAACCCCGCTGGCTAAACACAAACTGAGACTGAAGATCAATAATGATTAACCAGAGCTGGAACCCAGCCGGAAATTTGGCTCATTTAAAGAAACAAATGAGAAAATGTTATAAATACCCACACACAGAACCACTCACTCTTATCATAAACTGAGCCTTATAACTTCCAAATATATCACATATATGAGGCTGAA
This sequence comes from Anarrhichthys ocellatus, assembly GCF_004355925.1. Taxonomy (NCBI): domain Eukaryota; kingdom Metazoa; phylum Chordata; class Actinopteri; order Perciformes; family Anarhichadidae; genus Anarrhichthys; species Anarrhichthys ocellatus. The sequence continues at coordinate 1,554,450 of NW_022280101.1, read as the reverse complement.
TTTTGGGTGAAATGATGCAGGAAATAGCTATATTTGATGGGATGATGCGGGCATAGCTTATAACATTTAGCTTCAAAGTAGAGCTGCAACAAGATAACGCAGAAGAGAAACTGTAAGAAGTAGAATTCTAAACATGAGGGCTAAATCATGGGACTAAGGCATCGATGTTTGTGACTCTTGTCGGGGTAAATAGTTGTTAACGCTGCAGACGACTGCGAGAAGGGAAACCTGTTTTCTTAAATCACTGGGTTGGTTCTGCTATCCTGTTGCCATAGCAACGGGTAGTCCCGAGATGACAGGGCTCTCTCCGTTCTTGGTTGGTTTTTTTTCGGGGGAAACCTCTGAGTTTCTCTGAGCCTGCTGTCACAAAAAAGGGCATCAAACTCACAACGTTCGTCTGCGTTGAGGGTGTCCATGAAACAGTAGCCAGATGGTTTTTGTTTCTATCATTAGTGGGAGAGCAAAGAATAACAATTTATAATCATTTTTGACTTTACTTCAGAGTAGAAGTAACTCTTTGGTGCAACTGACAATAAACCGGATACATCTGAAACATGACAAGAAGCCATGACACTGTTGTTTTGTAAGAGATCACGAGCCCAAAATGTTTGAAATCACCAACTTAAATCTTAACAAGACAATTTATGTGTTTATACTTTATAAGTATAAAGTAAAACAGAAAGGAAATATCAATGTAAAGTACCTCAAAATGTATCACATCCCACCACCTGAGAGAACCAGTCTACTCCACAAAAAACAATACTGCCACAGACTAACTCATGTCAACTAGTAACACAAGATAAGAGCTCGATCACTGAAGCCATCAAACACATTAACTGTCGGTGCTTGAACTAGAGAAGTCTGCACATGAAGAGGAGAATTATACATGTGAGGGTACAAATTAAAGCTGAAGCAAGCAATCGATTCATTTAAGCTATTAGTCACTGAAGTTATTTGTTTTTAAAGAAAAAAAGCCAAAATAATCAGGTTCCAGCTTCTTCAAATGTGAATATTTGGTGGTTTCCTTCAACTTCTATATTGAACTGAACATATTTTGAGTTTTGGATTGTTGCTGAGCCTAAACAAGACAGCAAAAACTCTTATTCAGCAGCTCTCCGACTGAAGTAGACCACATATTGTACTTCACAAAGAAACAGGCATCTTGTCCACAAATGATGGGACACACCGGTGAGCACTGGTCCCATTGGAGCACTGGTTGCTGCTGTAAACACTGTTGTGAAGCAGAAAATTCAGCACCGCAATGCAGATCCATAAATTTCGCAAACGAGCTCCGGCTTTGCTCTAAATGTTCACCTCATGTGCAGTAGATTGAAACAGAAATCTGTGCTCGGGCTTTTCTCTCACTTAACCTTCTGCAGGCTCTCTGAACTCTGGGACCTTTGACCCTTTTTCCTTTGATCCACACCTGTGAGCATCTGGGTAGAGAAATGAATCAGGTCAACAGTTCACAGGTTTTGTTTTTACCATGCCAAGCCATCTGTGTTATCCCACTTGCTGCTGCCAGTGTAACCTGTAACATTTGAATGAAAACCAGTCACCCAAATCGTGGATTTTAAATCTTTTAATATTCAAAAAATACTTCAATTTTGGCTTCTTAGTACATAAACCACCTGGATTGGCTCCTCTATTAATACAGTGTAGTTCTCTACTGTTTTGTTAGGAAATGAAAAGTGCAAAGTAGTGGACACTCTGTCCTCAGTCCACCACGCAGAGGAAAGGCTACTTCAATGCTCCCAAAGAAACAGTCAGCATGACATCCAGACTGAAACTACAGATGTCTGTCCTCCAAATAAAAACAAAAAGGAGCAGGGGGCACAAGTGACCCGAGCCACGTGCAAAATCAAACGTGTGTCCCCACAGTAGACCTCCTGTGGTTGGAAATGAAAACTACTGTGCCATAACAGTCCTCAGTGAGCTACAGCAGAGGAGCTTCTTCTTCAGGGTCAAACTGTGTTCAAAGTCCACGACAAAAGCAGCAGACGAACGGGCCAGCCCGCGTCTCTTCCTCCATGCTGTAGATCCAGAGAGTCATTTCAAGTTTCTTTTCTACATTTGTCTTTTTGGTTATTATGTATTCTATATCCTGCAGCCTCCTGTGTGCTGAATGATGCACTCAGCAGGGCTTCACAGCGTCAAACAGCTTTAATCCAAACTGAGGATGTGAAAAACAAAAACAAAAACACTGCAAAGTAAACCTGTTTAGGGCAACACTGGCAGAACCCGGATTCCTTACAGTTAATTAGACTAAAACACTTTCCACAGAATCAGCAGCTGTTATCGCTTCTTCTTCTGTTTCAGTGATTTCCTCCTCTTCAGTATCATTTCGTACAGCTTGTCCATACCCTCATGAAGCCCCTCGCCTATTATAGCACATGCAGGTTGGATGTGATAGGTGGTGGAGGGGCTGAGCTCGTGCAGAGCCAGCTGCTTCTCAATGTCCGCCACTGGAAGAGATTTGGGCAGGTCCTGCTTGTTGGCGATGACCAGCAGCGGCGTGCCCTGGTTCTCCGCGAACTTGGTGACTTTGTGCAGTTCAGTTTTGGCCTCCTCCAGCCTGTCAATGTCCACAGAGTCCACGACATAGATGATCCCATCGGTGCACCGGCTGTAGGACTTCCACAGGGGCCTCAGCTTCTCTTGGCCCCCCACGTCCCAGAAATGACAACTGATGCCCTTCGCGGTGCCGTTACTCAGCTTGATCTTCTCCGTGTTGAACCCGATGGTGGGAACCGTGTTGACAAACTCGTTGAATTTGAGTCTGTAGAGGACTGTGGTCTTCCCAGCAGAGTCCAAGCCCAGCATGACGATGTGAAGAGACTGGAAGGCAGAGATGTTGGAGAAGCTGTTGCCCATTTTGGCGTTTTTCTTTCTGCAGCTGTTGGAGGTTGTTGTTGTTTTTTTATCCAGGAGATAAAACGGCTCCGGTGCTCAGATCCCGCTCATTAATTCCCGTGGGGAGACTGAGGCGGTGCGCAGGCCCCGGTGCGCTCCGGATGACTGATCGGCTCTGCTGTGGCCCTCAGCAGCAGCGGGGGACGCGGTGCGCCTCGGCAGGACGCAGCGCGCCGTTCATTAGTATTCTCCCCACGCACTCGCATCCATTCGGCCACGAAGACGCTCCACAGTTAAACGTCTCCTTCAGGACAGCGTGGACGGTGTCAGCGCCGTGAAGGACAACGATGATCACAAATCTTTTTCCAGCCTTAAGAACACCTTCTATGCCCTCTGATTCAGTCCTCCGCAGGATCAAAACACACCCTCTGGAAGCTGCGCACGAACAGATTCACCTCTCAGGCTTGTGACTGCGCCCTGCTCCTGAGGGTCGAACCGGCGAAAATAACGTCCACCGACTCGTTCACCGGTTCGTGTCGGGCGCTGCTCTCCTGACGACCTGCTGCGGCTGCTCTGTCTGTTGAGAGGCTGACAAAACAAGACCGCAAAACAAGAGGCGGCCCCGCTACGCTCCACCCCGCCTGGGACATGTGCCAATGAGGCAGCGCGCGTCCTCACGAGCTGCTGTGGTGATCCGGTTCCTACAGATGCACAAACACCGCTGGTACAAACTTCACGTGCAGCGTTTGGGTTCATAACAACATATTGTTGGAGATTTCCGTCTTGAATAAAATTAACGTAAACTGCGTCATAAATAGTTGAAGCTTCAAGCCAATTTAAGTATATTATTTTCTTAATTCTCTAGGTTTGATTTTATTTCAGTCACAAAATAAAACAAAGAAAACATGTATGAATGTAATAAACATGAAGCAGTTACACCCTTTTTTCTACTTCGTATATATACTGTTGCGTTATTATCAAAATCATGGCCAACTGCGCCCTCTTCTGGTACAAATATGCAAGAACACGAAGGAAGAAGGGGCTGTTTTTTTTCAATCGCTAAGGACAATTTTTGAAACTAGGCTCCTTTGTCAAAACTCAAAGAAAAAAACGCCAAAACATATAAACAAAATATTTTACATCTCTTGCAAAAGCAAACATTTCATTCCAAACGATACAAACTCTTCTAAAAATGGTATTTTTTCATCACAACTTTACCCACAAACACCAAATAAAAAGCTCTTCTCACATGCCAACGGCACACTGATGGATCCCATGCAGGATCTCGTTAGGCTGTTTATTGTATTTTAGAGGAGCTCTACATATATTGAATATTGGTTGTATTGACATGCACCATTTAAAGTTAATGTTGTAACCATCATGAAGTTGTAGCGATTGGTTGGAAAGTAGTTCAGACGCTACGCTTCTGTAGAGGACTGTAACCGCCAAATAAGCACAGTGAGAGAGACTTCTCTCTCTGCAGAGGTAGATATTACTTGTTTTGTGCTTTATCAATGCTCTGAACATCTAATTTAGCACCTGTAAGCACAATACTCATTGTACTTTACTCCACTGGTGATGGCTTTTAGCAAAGCAAGGACAAAATAAAGGCAGAATCGTGTATTCTAATAACGCACAATCACTCAATTATGATTGGTCCTCACATGTAGACAGAAAACAAAAACATCTGCCATCTGATTAACATGATGCAGTTTATGATATGCTGTACTACTTTCATCCACCAGATGGCAAACTGTTTATTTTTCACAGTCAACAGTCAGATGTTTTCATTTCACCACAGCAGTTACTGGGGCTGAGATAAAATGTGATTCTTAATCTCGAGTTTCTGCACATTCCCTCCTTTATGTGCACCAAAGGAGAGTCCGTCCAGACAGCAGGGAGTTCAGCAGCTCAGTGTGGTGATATAATCTAAATAAATCAGGAGAGAGGTCTGAGCATGTTCATCACACACACACAGACACACACACACACACACACACAGCTCCAGGAAGTAGCTGTTACCTGTTACAAACAGTCACTGTACATGTGCACACACGTCTTCAGTCTCTTCAATTTCTCCTTCATCACTATTCCAAGTGTGGATACCTGCAGGAGCACCTCTCCACCAACCTCCTCTTCTCTCTAAATAAATAAATACACACACACACACACACACACACACTTTACGGTAGATGTGAGAGCCCTCCTCTGACTGTGTCCATTCCCAGAAGCCAGATTCCTTTCCAGGGATGTCATTACCGGGGCTGTACTGGAGGATAAACATAAATAAACTCCATTTACCCTGAAATATTATTCCCGATCTCTCTTTTCTCATATTGTTATTGTTGGATATTGATATCTTTACAAGGGCACAGAGGAGCCATTCACCAACCACCCACGCACGTAATGTGGAGGTAAAAACAAACTAACCCTCCTGTGACCGGTGTCTATTCTCATGAGCCATACAGACAGATAACATCTATATCAAATAATATCCTTTTAATCAAAACACAAGCAGGTAAATGCCTATCTATAAGCTTCGGCTAAACTTGTGTCTGGTATTTCCCCCCATGAGCCCAAACTGTTCTTCTAGCATGATACTGGTTTGGCTGAGAACCACCCCTCTCTAATCAGAATGCTTATACAGTTCAGCCTGTCATCTGTTGGAAACATTTTGGACAGTTCATAAGGCCTATCATTATGTTTTTTGTTGGAATAGCAGCTAGCTTGCAAAAGGGAGAGGACTTAATTGAAAGCATTCAGACAGAAAATGCACGTTCTGTCTTTACTGTAAGCCTGTAAAAACCTCTGAAAAAAATGATTAATTGTATTTTGATTTGATAGTCTATAGATTAAACACATCATCATGCTAATATTAGCGTTAGCATGCTAATGGCATGTAATGTTTAGCATGAAAAGGGCAGTGATTAGTAAAATTTGCAAGCTTCTAATTTGACCATTTTTGGTGAAATTCTGCAGCAGAATGACAAAAAAAAGTGAATTCCTTACGAGGGTGCTGAGCTACAAACATGGGTTCAACTGTCTCCACTCAATGAGATTTGTTTCAATCAAAGAGATTGTTTCTATCATCACGATGGCTCCACTACTGAGGAGCATTTGTAGATCTAAAACTACCAGCAACCAAAGGGCCCGCATGTGTATTAACCAAATATTCAAAATCATAAATTATTCACATTATCAGGCAGGTTTCCTAGAAGCACCTTCAAGCGGGAGTTTTCTAATCTGTTGGTGGAGGTGGTTTGCATCTGTACGGGCACGTTTATCTGGCTTCAGAAGCCTGTGTGTATCAAAATCCCTCTCCTCCGCAAACCAGCTACCACTCCATGAACAGCTATGTAGATTCAGTGTTGTCTGAAGATATTAAACATTCACATATGTCAAAAATAGCCATGAAGGTAGGGCTGTTTTCAAATGAATGATGTTATGCATTGAAACAGACATAGGCCTTTATTGCTGATGTATGATGTTCCGACGCCCAGACCAGGCACCAGGGTGAAGGGACGGAGGTGTCTGTCAAAAATTACCATAAAATTCATCAAATAAATAAATAAAAACAACATGAGGCTACTGTTTCAAAATGAAAGAGTACGTTTATTAATCCGAACGTGGCACAAAAGGTTGTAGCACTAGCAGAGCGCTAAATCTCTCTCTGAAAAGCAAGCAGGCTAAGAAGAGCTGACCATTATTAATGTCATTTTGTAATAAAAGTGTAGCCGGGATGCTGCATCCGTAATGTCGCGTTATTTATGAACGAATAACGGAAGAAGCAAAAATGAATGTTGGTGTTATTCTCAAGGACAACAAGAAAACGGAGTTCATGTCTGGTCTGTCTGAGCTGTTGGCTAATGAAGACTGTGAAGTCTGATCTGCAGCTTATCGCAATCCTGATATCACATTCAGACATCCCCTCATGACTTTCAAGTGTTTTCTGAATATATTTTTTCTCTAATTCTGTCAGGAAGGCCGTAGAAAATTGGACTGCAGCAGCCATGAAAGATGAGTGATGCAACCGAGGTCTTTGCCTGTGAAATCATGTCAAATGACTCGAGGGCCTGCGGTTTTCAGGGCTGAGCTCACACTTCAATCAGGAAGTCAGATTTCACTAAAAACTCTGCCAATGAAAAAAGTATCAGGAGGCGTTATCGTCCCTAAGCTAACCGTGAACAATCGGAGGAGGGGAGGCTTTCCCAGCAAGGTCACAGGCACAAGTCAAGTAGACACATTCGGTTTCTTTGTCCTCTTGAAATTCTGCATAAAACTGCTGTAGCGTCTGACAGACGTAGGTGCTCAGGTCTGAGGACACACCGGGTCATGTACAGACGTTTGCCATTTTACCTAAGAAGTTACAGAAAGAAAATGCAAACTCCACACAGAAAGGACCCTCAGAAAGAAATTCAGCTTTAACATGAAACATGGCTCCAAAGTTTCAAATTTGTATTCTTGGTGTTAAAAGAAATAAAAGGATTTTTTTCACCTGGTGCTGAAGACCAAGACATTATTTCCATCCTCAGCTGAGTGGACATGTCTCTGCTTGCAGGAGGTTTCTGATGGAACAGGTTGATTGCTGCTGCTGGAGGTGTACTGCAGGTCTTGTGTTATCCAGCCTGATCGACCACTGAGCTCCGTCTTAATGGCTCCCTCAGCTTGCTTTTCGGAAATAAAAGCATCACTCTGCGTTTCACATGTGCCTCCGACAGCCTGTGTTGAGGTATAATGGAAGCTGACAGGACTGGTTCACTTCCCTAAAGAAAGCATCCAGACTGGAACCCCTTCAGATGAAAAGAGAGAGTGGTGTGGCAGTATCAAAGGGATAGAAAGATGGCCGAGATTCTACTTTCATGTTTCACATCTCAACTCAAGTGCTTTTGATGGTGGAGGAGTGTTGTTTCTCTGTATGTTTGCAAAGAAACAGACTACCAGGCATATAATATTAAATGTAGTATATCATACAGAGCTGTACTTTAGACGGATCAGAGCCCCGAGGAGGCAAAATGATATACTATTTCCAATGTGTCCTCATACAACGGTTTGTGTAAGAGATCCCAATTGATTTCATGGGATATCTACGAATTACAGCGTATACATTTTTGTAGGTATAGCGACGAGCGCTGTATGAGAGCAGCCTGCTATTTTACAAGAACCACAAACGTCAACCTCATGGTGGCACTAGAGGAAACATCAGCGGATCGCCAAAGTCACTAGCATTCATCTTCTGGGAACCAAATGTGCCACTCCATCCATTAGGTGCTGAGATTTAACAAGTGAAATCTGTGATCTGCTTTTTGCACCAGATGAAAACTGAGGGCACCAAAGTTATGAGAATGAATCCTCTGAAAGTGTCAAGTAATGTCCCAGATCTCTGCAATTAGGATGTCTATCAAAATCACCTTTAATTGAATGTGGACTACATGCTTTTAATTGCCAAACCCAACAAGCTAATGTATAAATTTGTTGGGAAACCATTTTCAGATTGCATTTCAGCCTCTAGGTGGATCCTGTGAAGTTTCAAACAGCAGAGGAAGTTGAAGTCTATTCGCTGCTGTTTGGACAGAACACCACTTGTTGACCTCTGAACCCGTTCAACAAACATCTGCAAGCAGCACAGGGCAGGAATTCATCACCTCTATGAGGAGAGATGACCTGTTTTTGAAACACAGCACCGACGTCACTGAGACGTATCACTGCAGAACGAGGTCAAAGTCGTCTGTGATTGTTTGCAGAGATGGAGACCCAGTGGGCAGCCTCGTACGCACAGCAGTGAGCTCCGTTCATTAACACCTTCTGTCGGATGCAAATGAGAAACTCTGATTGAAAAATTCATAGCTGCAGGTTACAGCAGCGTCTCTGGGAGTCTGAAGGGACAACCTGTCAACTCAGTAAAATGGTTAATTTAGAGTTTTATTTTGGTAAACGAACCAAATCTTACTTGATGACATGTTTCAGCTTAAACAGACAAAGAGGAACAAGTAAGGAGAGCGTTATGAGCACAAAAACCAACATCAACCAAGTGTTAGTCCGTCTCTGAATACTTTGACTTCTGAAACAGCCGTCACTGTAGTTTTTATCAAAAAAAAAAAAAAGGAAGAATAAGTACATTTTTTAGGGACTATTTTCAGTGGTTGATTAATCCACTTTTGGTGATTAGTGAGTATTTGTGTCAGAAGGACTGTGTGTGGGATTGAGGTAAAATAAACTGCAGTGAGTAAATTCATGGTAACGATGTAATATATCACCCGGTGCAACACTGAGGCCCACTGATGTGTTTTTAATTGTTTTTGGATAATGGATTTCTGTGGCAAAGAGGAAGAAGATATATCAGGCTTTGATACAGACTGGTTGTTTTAATCGCTTGTTCTTTACCTGTCAAGTATTAACACAAGTTAAAGGGGTAATTCACCCAAAATGATCAATTATTTGTTTTCCCATTTCTCGCTAGTGGGATCCATGCAGACAGTTTTGGGGGGGAGGGGGGTGAGACTTCTGCTAGTCTGTATGCTTCATTGTCTCGAGACCACGACTGTCTGTACAAAATGTCGTGACAATTCACCCAATAGTTGTTGATATACTTTAGTAAAAAGTGGCAGAGCCATGCTGCAACATCTCCTACCAGCAACCGTGTCACTCTGACATTTTACAGAGTTGCGAAACATTGTTCGTTGCAGACTTGTAATTTGGGTGAACTGATCCTTAAAGAAGTAACTAGTAAAACTGGAGCAGAGGAGGGAAAGTGCCACGATGCCTCTGAGAGAGGAAACTGTGTTGTTGTCGTTTCCCTTTGTTGCCCCTCAGCTCTCACATTATTCATCTCCTGCCGTCAGAGAGATGAAGTGTGTGCTGACTGACTGTACATATATGTTGTACTTCTGACCATCATTTGTGTTGATGTCTCTCAGTCATTACCTCTCTCTCCCTCTTGTCCCCCCACTGTGTCTCTCTCACACACACACACACACACACACACACACACAGGTTGCCATGGAGATTTGCATACTGTGCTCCCGAGGTTTCCATGGCACCGTTTTTTTTTTTGTACTCGAGTGTTTTGTTGGCGCGGCGGTCGCTCCGCCTCCTCCAGCAGCTCAAATTGATAAAAGAGTTTTGTTTGTGCCTGTTGAACGCAGCGCCGGGTGTTTACCGACTCCTGAAATGGATCATAATGAGTGAGATGAGGAGGAAGAGGAGGATGTGGGCGAGACAGAAAGAGGAGAAAGGGGGTTGTGCACCAGAGATGATCTATTATCTGGTGATTGAAAAAACAACCCCGAAGTGGATGTGAGTGCCGAGAACAACGCTCAGCAATGTGCTGAGTTAGAGCTTCGCTTCAGCTGCAAATATAAATACTACCTATTATGCAGTCATGCTGTTTTTACCATAAAACCTTTGCTGACAGTCTCCGTCTTAAAGCTGGAAAGCATTAAAAATGGAAAACCTCCCTCTGTGTTGGTTTACATTAAAAAAAGAGTCAAGGGAGCCTGCAGAGGAAACACAATTTTAGCATCCAGCAAGACATTAGTTCATGTTTTTCGATAGCACCATGAAGAAACTCTGTAATATTTGATTCTGTTTGTTACTTTAGCTGCTGTCCATACTGAAGGAAAATACTATGAATAGACTCGAGACTTAAATCAATGCAGCAAACTGTGATTTCTGAATTCTAATGCCACACTGAGATAAGTAAGTTTGATATACGAAATCAAGATTGATGGTGAAACGTTCAGTTGTGTTGCTCTCTGCTGATAAAAGGCAGAGTTTTCTTAAGACGGTCTCCAGTGTAATGCTGATGAAATGTCCTTATCTCTGGCAAACCTATCCTCCTTGAAACTAAGTAGGTTTCAAACCGATGAGGTTTCCTAGGAGACAAACGGCTAACGTCACCCATGGTCTGCTGTTGAGGAGAGAGAAATAAGAGGGCGGGGGGGGGAATAAGGCCATCATCAGTGAGCTGGTATATGTTGGACCCCAGTCGCCAGTAAAAAAGGATGTATTCTGTCCATCATCCTGGCACTCTGAAGCCGTTTGGCTTCTTTCCAGTTTTACCTTCAAAGCCTGTGCTCACCAGCAAATCCAACACAAGTCCAAACCACTTGTCTCAGTCTGGGGACTCATGCAGCTAATCAATGCTCTGCATTTCCTCCAGCACTTCTCTGTAAAGACTTGGTAGTCAGTGACTTAAATACTGCTAATGCCATTTAACATTCTGAAAGCATGAATCCAGCGAGAAGGACACGATATAATAAATGCCCGCTGCAATAATTGAAGCAGCCATAATTATGACTCACGTCCGTCGGGAGCGAAGGTGGAAGTAATTTGGCTTGTTATTGAACCACAAAGTCCACAGAAGGAGGTGGTCGTGGATGGAACAACAAAATGTCGGACCTCGACAAGGCAGACTGTGTTCTTCTCTGGTTTCATTATCCGGTCTTTGGTCTCATCTCATATGTGAAGCCTGAAGCCATATATTGTTCTTTATTTGGTTGTTGAGGTAGTCGCTGTGTTTCTCGTACAATATTTTGTGCCCTTATTGCCCCATTTTGGAAGCCAGCTACCTGGAGCTATACTCCGAGGTATGACATCACTTGGAAGAAAGGATTTCATTGGTCAGACAGAAATCGGCTGAAATATAAGGTCGGTATGAATGTTTTTTCCCCCTCGCATAAATGTTGCACATGGGTGTGCATGCAAATCAGTTTTTTCATAAATTTCCGTGCTTGGTGTGAGACTGCTCTTAGTCCTGTTTTTCCATTAATGATAATATGTTGTCACAGGGTTGAGGGAGAGAGGCAGTCAGACAGCGTAGACCTCTACAAAGGTAATGGGCTCTCCTTTGGCCCATGCTACACTCTTACGCCATGTTTCATGACATTCAGGCCAAGAGTTTTTCCCTAATCCTTCTGACAAACAAACTAAAAAACATAACAAAGCATTAAAGACACACTGAGGAAAAGGGGCTTATATATGTGTGCAGGCCTGATGAGTAGAGTGGTAACAGGTGAGCATGTTGGGCGGGGACGGTCAGGTGACTGGGACGGGGGAGTGGCTGGGTGTGGGAGTGAGGTGACAGGAGAGTAAGACATCTCTTGGGCAAGTACAGATTGGAAAAATGAACGTGTTTGAGCAAGTGAGGATGTGACTGGAGGGAAGGACTGAAAGGCAGAATGTGTACGTACAGTATATACACAAGTGTATTTGTACACGTATAAGCATGTTTGGTCTTTTTGTCTAACGTTTGTGTCTAGTTATTCAAACCTCACTACTTTAAATACGTTTGCCCATTCCCCCAAATCTGAAAGTATGTAATAAAAACAAAATAAACTGCATTATGAGTTCAGAGATATTTATAATATCAGCTGAACATGTTGTGTTTGTCTGGCCTTCAGTTGCACCTGTGTGTCATGTAAACACGGAGCTGTCTGTGGCCTCGACCTCCATCCATCAACGTCTCTCCTTTTTGCTCTGGCTCCTGTTTGTTAGCGCTTCTTATCTCCCCACGGACCCTCATACCTGAGTGTGTTCGCTGCACACAGACCCACAAAGGATTAAGTGAGTGGACTGTGGTCACACACACACACAGTAGCAACACAGAGGAGGGTTTGATTTGGGGAGGGGGCTGACGGTGCTGAGTACACAGAGAGAGTTGGCCTCCCTGCCAGGTTTCGATCTCACTCACCTTTCTCATCAGAGAGCTGGTCTGAAAACAAACAGACTTCTGTTCGGCTCATGTCAGCAAACCCCTGCTGCAGGATGCAGTGTCTGGTTTCATTCACCTGCTGTTAATTCATGTGCATAGAGAAACATCAGAGCTTCTGAGTTTCTTGTTTTTTTTAAGTGAAATGTCTGGACTGGAAATGGTATTTCTAAAAATCCAGCTTTCACCCTGAGATTTGCAATATTGATTGTTTCTCCGTCTCACTTCCACCATTTGAATTAACCAAAATTGTCTCATCTCTCATTCAAATTCTCAGATTATATTTTATTTAAGGTGAAAATAATATCTTCCAGAGGCTAAAAATTAAAGTTTGTTTAGAACGGTAAACATCATGGGGTCATTGAGGTTTTCCTTCTGAGGAGCAGCAATGTGGTCAGTAAATATAACATCAATCTGCCTTTTGGATATTAAAATTTCTTCTGTGCAAATGGAAATGTCTTCCTGATGATGACACTAGAGAAAAAAATTTGGTGGCCACAAAGACAGGATCAGTTCCATGATTTAAACTTGAGAGTCACAAGGGTCAAAACCAGGGAGGCAGTCCAAATCAGGCAAACAAATCCATGGGGCGGGGAATTCAAAGTCCAACAGATTAGGCAGAGGTTCAAAACCAGCAGGTTACAAGTTTTAGATTCCAGGTTTTCAGGCTCGAGGTCACGAGAACGCTAAGGCATGAGGCACATGGCTACTTTGACGATCTCGGAGCGAAACAATGGGGCAGGTATATGTGGTGAGTGGCTGACGAGGGAATGAGGTGCAGGTGGGGAGATGTGCGGGGAAGCTCAGGTGACAGGGAATGAGGTGATTGTAGGGCAGATGGAAGTTGCAGGATCTGGAATGACTGCAGAAAAGTCTGAGGGTATGGCCCAATCCCAATTTCCAGACTCATGTACTCGCAGACTTTAAGGCGATCTCCCGCAAAGTCCGTGAGGGTTTAGTGCGGTCCCACTGTCAAATCATCGAGTGTTTGAGAGCTCTCTCGCAGATATTTTGAGCCCGTTGTGAAACCTTTCCGTAAGTCCGCATTTCTGCAGACTTTGCCCAAGGTAATTACCCACAATTCATTGCTATGTGACGTTAAACATGGGGTTACCAGTGGAAGCATGGAGACGTAAAAAAAAAGGTAAACAAAGAGGACGACACGTGTGTGTTCAGCCTGTCAAATAAAATGTACTCGGAAACATTAAGGATTAAAGATGGAGCATAAAAACAGATGCAATCAGACGAAGGGAAGCAGAGATTACACAGATTATTCATCAAACATAAAATGTTGTCATTGAAGCTGTTTTGGCAAAAACGAGTAAATAGATTATTTGAAGTTACCTCTCATCTTATGAGCAAAGAGCCTGGAAGATGTTCAACTCAGGGGGTAAAACGTATAAAATAAATACTTACAATTGTACATAATATTTCTTTATGTTGTCATTGTAACGTGATATGTTGCAGCAAAGTGCTGTCCCATTTGTATTTACATTATATCAAGCCCTCACAGTCTGTCACACTCAACCATTGAACAGGTGACGTCATTAAGTCCCTGAGGGTTCAGGGTTTAAGGCCTTTTTGGGACCTAAACGGCTTCAGAGGATCGGGAATGTGGCTGAACAAGCAGAATGTCACATTGATACGATTTGCCCATTTGCGCAGCAACTCACCTCATTAATATATTTGAGTGTTGGCACAAAGTCTGTCCCTTAAGCTTCCAAGTATTCCAATATGTTCGCCAGACTCTAACGGTGTCTGTTTTCTGTTTACTGATGAGTAGGTAGAGGCTAAAACGTTCAGTAGAGCTGCAGAGTTGGTGAGAGTTCACTGGAAAATGTCACAGCATGAGCTGCAGCATCGCTGTCTCACTCTCATTGTCATTAATTAATAACCCATTTGAGCCAGCTGGATGAACATGCACAAGTCAACTCTCTTTTGTATGTTATTAGCTATAGATGATGGACTGATCCCTTTGATTTCTAAAATGACAGATGGGCCTCTATTATGTCATGTGTTTGTTCTTACCTTGCTTCCATACTGAAGAGGTTCCTCGATCCAAACGGCATAAACGAGTTTAATCAAGTATTCGTCGAGATGAGGATATTGCCAAAACCTATACAACTCACCCCCAAAAGATGACGAAAAGAGAACAGAGGTTCAAATACATTTTTAGAGACAGAAGAAAATGGTTCCATTAAGCGTCTCCAAGGCTCTCGGGCTGAGTGGTTCATCTGGATGTTGACCTTTTCTTGGAGCTGCTGATCGCTGCCACAGTGAAATGACAGCACAATGATAAAAAATGACTTAAATTACACCGAGCTCCCCTTCAGCTGGCAGCGATGTAAAAGCTTTTGCCAGTCTCAGGTGTAGTTAAACTGACATTTGTCCGCTGTTGTTGACGGAAGGAGCCCTCGCTCTTCATGGAAAACACAAGACCACAATCATCGTGTCAGAAGACGGCGGGTTTCATTCTTTCACCACTTTGTTTAGTAGTAGCAGTGTTTTATTCAGCCATCACACAATACAATAAATAAAGCCTATATACAATATAAACAATATGACTAAAAAGGCATAGGAGGCATAATGCTTATATATGCCTATCCTGCATTATTATTAATTATGTCACCCATAAAAAAACATAAAAAAAGAAAAGACAAATATATTTAATTCACACTAACCCAGACCCTAAACAATAGCTTTATAAACAATCCTTTTGAAAACCAAAAATGAGATACACATACATTTATGTTAGCATTGTTCCATAATTTAACCCCAACAATAGAAATACATCTCCTTTTAATCCCTTTTTTAGTTTTTTGTACAGTAAACATACTAACACTCTCAAATAATATTTACACTCGTCTATAAACCTTTTTACACAATCTGTCAGTGACTTTGCTTTAGCTTGTGATATTTTACAAACAATGGATTAGTGTGATCATAGTAACCAGCCTTATTCATAATATGTAAAGCTTGTTTTTGTAACGAGGCAGTTGAATTCATGAATGTTTTATAGGTTGACCCCCCCACACCTCCACACAATGAGATATGTAAGGGACTATAAGTGAGCAATGAATGATGTGCAAGGCCTTAGAAGTTAATACATCTCTTGATTTATACAGTATTGCTATTGACTTTGAAATTGTACCATTAACATAATCAATGTGTTGTCTGATTTTAGCTAAATTGATGTTGTCTCTTGTTTCTCATTTCAAACCGAAGTCAGACCACAGTTCACTCTCAGTTTAAACAACAAGCCAACATTATAGATAATCAAATGGGCACCATTAAGACTTGAATCAACCTTGGAACTGTTTGGACCTGGACTTCATAAGTAACATTCCCACATTCCACTCCATCATTAAAAAAGCAAAATGTTTCTTTATTGTCTCTGATAATGTAACTGGTGGGGAGTAAAAACCAAAAAAGGAAGATAAACATCATGGGTTTCTGTTTTGAGGAAGATGAAAAGCAACTTGTGTGCTTCTGCATGGCCTCCCTGCATTTCTGGGGAACTTTGATTTCCTGCTTCATGCTTGGTCACCACAAAGGGCCACATTTAGAAACAGCATTATGGAAATCTATCATTCAGTGAGCTGGAGCCAGAAACATCGAGACTTTATCAAAAAGGTTGGGCATGTGCAACCAATGTAATTTAGCACAAAGAAACTAAGAGATTATTAATTTCCAATTTCCATTCTGACTAGAAAGTGAAACCTTTGGGTGTGCATGAGGATTAAACAATAATCCACTCATTTATGACACAGCGTCATTTGCAAGTAGAATGTTTAAATATTTGTTTGAAAACTAAAGCCGTAAGCTAAATGAACAGAGGGATAAATCCGAGGGAGTCTAACAACCCGGACATGTTGGACATGACAATGAAAAGTCAATATATTGAACGAGCCGCCCCCGAGTCCCCTCTTTGTACAGATTATCCCTGGATTTTGAAGCTGAGTACAGAGCCGTGTGCTGTTCTGTGAGCCCCGTCACCCTGGGGGAGCTCATTACCACCACTCCTGGCTGGGATTTGAAGCATGTCGGCCCATACTCTGCTGTATTTAATTCCACTCCTTCTGGTTCTTTTTTTCTCCTCCATTAATCTGTATATTTAATTAAAGTCTGCTTGCTTTGACGGCACAGAGAGCCAGAGGCAAAAAAAAGGACGGAGAGGAATGGGAGGAGAAAATGAGCCTCACAGACGGTTTTATGTAGGAATCCTTTTAATTATCTCAGTGAAGCAGCAGGTCTTCCCCTGTCCCCTCTGACTGAGACACTGTATCTAATGTCACAGTAGTCACATGATCGATGACCAAAATATCTTCTTCTTCATCCCGTCAAGACACTGATAAGATGTCTAGCAATTTGATGCAACCAAAACTTCTTCAGCCAAGCTGAAGGAGATGTCGATGTGGATTTATTTGTCACTTAAATATGACAGAATTTCCTAAAACACAATGTGTAGATTGATACAGAAATACTCCCTCTCCATCTTCACTTATGACCCACGAGAAGTGTGTGGCGGTGTCTGTATCTGCAGAGACTCTGCCCTCTGACCTTCCTGCAGATTTGTGAGGTGTGGTTGTGTTTATATGTGCCGTGAAACAATCAGAAAATAATGTTTTATTCTTCTGAATCATAGCTTTTCTGGCAGAAACGTACATTCATTGTTGGACATTCATAAGGGAACGCACAAAAGGGTTGAGGGTTCGTTTTTTCATAAGATATACGTTGGTTAGTACAGAATGACATTTATTGAAGACTGTTGGATGGACTGCCTCGACATTTTGTACAGACATTCATCCCCAGAGGATGAATTCAAATAACTATATATTGTGCCTCCAGATTCTATAAGAATATGTGTAGCCCTCTAAGAGCTGTTGCAATTGGGTTTATCCACCGTGACTTTTCATCCAGCGCCATCGAATTCCAACACTTTAGTTCACAGACTGACTGTATTCATATATCAGCCTCAGCTGTGCTGTCAGCTTGGTGAATAACACGTTATGTTAACACGCTAAAGTTGCTTTCATTCCATGTTGACAGAAACACGGGAAAACTGTACCATAGTTTCAAAGTGTTGCAGAAGTAAAAGTGCCATTCATTCTACCCATTGAGAATGTTACGTCTCTTCTGCGACTGAAACATCATCACAAAAGACGAACAACTGTGCTGACTAGTAAAGTGCGACACCCAAAGTGCATTTAAGTGAGAGACATCCAGTCACAGAGCTTGAAACATCTATTTCATCCTTCCAACACTTCCTGTGTGAAAGTATCACAAAGGATGCTAGCGTACTTGTGTGATTTTGTTTCTGATTATTTCTACCACCAGGAGAGCTCTGCTGCTGGTTAATGTAACTGTAAGTCGAGCTTTAATTTGAAATGTTGGAAAATGTGAAGCTGCAGCAGTTCTCAGATCTGTTAAACATAAGACATGAGAAATGATGAGGGCAGCAAAAAGATAAGCGGGCATGCTGCTGGAGGTCATCAAGACTTTTTCTATTATCTTTCTCCTTCAGTTGTTCTCACCTCTCCGTATTGACCCGGCTCCGTCTGCATCCCGAGGCCGGCCAGTCTTCTCTCCTGCACCGTCCCGTTTACCTTCCACTGCACATTTTCTCAGATGGTGTATTGTCAGGGTGTTTTCCACAAACAGAAACGCTGATAACACAACACATGGCAGTCTGTCGCTCCTGTTTCAGATAAGGAAACCTCCTGACAGCGACGTTATGGTTGCTGTGTGTTTTTACAGGGAAACTATCACAACAGGCCGCAGCCAGAAACGGGTAGGATCCAGTCTCAGAACTCATTGGTTATGGGCCTGATGGCGATTCAGCTTCTGGGGGTAACGTGCAGTATTTTGGGGGGGTTCCGGTGTAGCCAGCGGATATCCGGATAACAGATATCTGGGACTTCCTCCTCAATGTGCCGGTCATTGTTTTCAGTTCAATTAGCAACATGAGGCCGCAGAATGGAGTTGGAGTTGAGAGACTGGGCTGCACCTGCATGCATATGCAAATATCTGTTTAAAGAGATCAATAAAAAGCTAAATCGTCACCAGACATTAACCGATGGGTTCCTCCAAACCTGTACGCAACCAAAGCTCTCTCAAATGTGACAGGTCAATACTAATTGCAATACAAACCAAAATCTTGTCCCGTTGCCTACAAATTCTGAATTCTTTTGATAGAGATTTGGTACAATATAACAAATATTGTGTCCAAATATTTACATTTTTTATTTAGTCTTTTTCCACAAAAGTATGCAGTCACAGAAAGGTTTTCAAACTCACCACGTTATACAGTATGCAGCACTGAGACCAAACCTAACCAGAAGCATTGACAGACAGTGTCATCACAACAGTGGTCTGAACATTGTACAAGGTCATCTGTGTAGAGCTGTATTCATTTTTGGCAAACTTAGGTAACAACTACTTCCATGGGACAAAAGAGATACAGGACACACAGACAAAGAGTTGAGACATGAGTGGCTACAGTTTGATTGTTATATGGAAGGTAAGGCGGATATTTTTTAATCTAAAAAGAATAAATCGACAGTTTATTCGTTAATCTCACAAACAACTCAACTCAGTCTACTTTCTCACTTGTTCTGGAGCTTTTAGTCTCATCGGCAGATTGAGCACGTCTCGGACTTCCACGTTGATGTAACTGAGCGTAAATGACAACTGAGCAAACTGAATCTGCTGATGAAGACCATGAGATGAGGTCAAAAGCACCAGAAGAAGTGACTCAAGTGGACCTTGAGTTGAGTTTGTTTTGACAACAGATGTTCACAAAGTCGAGGATGAACTGTCCAGCTTGATACAATAACAGTTTAGTCAGAAAACAGTTAAGAATGTCCATCGTCATTTTCAAATCACTTGTTTTGTACGACCAACAGTTAATTATTAAATTGACAACGAATTTCTCAAATCTGAGAATTTGGAACCAGAGAATGTTTTAAATTCTATCAAGTTAGACTGTTAAACTATTCAATTGGTTGGCATAATGTTTTGGCATTGGTGGAGAGCTTGATTCAAACTTGGTGTGCAAGATTAATAAATTATTCAGTTTTTTCGGTGCCAGGTCAAATACCGACTGACATGAATATTTGGATCTCTTGAAATAAGCAGGACCACGGTGAGAGAGACACAAACTGAAGTAGAGAAGAAAAAGTGACAAAATAAATAGAACAGATTTGACACGTGACAAGGCTATGGTAACGAGGATACGATATCTAAAAGTGTCTTTTTCTTTAAAAAGTGACTTTCTTGGCGTTCAATCCACAGTTCTTAACCAAAAGGTTCATAGTGTTGCTTTAAAAAAATGCTGTGCCATAATAAGAGTACAAAAATACATAACTATGCAAGACAGGAACTATTAAAAGAGTCTTTGTGAATACTGCGAGCTCCATACAGCACTGTGTTGTTTGGCCGGCGGCAGAGACGTGGGGGAGGGGGCGGTCTAAAGGCAGCGCCGCAGGAACAAAACAACATACGACAGCAGTAGTGGCATTCAGAGTGAGCAAGACAGCTGATATGCAACATTTCAAACTGTGTGACTTTTCGAGTGCTCCAGAAGAGCGAGGTGGGACTGTGCGGGGGGGAACACCGGCAGGGTTAACATCACGAGTCATGATGGGGAGAGTTCAGATGGCGTAGTCGTCCTGAGCGGCGGGGCTGAAGGCGGAGCTCCGCAGGGCGTCCAGGCAGTTGACGAGGATGAGCGTGCCGGTCAGGTGCTTCCAGCGTTTGGTGATGGGGTTCTTCATCTTGTCTAAGCCCATGTGCAGCTCCTGGATCACGTCCCTGTAGCTGTCGCCGATCTGAGCGGCCCACGTGACCAGGAAGTCATACGCCGGCTTCCACATGGCCTGCAGACAGGAGAGAACAAAACATCCCGTGATCTGCTGATACACCGGCGCGTCTTAACACTGACAGAGCTGATTGTGTCCGACAGCAGACTGATGTCGGCTGTCCTTTCCATGCCTGTTATACGGTTCAAATGGTTAAAAACATAAGCAGAATTTGCTGTGATTTTGTTGCAGTAAACTGATAAATACAACAATTTCTTGCATCATTCATGTCACCCGGCGTTAATTCGCATCTATTTGTGTCTTTGCGTCTTACACTTTGTGTGTAATCAAACCGCGTTAAATGTTTGCTTTGCGTTGGGTGTGACCGCCATAAGACAACAGAAATCCCCTGTGAGACGGACGTACCTCGCTGTCCACCACCCCGTTCTTGTCGCGATGCGGCGCCTCATAAGCGTCCATCTGCTGGCGCGAAACCTTGACGAGCCTCTCGGCGAGCTCCCTCCAGCGTCCTGCCACCTCCACGGCCGTGGTCAGGAGGACAAAGTCCATGACCAGTCTGGCCACGAGACCCTGACAGTCCATCTTCAAAAGAGCCTGCAGTGAATGGAAATAAGAGGACTTTGTGAGTGAATAAATAACAGAGAAAAGTACAGCCTGAAATGCTGGAAGTGGAATCTGGAGCACTGTGGGGACTGAATTGTTAAGAAAAATCAGATATGAGCTCTGACTGGGAATCAGTCGACGGCGGGGTAAGAGAGAAGACAGCATTGAATTGTTAACAAGGAGTCTAGTGAAGATGGGAACTGAGCAGAAGTCAGTGAAGTTTTACTCAGACCAACCTCTACATAGAGACTAATAAATGAACATCTACAGGTTTCATTCCACTGACTTGATCCTCTGTTATTTTCCACAGCCTGCCTCTCCAATCCCCCTGCAAATCTCAGCTTTGTGCATTTTTCAAATGCTTTCTGGTGGAAATAGAAATAAGAGCCTCATGTTGCTTCCACAACAACACTCAGGATTTATGTCACATCTGAACCAGGGGGAGGAAAAAATGCCTGGTGACCAATGCTGATACAAGATTAAAGTCTAAAGCCCTTTCCAGCATCTCCTAAAGGCAACATACTGATGATTTAGCTGTGGTTTGTCCTGAGGGTGGCGTTCAAGAAGCACCGGGGCCAGTAATGAACACTAATCGTCTAGCTTTCTTGCTCTGCACCAAAGTTTAGACAGCTCAGCAACATCTCCATCTTCAGGTCCCGCTGCTGTTGAGGCAAAGCAAAATGCAATGTGCCGACGTGGCTCCTGTTTGTTTGGCTCTAACTGGTCTGGACAGGAGCCCAGCTCCTCCCATCAGCCTCCGTAACCTGCCTGTCTCCATCAGTTATGCCCAGACTGCTGGTGTTAGTGGGAACAGAAAACACTGTGGAGACTCAAGTCTGCTCCTACAGCGGACACAACCTGCAGCGCGCCACTGGGGAGTTGCAAATATAAATGTCACACAAATGCAAATACAAAGTGAGTTTCCACTGACGGATACACACGTATATATTCATGCAACACATTTGCAGACACACACACATGTCCATACAGATATAATGCATCCCCTAGGCCTTAAAAGTATTTTAACTAATATTCATGATTATGAGTCAACAATGACGATATAAGCGCCAAAAAAAACGCAGATTAAATATATTTAACCAGACCAGGACCGCTTTCTAAAAATGGCCTCACTTTCCGAAAAAATCCAAACTTTTCATAATGTCCACACTTTCTACATTCTTCCTTGTGTCCTCGTTATCCAGGTCTAAAACCCATGGTCCTCACAAAGACAGAAGTACACACACACACACACACACACACACACACACACACACACACACACACACACA
>NW_022280101.1:1458473-1532079 GCF_004355925.1 Anarrhichthys ocellatus | reverse complement strand
GAGGGGGGGTAAGGAATGCAGATGCCATGCTCCAGCAGCCTCTCTCAGTCTGAGAGGACACCAGAGGAGAGGAGGTCTGTGCCAATCAGATGCTGCCTGCTGTTCTTCGAGATCACTTAGCTGCCAGAATCACATTACTCAAGTTAAGTTCAGGGACACGTTTGTTGTTACTTTAACTCTTTGCGACCGACTGCGCTGGAATCACACAACACTTGTTTGTTTCTGGGTCTTTGTGGAAGTTGAGGGGAAGAGGCTGTCGGGGAGATAAACCCTTTGACGAGCACCTGTTTCCTCGCTGGATAACAACGACAGGAAATCCCTGCCGAAATAAAAGTGGATCACTTCCTGTCTTACTACAGGTTTAAGTCTGTCACTGCACAGGTAGCTGCTTGGTAACAATAGTCTGCTTTGTTTATTTAGTACAAGTCAAGCAAACATTTTGATAAAGCATAAGATTGTGTCTGTAGTCATCCATAGTTTTTACAAATCACAACCTTTCTTACATCAGCTTAGTGTTAGTGGTGGAAACAATTTACGTGAGAAGATCGATTTCAATCTCATGTCTGTGCGTTAAATATGGAACTGGAGCCAGGAGACTGTTAGCTTAGCATAGCATAAGGCAGTTCATTAATAACAAAACAGTTTCTGATTTAAGAACCGATCCATGATACCGAGGATCCTTCCTTTGAAGATCTTTATCCATCCATACTCACTTATTCCCTCCACCACCTCTTTCTTTTGTCTGAAAGGTTTTGATTGTGGAACTGAAATGAACCAGGTGTGATGTGTCCTGCCGAAGCCTGCTGCCCAAACTTTGTTGTAAAGTGTTCCTTTTAAGAGTTCATGGTGATTACTTTAACTTAGTGAAGGCATTTAACTGTCAGACCTCTCCATTATAAGAAGACCTACTGTGAATTAAAGAGAGACTTGATCAATAACTCCTCCAACATCACTCCCTGGTGCCTTTCTTTTAGGGGTCTTAGCAGCCTATTAATTCCCTACAGATCCAATTTAATTGCTGGTCTATAGGAAACCTGATCCCTACGTGTAGTCCACCCCTAACTGACTGACTCACAACATTACACTTCATGTTTGGAAGTGTTTCACTATTTTTGTTGAGAAAGTGAATGAAACAAAAATGTGTGACTATCAAAATAGTTGCTCATTCATTTTCTGGAGGTGATTAATCAACTAATTGTTTCAGCTCTAAACTGAGCAAAACCCCTCAAGGTACTAAAAGGGTTAAAACCCAAGAAACTCAGCTACTGTACTTGACCACTTACTGGGTTTTTGCAGAGCTCTCAAGTGCATCTCATGGTCTTCATTAGCAGAGGGAGTTTTTCTCTGGATCTTGAGATTAGTATGCTATTATACTAATATTCCCAAGGTCGAGAATGAACGATCACACTCGGGGCAATAGCTCGTAATTAATACTCCGCCTTATGAAAGCACAGTGTGTTGAATTTTTTATATGTAATGGAGTCCAGTTCAGAGCATAAAGAAGACGTTTTGTGAAGCTGCACTTTGGTCTCTCCCCGATACGTCTCACTGGTGAGAAACATTCTGGCTGCTGTAAATCTTTGATTGCGTGTTGTTAAGTATTTATCACTGAGCGTCATGCCCTGCGAGTCTCCAGCCCAATTTTAAACTAATAATTGCACTGCAGTAGACGGAGCCGGGTGCACTGCCGTTCCAGCAATTCAAACAGCTTCTTTGCACCGCAACAATACGCCGAGACAGCGGAGAATTAAAAGCTGTGCTGGGTTTCATTTTAAATGTCAGCTGGTCTATGTGGACAAGTTATGGGACTCTGAGCGTGTGTGTGTGTGTGTGCTTTAGTTAAATGCCACAGAGTTTGTTTCACACGTTAACCAATCAGCTCTCTGAAGGCCTGCAGCTCCCCCCCCCCCCCCCGCTGCATAAATCATCTGCTTGTCAAAATGAGAAGAAAATTCCTGCAGACATATTTTCAGAGATAACGTTGATGGTGGAAACCAAGCGGGCGCTTCAATCATGTCTGTCGCTGCACACCAAAACATACACACACACACCAAAACACACACACACACCAAAACACACACACCAAAACACACACACACACACACACACACACACGCAGTCCCTCCCTGCTTTCACATCCGAAGAAAACAGCAAAACTAAACCCTTGGTACACGCAACAGTGAGCTTTTTGATAAATGATTTGTTTCTTCCGTCATCTTGTTTCAGGTTTTCCTCTCAGCTACAAAACTGACACTCAATCTCTCTACTTCAATCTCCTCTTTATTATTTTTCTATCCCATCTTCATTTTCCATCTGACTTCCTCCACGTTTCCCATTTACAGTCTCTACACTCCATCTTAGCCGCGCTGTGGCTTTGTAATTTCATTCCTTTTGCAATTTCAAACCTGCGTTCTCATCTCTTTACCTTTTCTTTTTTTTTGCAAACAAACCTCCATCTCCGAACCAAAACCTGGGGATGCTGGGACAGATTAAAGACTGTGGGTGCTGGTTTTGGGCATTTTACCCACGAGTGAACTCCCTTTATTCTTCATAAACTGGCTCCGAAGTACAAACAAGGCCTTACTCTCCAGAGAGCGAGTGATCTGTTCAGTTAATTACTCCAAAAGCAGCAGCTTGCCACACCCAGTCAGTGAAGGAGAAGAGAGGAACAGAGGAAGGAGGCTGGAGATGGTGGAAAAACTCAAATCTAGATTTGTGTACGAGAATGGCGAGGCAGAGAGCCAATCCAATCACACACAGGGGGCCTGGTTGCTGCTCCAGTTTCCAGAGTCCTCCTCCAGGAATAGGATGTTATTATTATTCCCAGGCTCTAACCTGCCACACTGATCTCACCGCAAATAATTCAGGAGGGTCGGACGCTCGACTGCAGAGCCGAGCGAGAGCTTTGAAATGAAAATCCTCCTTTTAGCACCAACACACAACAAAGGTTCCACCTCTGTGGGCTCATGCTGCAGGTTCTTATTAAATCGGCCTGTCGGTTCACTGCCTGTCGGCAGCAAGAGGAGGAGGGTTGCCCCTGGTTCTCCTTCTTCACTCACAGATTCTCAGGAGGAAGTCAAACAGATGGAGCAAGAGAGAAGCTCACGTTCAGTTATATTCTTGTCAAGTAAGACAGAAAGTCTTAAATAAGTGAAAACGGTGCACATTTTTTTTCAGCGTCTGTTCCATTAACAACAGTGAAAACACAAAGAAAATACACAATAAAGAGAAAGAGAAATGTGTCATATTACTGTTGCTGTCAGTTTTCAGTCTCAGTAGTGTCTCGGTCAGTCGGTCCACCTCTTGGATGGATTGCTATGAAATAAGATTCAGACGTTCATGTTCTCTCATCAAATAGCTGTTGAGAAATTTCACTCAAAACCACAACCGTCAATGCCACGGTGGCACTGGAGGAAAAGTCTTTCTGAGCCGATAGTCGGTCGGTTACAGCAGGACAGGAGCAGACAGAGAAAGAGAGATATGGGGCGGATTACTTTTTGTTCTGCACGTAAATCCCAAAAGATATATCTGCTGCAGCTTAAGACAGAGAGAGGGAGTGAGGACCTGTGCAGGCCGGCCCAGTTGACGCTCGTCTCACAAGGCTTTGTAGACATCTGTTCATTTCATCGCAGTATTTTTATTTTTTTGAAGTGAAGAAAAGAACCAGCGCCATGTGTCAACTGCCCTGAAATCACATCTCTGATCTCCCAAAGTCTGGACACTCCTTGTTTTCTCAGAGATATTTCACCGTCATGTTGATTATGTCATTTTTTTTATGTCACAGCCATCTCGTGTCTTATATTAAATAGTTTAATCTTTATTCAAACCTGCAATGACCACTTGTTTTCAGCAGGCTGTGAACACAACACTGACATATCATCAGCTCTACAGCCGATATGTTGAACTTGTGAGCAATCAGTTGCTTAATTCCACATCCAGCTGCTACAGAGCAGCATGAATCAGTAGGAGAGTGTTTGTGTCCAATATTCACCCTCTTCTAGCTCGGTTTTGTTTCTACCAGCTCCTGAGGGAAATCTCTGTCTCTTCAGCTGCTAAATGCTCCACTTTGTTCACCAGATAGTCTTAAACTGTGTCTGTGTGCTGTTCACTGCTGGTCTTGTACTGTGGGTTTTTACAGCTTCTTCTCTGAAGTGACGCTATGAAAGCCCTGAGAGTGCTGAAGTCAAAATGTTAGTATCCAATTCATGTATACAGCACATTTGAAAACAACACATGTTGACCAAAGTGCTGTAGAGACCAGAGAGTGAATCAGAACAGTACAGCTACGGCCTGCAGAACCCAAACCACGGGTTAAGACACTGTAACGCTCCCTAGAGCTGCGTGGGACTGCAGAGATGTCCGTTCATTTTCTGTGAGTTTGACAGCTTTCACATTACAAAGAGTCATTTGATCCATTAGAAATATTTCCTACAGTCGCAGCCATTAATCTGGGAGGATGAATTAAGCGTCTCTTCTTCAAAGGTGTCCTGACGGAGAAAGGCAGCCGACCCACATCATAAAACAACTTGTGCTAAAAGAAAATCAGAATCGAGCACAAATGCCAGAGTGAAACTATGGATTGGATTTCTAATACAATCATGTTGAGGATTTCATCCAGAAACAACCTAAGCTTTCTAAATCCATAAAAATAACTAACCAATCGCAATCAATAACTTAATGAGACTGAAGCTGCAATTATGCTTCTGCTGAGATACAAGTTAACGTCTTTGTGAGCAGGAGAACGGTGGTAAGGGTAACTATAGGTCACTGAAGCTCACAGTGAACACCGATCTACTTCACACATTTTTGTTGGGGACCCAAGGACGTGTGCATTGTGGAATTTTGTACAATTTTGACATGTTCAATATAAATAAACTTTGAATAAACAAAAAAAAACAGCACCCTGTACGGCAGTGGGAGCGAGGCTTCAGGGCTCTGCTGACTAGTCTAAACAAGGTTTAGTGCGGATTTGCATGTCGAGCGAGCTGATTGGTTGATCCGCCATCAAACAGTAAGTGATCTTCTAACAGAGCGTGAGAAAATAAACCCCTCTTTAAAGTTACTACAAGGAACTTTTAACTGATTATGAAACAGTCAAAATATTACTGATGCCTCTTTATGACCCTCACAACGAAACGAAACCATCAGTGAGAATATTTGGTTATTTCTGTATAGTTGTTCCTAATGCTGGTTGTGGTCCGGAGGATCTTTCACGTGGTCCAGGACGACGTGTACACCAACTTCAGTGGGAACTGAGGTCTGAGGGTGTGGGTGGGAGAGAGATGTCTGTATCTGTGTATTTGTGGTGTGAGTTATGTTATGTAAGGCTGTTTTTGGTGGTTTGCTAAACATGACACTTCTTCCAAGTGGACACCTACCTTATAATTCCAAGCTGTACGAATACATTAAAAAAAGACTGTCCAGCAACACCCATATACATTCACCTAAGTGCAGCCTGGAGAAGCAGAGCAGCAGTTTCAGCAGCAGTGATTTGAATTCACAAAGAGAGACCAAATGTAGCATCTTTAGATCTAACTGCAGATGCGTTCATGCAGGAGTATCTGAACAAACACAGTTCTGTGTTCAGCCACATGAGAAAACTACTGCTTCAGTGAAATGCACCTGAATTATTAATCACCTATTAGTTATGATGGGTATAATCAATCAAATGAATTGTGTAAAATGTCCACGTGTAGTGCAGCCGTACGCTGACATTTAACAGAAATCCTTTTCATTATCCAACACAGTTAACTGCCAGTATGACAGTTAACTGTGAATGGTCATCTGTGCAGAGGGGGTCTGGGTCAAGGAGGATTATGGGAAGTCGTACCAACTGCAGGCGCCTGCCGGTCCACAACTGGAGCTTCTGTTTAGTTTCTGAACAATGAGGCAGGAAGCATCTGCAGGCCTGACATCCAATAGACACAACCTGGATCCTTTCCATCACCCGCTGACAACAACAACAACACAACGAGGCTGATTCATATGTGATGGTGGCTTCATTCACATAGATATTATAAACTGTGAACATCCAGAAACGAATAAAGAAAATCAATTCCCAGTCTGCTTCAGTCCATGCTGCACTGTTCTGAATTCTTCTGTACACACGTCAGCCTTAAGACTTATACTACTAGACTAGAAAACACAAAGATCCAAATTCTCCTATCCACATCTGTGGGACCATCAGAGCAGCATCGTGATGATGGCCTCAGAAAAGCCAAATACATTAGTCCAACCTTCCAAAATCCTAAAAATGTGTGAATTTAAATGGCATAAATAGATGTAACAGTTGTTGATGTACTGTGGTACAGTACTTTAAAAATCTAAAATAAGAATAATTCTAAAAGCACAACCATGCAGTGTTATAAAATTGTTTGTCTTCTTCTGCTTGAAATAATAACTGTGAAAGGCACGGAGCCATCAGGCAGTCAGCCCAGAGACACACGTTACATCTCAAGCTGTGCTGCTGAGATCCCCGCTGGGGCCTCGGGCTTGTCACTGCTTGCTGCTAGTAACCTGTTGTAATCTGCTGGTTTCCTGTGAACTAGTAATTATCATTTGCAAACATAATTAATAACTCTGGGTTCCATCAAAATGTAACATCCAAAGCTGGAAAAACCCCACAGTTCACCTCTCTGTCTCTCCGGCTTATCGGACACATCTTTTGATATATTCAACAAGCTAATATCTATCGCTCCACACAAATGTACAGGCGACACCGACCAGCCTGAGAAGCAGGATACAGAACCGATGGAAATGAAAAATCTATATTTGTAACAAATACACTGTATGTGAGTACATGCGCAACAATCAAAGCAGTCCACAATGGATTCAGACATTCGAGCACAAAGAAAGCGACCACATTGCTTTTGATTTGGCTTTCTTTCTTCTAAAAATAGACTTCTGTCCATGTCAAATGACACACAGGCAAATCACAGGACATTTTATTCTGTGACATAGAAAATTGGCAAGAGGAGAGGAGGATGAGGAATTCATCTGACAGTCTTTAGACTCGCTGTACTCGGAGGCCCACACACGCAACAAAATCCACAAAAAACAAACATCAGATGTTTGCACATGGAACAAACTGCATATTTGTGTCGGTTAAACAAAGAGTCCTCGCAATCTCAAATTTGCTGGATTGCTGCGTGCTTCGGCCCCACAGTAACCAGTAGTTCTGGTGTAATCCTGACAGAAGAAAACCAAAAAACAGACCTATATTCAGAAACGAATTCTACAGAACTCCCTCAAAGGCCATATTTTCAGCCACCACCTTTTATTATGTTCTTTTCCATACTGCAGTTTCTCTGTCTATAAATGGTTCTAACTAGTGTTTACAACCTCGCGTAAATTACAGTGTATCTGCTCTGTGTTCCCTCAGCTGCAGTACGTCCATGACCTCTGACAGTGACTCTCTGTAGGATTATATACTGATGGAGAAACTACGTCCAGGAACAGTGATATAAAGGCAACGGGGAAGCTGGATTCCACTCAACCAAAGTGTTGTAGTACACATAAAATAAAAAAAATGAAAATGATAAGGTTTATGTAGCATTAAGCCATAGGCATAAATCAGACAAGATATGATGAGGGAGTTCAGTGCGTATAGACATCTCAGGATGAAAATCGCTACCCGTACTGCCTGAAGCGACAGTGAAAATCCACATTTCCATAACAGAAGATGCACAACAAAGTGACTGAGAGAGTTGGTTGTTGTACACTTGCAGCTAACACAGCTCAGCACTTTGTCCACTTTAAAGAAAAGCTGAATATACTAATAAAAAAAAAAGCATGAGGCATGAACAGGCCTCTTCATCTGCTGCAGACACATCTGTTCTTTTATTAGAAAGCAAAAGCCCAACTAATGTCTGAGTTGGCTGAAAAATAACTGATATTTGAAGAGTTTTTACCAAGTTGCTGGTGTAGGGTTTAACATTTAATTTAATACATGTATAGCTATGTCTTCATTTGTTACATTTTGTTTAACAAAGTTAGAAAGGCAATGTTTAAGTCAAGCTTGATGTTGCTTTACACACCAAAGAATGCTCCCAGTCACTTCCCCGCAGTGAGGCAAACACCATATTCATTTAACACTGGTGGTCCGTATCGACCGATACCGGTACCGGAACTGAAAAAGTTTGATCGGTGAATCCCTAGTTAAAGCAGAACACTTTGAGGAAAAACCAATACTCTATCATTGCTGTACAAGACACGGTTATGCTGTGAATTTACTGTCAATCTATACATGAACTCTGGTTGTGTTTTAAAGATATTCTGTACCAGAGCATAGTATTTTGGACTTTACACACAAGAGTATGGGTTTGTTTCTTTAAGTTTAAGTGGGGCGACTGGGGCCGTCTTTCAATCAGATGGTCGGC
This sequence comes from Anarrhichthys ocellatus, assembly GCF_004355925.1. Lineage (NCBI taxonomy): Eukaryota > Metazoa > Chordata > Actinopteri > Perciformes > Anarhichadidae > Anarrhichthys > Anarrhichthys ocellatus. The sequence goes on along the minus strand of NW_022280101.1, from coordinate 1,523,701 downwards.
GGTTCAATCCCCGGCTCCGCTAGTCGCATGTCGATGTGTCCTTGAGCAAGACACTTAACCCCAAAATTGCTCCCCTAGCTGTGCCTACGGTGTAGAAATGTGATAGACTCTGAATTGTAAGTCGCTTTGGATAAAAGCGTCTGCTAAATGACTGTAATGTAAATGTAATGTGAAGTTGTTTCATTCGTCCCCGACCCGGCCCCGAGGGCTTTGATTCATATGCACATAAAGATAGAAAATTAAAGTAGCCTGAATGATCAATTCGATTTATAAGATCAGCATACTATACACACACAGTTGCAAAGTTGAGTTACAAAGTATTCTGTTGCACGCCACAGCTCCTCGGGTTCCGATTAGACGTCGATGCCTACACAGCAGTTATCGACTGCACTCCCAGCAGAATTAACAGACTGGACCACAGCCTAAAGCCAAAAGCCTAAAGCAGCTGTGGGTAGATAACAAGAGAAAGGAAGAATTGTCTCTCTGAGAGAGAAATCCCCAACCAGGAGGATACAGACAGAAACACATGACTATTTCATTTGACGCATGAGAAACAAAAGACTCAACTGAGACTCAAGGAACAACAGGAAAGGAGAATTTGCATTTTCTCAAATCAATGACTCGGAGAAAATGCTTAGTCACTGCAACAGAGGAAGATGCCAAGGTTGTAACTTACCGTCAGGAGTTCTTTCTGGAAGGACTTTCGCTCTTTGCTCTCTGCATTGTTGCAGTCCTCCTTCAGCCTCTCCAGCACCGATGCGACCCTCTCCGGTTCGCTGTCCAGCTCTGCACGGCAGAAATGGGTCAAGGGAAGGTTGACGTATCCGAGGGCGTCCGCGAACGCTCGCCAGCTGCCGATGTTCTCCATCAGTATAGTTCTTACGGAGGCGTAGATGTACGTGAGGAATTTGCAGGGCTTCAGTATCTGCTCCAGTAACAATGAAGTCGTAAGGTCGGGCCCGCTGAAGTAAATGGGCTTAACCTTGCCAACCACCAGCACATTCTTTGCATGAACAAATCCCATTTTGCCCTGATAATATCCAATGTACCACTCTTTTGTCCACAGCTGACCCTTCAGCCTGATCCTCTCCTCACTCAACAGAGCTACAAAGTCTCCTTTTTTGTACTCGAGCAAGTACAGATTTTTCGTCTGTCGAATGACAGTTTTGATTAATTTTCCGAACTTCAGGTTATTTATTCTCCGGTCCTGAAAAACAGGGTACTTGGTGGCGATGGCGAGGGGAGACAAGACTATCTTGCCCACTTCCTTCTTCTTCAGGAAGCGCCTTTGCACCGATGTCTTTGGGCCTGTTTTGGGTGGCGGTGTTGGTGTCTGGACACAAAACTGAGCCAGTATACAATCTTGGTCGTCTTTGACCTGGATCCTTATGGTGAAATCAGAAACATCATCCGTGTTGCGCGATGCAATGATGTAGACAATCCTGCTGACCTTGCCTAGTTTAACCTGGAAGCCCCGGACCACTCTGGCCTGGTCACTAGCCTTTACCTCATAGTTGGCCATGTTGGAGTAAACTCCAACGCGGAGGTCCTGGGGTTTGGACAGGACAAACTGGTGTTTACCCCAGAGCTGCAGCACTACTGATGGAGCAGACTGTGCCTGTTTGCCTACCTCACTCACCAATAATGTCTTTGGGGCACAGTCATGGCCAAACATAGCCACGACTGTCTTGAAGGACGGGTGAATATGTTTAGGACCATATACTCCTAAGGTGATCTTTTTAACCACATGCTCCCAAACTGTGGAGTCTGGAGATAAGGACTGGGACTGGGACTGAGCCACAACACACACGTACATGCATGGTTCCAGGTTATCCAGACACACCTGGACTGTGTCCCCATACATGTACGCCTGAGGAATGGGGGTGTAAGGTCCTTCTTTACAATCACTCCTGACACACAAGACATCTGTCATCTCCCTGCTCTCCATTTTCACCACGACAGACACTTTCATGTCCAGGGTTATGAAGGTTTTGGTCTCCATGTTGCTGAGTTTGATCTCCACCACAGGGCTGACGGTGGTGCAGCGGTCGTTGTTCAGCTCTAGCGGGGGGTCGAGCAGAGCTTTGATCGAGATCTGCTGGGTGTCCCCTGGGGCCACGTGGCCTTCGGGTATGTGGATACTGATGTTGGTGTCAGGAAGCTGGACAGCCCCCCCTGAGCTGTCCAGCCGACAGACAATGTTGGTCTCCACCGGCTGCGTCTGACCCCACCCTGGGTTCTGACCCAGCGAGTCCAAGTCATGGCAGGACCTGGCAAGCTTGCGGTGGCTGAGCCACGCTGTTCGGAAGTCCTCCCTGCTCTGGAACTGCTCTGGCGCCGGTGCTTTCAGGCCCCCGAAGAAACTAGAGGAGGCCTGAGGGGTGTCAGACTGAGCCTGCAGAATAGACAGCTCAGACAGACTGTAGGACCGTTTGCTTCGAAAAAACGGGTTGTCCCTGCGCAATGTTTGCCCCACCCCAACAGTGGGACTAAGAGGGTTAAAAACACCAATGCCAAAACCATTGACGGCAGTGCTGCTGGTAGAGTTGGGCACTGATGTAGTGAGCGTATCAAACAGAAGGAGATCAACTGATTTCTCAGTACTGTTCTGATCAAGTGAGCTCGGAGGACCCCTGTTTAGGAAAGGGTTTGTAGAGGTAGGGGTTGTTGCAAAAGGATTTCCGTTTTGGAAGAGGGTTGGTTTCAGAATGACCCCTGCCCACTCTCCTAGAAGGTCCATTTCTTTGGCTGCCTCTTCGCTACAGTCTCCCACAGTGTCAATCATCCCGCTGTCGCTGAAGGACGAGTCTCTGAAGTTGATGGGCTCCACATAAGCTGCAGGGATGTAACCCATCTCTGTGTTGTTGTGGGCATACCACCACTCTCCTCCTGACGAGTCCAGAACGTAGAGGCGGTCCCCTTTGGAGAACTTCAGGGTGGTGAAGCTGGATGGGCAATAGTCCTTAATGGCAATGACTTCCCTGGCAGCACCAAAGGAGGCAGTAGCATCCAGTCGTAAGACACTGGGAGAAGGCACTGAAAAAAAACAACAACAGTCAAGTGGCCACAAGGCCTTGAGTTTAATACGAGTAGCAATGTGTGGGTTGTGGGTGTGGTTGCATTTAGTTGGTTCATTTTACTGTCCCTGGATCTGATCCATGAGGTGAGGGGGCGTAACGGCATACACTGCTGTCTACCGCAGTGTCTTTTTTAACTTATTTAGAAAGATATTTATTTCCTGCACAAAAGGACAAAAACATGGTCGGAACAAATATTTCTAAGGCCTACATGTGCAAAACAGTTATAATAAGAATAGCAAAAGAACTGCACCGCTTGCAAGGATGTCAACATTATGCATCTTTTAAAAAAACACAGGTCATCCCATGCAGCGATCGACTGTCACTACCAGATGCTTCAACTAAGTAGAGCACAGATATGCGCTTAGTCTGTTTCAGCTCAGTCGGGGGGGAAACTGAAAGTCTGCTCACTAATTCTTCTGCTCCTGCCGTTTGTGTTTCTTGAAGGGACAGATAGAACAAAGTACAATCTACTTACTGTTCACCTCTCTAATCAGACACGGCTCAATGGCTCTTCAACAAACACAAACAAAGACGGCAGAGTCTTTTCTCAGTTTGTCCCTGCCAGCCATCTACAGATTTAACAGTCAATGTCACTATTTTGACTGACATTTTATGAACATTGTAGTAAATAGATTCCTGTGCTTTGGACATGTTCCACATCATACAATAACTCTGTTTCAATCAATGTAACCTCCAGTTGGAATGTCATTACTCTACTCCTCTTCCTGTTAATTGCACAGCTGACCTTTGACATCATTGAGACTGGCTTCTGAGACTTCACTGAGATCGATGAGCGTCCCCTCGGACTTGCAGCGTGGGAGAGAGGTGATGTTGGTGGTGGTGGCTCTGATTCGATGGGCGGCCATGTTCGGAGCTGTCACTGTGCCGCAACCGGTGTGTTCGGACTACTCTAATGTATTGATAAATTTGGTGCTGGCCACGTTGGATGTCAACAGCCTCCCATGATCTCTGAAAGACACAGAAAATATATCGGATTATGTAACATAAAAAAAGAAAATCTGCCTTTTAAGTTTTTCTTTGCTTAATATTTATTCAGTTTTCCGTGTGAAACATCCAGACTCTCCGTCCTCTCGTCTTTTGAAATTTGTCTTGTTGATGTTGATCATGCTCATCAGGCTCTCTTTTAATTCAGAATGTTTCTTTCAGTTTTCGGCTCATGAGCTTTCAGTACGCTAGAAATCAACATGAAATAAGCAGTAAACGCCAGTGCAAAGCGGATGTGCATAAATGTGTGTGTGATTGAAGTCTTCTAAATAACTTTGATCCTCCAGCCTCCTCTCTCGGGAGTTTGGATCTCCAAGTACAGAAACAGACCAACAGGAGAGTTAGAAAATCAATAGAAATAGAATTACAAATTATCTCGACTGGCTCACTCCTAAATGCAGACGTCTGATAAATGTTCATATATTAGATTATTTATTTATAGCGATTAAGCTCTTACTGATACTTGATTTCTACGATCATATAGCACACTGATAATGAGTGAAAATTTATATTTCAAAGTCTTCAATTAATTCCAATATTCAATCAGTTTTCATACTCAATAGGAAAAACTGTCTGCCAGATATGATAACAACATTAAATTTTTCGGCATGTCTTAAATTGCGGTTGTAGAGGCCAGGTGACCTTCAGACTACGCCAAGGGAAAGCTGGTGAACTACTGTGGCTGGCAGAATAACTGCTTATAATAACTGCTTACACTTATCAGTAAAAATGAGTTATTGAAGAAGGAAAAACAAGTTCACAGAGTTTATTTAAAGGACATATTTGTACCGCTCTCCTAACTGTCTGCGAAGCATTCCTCTTTTGTGCAGCGGTTCATACTCGGACAGAGGAGACTAAATGAACTTCAATGCTGCTACTCAACAGCACAAGCTCACGAGCCAAACGTTGAACTTGATGCAGAAAGAACGCCCAGGTTTGCTGTATTAAATGGTGTTGTGAAAATGTTTAGCTGCTCTAGATGTCCCACGGTAAGCCTGCTCTGTTCTTTGCGATTCCAGTCATCCTCCATAGAAACATCAGAATAATTTTGGTTTTCAGTTAGCACACACAGATATCTAGCACATTTCTGGAGATTGCAGAGGGAGAAATCAAACCCTGAAGAGGATTGAAGAGAAAGAACTGAAACACTCACTTCAAACCTTCATGCCAGTGGTTTTGTGTCATCCCTAACATTGTGTCTGCTCTTCCAGTCTCTTTTAAACGGCATTATACACAAATATTAAAAACCACTGTTTAACAAAGTAAACACGGTAAATGAAATAAAAAATAAAGGGCTGCAAACAGCAGATGTGGGTCAGTGGAACACGGTGGTTTGAGAGACACCAGGCTTTTTACTTCAATCCATAATTCATGACAGTGTCAGCTCGGGGACGACGGAGAGGACGATGCTGATGATAGTGTACTGCCGGCACACATCGACAGCACGAGACTAAAAACTGGAACAGTTCTGCCAAACTGTGTCAACAAGGGCCACAACTGCTCCAATCAATTCATGTTACGTTATCGTTTTATATCGCACAATATCTTGGTGTTAATATCTTGGTGTTAATATCTTGGTCAGTCTGTAAAAACCTGCGATGAAATCTGCGTCAACAACATTATATCTACAATCATCTTTCATTGGACACATACAGGAAATGTTGGAGGGGTAATCCACTGTTGTTGGATTTGTTTTGCCAGTTCATAAATGCACTAATGTTATTTATTTTGTTCATTTTGATTCGTCATATTAGGAGAAGCACAGGTGTTACAGTGCTAATCGCATTAACAGTGGCTCCATTGTATTTTAATGAGTGAGGTGACGGTGAGTCAGTGTCACCAGGACCGTAAAACTGAGGCAGATTGTTAGAATTCAATCATCATTCATTCTTTTATTTACACCTGTGTTATGTCAAAACATCTCTGGTGAAAGAGTGATTTTGTCTTGTGATATGATCTTATCATGTTTTCTTTTCACAACGTTCTATTGTTCAGATCCAGTAGTCTAATCTAGTGGTAAAAAAACATCTTTCTGGGGACGGTGATGTTGGTCTGCACATGTGAAGAGAACACAGTTACTGTGAGAGATTCAGAGTCACCAGTTCTGTGTCCAATGACACAGCTTAAAAGTCAATGATTCAACTGACTCGGGGGTTTCCCAAATGTCAATGATGCTTAAACCTCAGTTATACTCCCAAACGGATCCGTAAACGGAAAGCTGCAGACATCACGGAAGCATGGGAGTTCTGTTTATTGACCCAAATGAACAGAAGATCGCCAGCGGCCAGTCTGGAGAAGTCGGCACAACAAAATGAAATGTCAAATAAATTACATTCATGTTCACGCTCATTAAACCAGTTTGTTCCAACATCTAAAAGACAACTTTCTGTTGCAGTCACACCACAGTTAGCTAGTCCTGGTGTTTCTGCTGCTACATATGACACATTCAGAGGCTGGCTGAGATACAAACAAGCCGTCAAGCTGCTGCTCTGCTCTGTGTTCTGCTTTAAGAGTTTGTGTTCAGCAGCAAAACAAGAAGTCACCATGTAACAACTTCCCACTGACATTTAGGTCTTCAGAGGAAGTATTCTGCTGGGCTTTAAAAACCGTTAGTAGCCGATTCACTGATGCTGAATTATTATTTTGATGCATAAAGCCTGCAGGGTCAGCTACTTTGCAGTTTGTGACTCTGCATAAACCTTACAGCTGCATCACAGCCTGCTGCATCAACCATCAATGGACCTCATGCAAGAACCTTTTCGCATTCTTATCTTAACTTTTCTGAACGGTGGGCTCACAAGAGTGTGAAACATTCAGATAACGGTGACAATGACCAGCGTAAACATGATGGATGCCACCTGAACGTATGTTTGACGATGTTTGGGTGGAACCTATATGTCCTATATTGAAGTCACAGGATAATGTCAACATCATTTAGATGAAGTGCAGTTTAAATAGGGTTTTCAAACTCTATTTGGTGTTTTTGCTTCATAAATTCCTTAAACGATGAATCAATCAATGGTGATTCCACCAATTATTTCAGCACAAGTAAGCCACCACTCGCATTTTGAATGCTGGAAAGTGACTGTGTTAATGGTGGAATAATTCACTCTGACACATGCCATAATGAAGAATAACACACTCCATGGAGGCAGGTTATTCCTCAATAACCGCACAGCTTGATGTGGATTAAATATTACACTATAGATTTGCAGTCTTTTGTACTGGTTGCCTGTCAGCATTTTGTATACAAGTAACAAGACAGGCCTCTCCGTCCTCTGCATGGGCCCTTTATCTGTTCCAAGGTAGAGAACACCAAAACATCTGGTGCTACAGATTTGAGCTTTGGCTCTTTGCCGTTTGAACAACTCAGTGTTGACAGCTTTATACATAAATGTAAAACCTACCATTTAGCCTGGCTTTTGCTTGAATGTTTTATGGCTCTTAGTTGTTTTTTGTGTTTTATTCTTGGCTTTTATCTTTTGAATTGTTTTTTTTATTGTTATATTTGGACTGTCATTTATATTTCAACTGTCCTGAAAGTTTTTCAGTCACCCACAAAAGCACTTTCAACTGCACTTGCCCCCATAAAAGATACTGATAGTTGGATCCAGCAGTGTGATCTGATACCTGCGGCTTTGATCCAAATATATCAACATCACGTTCAACAATCCACGCTGGTCAGATCCTGAGGGAAATCCAGTCACTCTGTTAATTCCATCCAAATGTTAGCATGCTCTGCTTCCTCAGCGGCATGACGTCTGGATCTCATCTCTTTGAAGGGGGGGGAGGTGTGAGAGAAGAGGGGGGGGTGTGAGGTCAGGTTAGAGGTAAACACTGGGTGGTCTCTAGCAGCAGCTATCCAAACCTCACCCTGAACATACTGCACTGTTTAACTCCCACCACAGAACAATGGTGGGTGGGGGCTGTTGGCATGTAAATCTGAGAAAGAACAACAAGAGAACTCTGTCATGCAAATCACCACATGTTGCCTGGTAATAAGGCGCTCGGAGAGGCCATAATGAGGCTCAGCCAGCCTCTCTGCGAACGGCATGTCAAAAAAAACAACCTCCCTCTGGACTTCTCTTTTAACATTTCTGCAGAGTTTAACTGCTCGGCCTCTCACACAGACTTTCATTATGCGCGGTGTTAACAGCTAACGCTATTTCATGTGTCTCATCGGGGGTTTGTGTCCAGATGGAAAGTCCTTTCCTCAGAACCTCAACAACATAAAAAAACAGATCTCATTGTTTACATTGCTAATGTAAGTGCGCGAGCCTTTGAGGATGTTTGGGTGGAACCTCACATTGGGAGGCTGAAAGAGTAATTAGACGTCATTACAGGAATTCCATCTGTATTTTCTTATCTGTTATATTAGTTTATATGTAAAGAAAATCAGTCCAGGTTTAAGTAAAGTCAGATGTTTTTGAATTATTTCGTTTTTCAGCTGAGAGTAAATACAACAACTCTTTATATTTCCAGCACCATGATCAACAAATGACTAGATTAATGCTAACTCTTTAACTACTCTTTGCAATCTGACCAAAGATCCTACATCTTAACAGTTGGATAAAGAAGCAATAAAACCCTAAATTATTTACATTGAACATTTAACAGGACCGTCCAGTAAACTCGGGTGCAATCTGTTCTGCAGGCTGTGAGAAGATATGTGCTGTGTGCTGCCCTTCTCTGCAGTAGTCTAACGGTACAGATCCACTGCCGGCCCTGTTGAAGCTGGAAGGCCTCAGGCTGCCTGCTGGTTCGTCCTTCAAACTGTCCGCAGCAGGAAGAGGAGGAGGAGCTCTGTTGTGTTCGCTGCTGCCTCCGACTGATAGGACTCTCCCAACGGCAAACTAAAGCTATGAATATGAAATTACAATCACGCCTGCCCTTCTCCAACCTCTGCTCTCACCTCCTGTCTGGGCGGCGAGGTGGTCATTGTCGGCAGGCATCAGGAGTGGTGGCGCGTTGACCCCGCTGAGGCACAGTAAGCCGATTTCTACACTTCACAGCAGCGACCGTGGGAGACCAAGACCGTCTCAGCCTTTCCTTCACGGTCCCCACGGAGGAAGTGCTCTATGAAGCTGTCAACCATCCCACTCCTTTTATTCAGCAGTGCACTTCCTGTGGGGTGGCTGTCCCCATGGAACAGCCTGTTGCCAAGTGTTTTTTATTAGAGATTCATAAGGAAAACACAAAGCGTCTTTGATCAGCTGATCGGGCACAGCGAGAGATCACTTTCTTCTGAGAGGACGGATCGAACCTTTAGAAGTTATGGGTCCTCCTTATGGCCTTAGTTATTAAATGTATATTTTGGTTTGTTTGCTTTGCATATGTCGGTGAAGCTGGTAACAGATGTGAAGATCAGTAAAACCTACAAACACCAGACACCAAACAAGACTACATGTTTTGTACCAACATGCAAAAAACGTTTTTGGTGTTGGCAGTCAGAAAGTAAATACTGAGGACAACACACCGAGCTAAAGATAAACTACGGCTGCAGTTATGCAGCTAATGCTGTGTTCAAACTACGAGAAACAATCTTATTGTGAATGTAGCACGAGGAACCCCCAAAATCCTGCAGGAGCATGAACGTGCTCTTGTAGAAAACCAGAATCTGAAATCAGGTTCCTGTTTTGATGACGTTTGGATCACGGATTGTGACTTTAAACAGGAGCTGCCTTCCTGCATACTCATCATGTTGAGTTTATGCTGTTGCTTACATTAAAAGGACACTATATTTAGTGTGTATCTGTAAGGGGGAAACGACTGCGGAGGAAGAACATTAATGAGGCCCGGGCTATAAAACTGGACACCGTACAAGGTCAAAGACGCATCAACGTTCACTCTGCACCCCCCCCCCCCCCCGTATCACCCCTCGGTGCAGGCCGAGCCTCTGCTGTGAGTTTAAGGATGGCTGCTCCTGAGCAGGAAGTGGCTGAGGAGGAAATGCCTTTGTGATGAGAGGCGGCGGCCAGATCTCTGACTCTCCCTGCCTGCCCCACTTCCCTCAAAGCACCGCCTTCCACGCATTGTTCTCATCTGCTCGCTCACAGTTCAGAAGGATGCTTCAGACTCAATGACGAAAAAGATGATCAGATTTCATGTTGTATGGACACCGATAGGACATCATCTCCACACAGGAGGTGAGGAAATCTGCCTCCTCAGCATCCAAAAGAATAACGTTACATTCTGAATGTTGCTGAAGCAGTTCAGGTTGAGTACAGTGATGCCTTTTTTTACCTGCTACCTATTTTCGTAATTAAATGCACCAGAAACATTCACGTGTATTCAACCTGCAATCAAGTGAGCTTTCACTGTCGCTCTGCATGCACTTTGCAACAGGAAGGACAGATTAATATGATAATGTAACATTTTAAAGAGGAAATAACAAATTCCTGTTTTTACAAATGATGAATTCATAAACAACCAAACCAACGCTTTCTCAGTTCACACAATACACTTGTGTGTTTTGCTGCTGCAGCTTTTCTTGGTCTGGTATGACCGGTGGCTTATGGTACAGAAGTTCACTGACTTCATCACAGTGAATAGAAGAATGTAAACAAAGCCGCTGCACTGAACACTCTCAAACTCAGCAATGAAAGGAAGACCTGCCCACCGTCGCTCGTATATCACAAGGTGAATACAAGTCTGTTAAGCTGTTTGGACTATAATTAGACCATCATATAGTCTGATCACATGTGATACACCAGTTTAGAATCGACGGGTGACATCTGGCGATGAACTGTAAATCAAAAACGTACTACGCCGTACTACTACCATTGATCCCACCCAGGACGCCACAAACACTTGACAATCTGCTCATTTGTTGCTCTCACTACCAGTATTAGCTGCTCCGGTTCAACAATGATGGAAATGCAGGCTGATTTATGCAGTGTAACATGCCATAGGCCTAAGCTAATAGTGGTTTCAAAGACTGGATACCGTCTAAGTATTCAGGTGAGAAACACTATAAATAGAGCTGTTTGTTTCAAAGAAAACTTCTTTAAACAGCACTTTTCATACTGCTGTGACAACATAAACCACTGACACACCTAATATTATACAACTACTGTAGATCATGACAACAGAGGGAGAGAGAGCGGCACGAGTTAGTTTGGTAAACCACAGCTATGCTAGGTAAGTGTTATTTTCCAAAACGCATGTTATGTATTTATTTTTTAATAAAAAGGAGCAGATATAAAAAGAAAAGGTATGTAATTAAGGTGACCTGCTGCAACATTCAGAGATTAATAACTGGTTGTTTTCTGTTAAAGCATTTAAGCAACTCTCATAATCAGTTTTCTATCCACATAAGGGACAGAACTTCACTTCCTCACATTCAGAAACATGCAGAGTCGACGGGTTCCGTCTCCAGCGAGAGGGAGGAATTATCAGCAGACGAGCGCCGGCTCAACGCGCTCACAGGCCTCGAATTAGCTTGTGAATTCATCAGATAATGAGAGAAGCCCAGACGCCGCGTTCCCAGGCGGCCGCTCACTGAGAGTCTCAGACTGAGTCAACACTGCTGAGGCCTTAAGTGAACAAAGCTCCAGTATCTCCTGTCCTGGAGCCAGGCGGAGCAGCGCTGCAGAGCACACACTTGGTGCTCACTGCATTGAAACATTTGAAAACAAACGTGTGCACTACAGCATCATTCACACAGTAAGCAGCGATGGCTGCTACTAGAACAAATGTTTAAACGAGACACGGACATTTCTCTTTATGTTTATTGACGTTAAAAACAAACTTAAAGGACGGAGCATAACCAAAAGGGCCAGAGTGGCATTCGAGACAACAAAGCCAGTGAAACTGATCAGAACATGTGCTGTTTCTTTTCAGTGCAGTTACATTCTGAAGGGTCAATAAATCACCTGTGGAGACAGGTGCTCTGGAGGTTTCAGTCTCCTTTGCCACCTCTGCATGGCTGCTTTTCCACATGACATTCATTCAAACATCAGAGACATGCAAATACAAAGAACAACAGGACGAGTGCGTTGTTGTTTCCTCGCCAGCGTAAGCTGCATCTCAAACGGCGCCAACATTTTTATTCCATCATCCGTCTAATTTGCCTGCAGCTCTTCAGATGAGACGGAAATGGAAACAGCCATCAGATATGAGACCTTTAGTTTCCTCAGCGTGGTTTCTGTAGCTCACTAGTTCCTGGGACATTTTGGTTAGAAATAAGCTAATTATATTCACTTTTGAGAAGCTGGGACCTGCTCATGTTTGTCTTTTGTGTTCGACTCAGTTTATTAAGTTTCACTCAATCAACCAATCGATTAGTTGACCTATCGGCGCTGTAGTTTCTGTGCACAGAGGTTGGCGTACAGAATAGGCTATGAAATACTAACTGACTTCTTAATGGTGTAGCATTCCAACAAACCAAAGAACTAACCCTGTGTGATCTCCCAGCTTCGGTGAGTGGATGTATCATATCGCAGCTGAGCTCGTTTTTTAAATTATTATTTCAGTCTTTTCTGACAGTCGGAGCTGTCAGGAGTCTGCAGCCAGAACTCCTGATGGCCTGAAGTCTATACAGCCTGAGGTGCGACTGTTTGATCTGAGGTAAACCCACAGACACAGAGTTTTAAAAATGCTGTATTCTTCTATTATTCATAAGATGCGCTGTGTTCGTTGACTTACAGACTCTCAGAGCACTGTGCTGCTGACTGGGGGCAGTACACTGCATGTTACAACATTTGGGCTGCAATCACTTTTGGCTCCGTCAGTCAGAGGAAACATTTGCTTCGATACACATTGACAGATAGATATTCTGCAGTTTTGTTTTCTTCTTCGGGACCACAAATGCCTCGTGTGATTCTGTCAGTGCGGCAGTGGCTGCAGCCATCGTTCATTCCACTGCTTGATAACATAAACACACCAAGGTGGAATGGCTGCAGGGATTAAGTGAGCAGGAATGTGAAGAATGCCGAGCTCCAAATGAAATCGTGCATTATTCAAGGGAGGGAGGAGCGAACAAGGAAAACATATCGTTCTTTTGACTGCAGAGTGGAGGTTAGAGATCATGTTCAACGGTCACTCTGGGTTTTTATCAGACAAGTCATTGGGCTGCTTTCGTTGTTGTCAGTCTTGTCACGAACAATGGCATTACACCCCTATCCACCCCATCACACATCCCAGACACACACACTTCACTCTCTCTGCTTTCTTTAACGAGACTGGTCACTAGTCATGCAGCAGTCACACAACAGAACTGATGGACAAGTGGAGCTTTGCTTAGCCTGCTCTTTATTTTGCTCTAAGAGCGACACAGCTGGACACACACACACATGCGTCCTGTCTTAAGAGCTCTGTTAGTTAAACTGACATATAGATCGTATGTTAACCTATAGACCGGCATGTGTGACAGGTCGAAAATGTTCTTAACCGTTGACATCCCTAATGGCGGCAACAGTGCCAACGGTGGATTTAGCTGCATTTTTTATAGCCAAATCAATGATTCGGCACGGCGGGTATTGCCTTATTGTCAGCCAGTAAGTACGTGAGTCGAGAACTGTCGGAGTGGTGTTTGAGGTAATTAAGAAATAGAGTATCAATTACATAGTTTGCCTGCCAAAGAGCGCTTACAAGTTCATATTAGCAAACTAAATTAGCATTATTCTCACACTACAGCTGAGGCTGACAGGAGTTCAGCTTTAGAGAGATCCTGTCATGAACTGAAGTTTGAACTAGAAAATTCCTAAAGAAATTTTGACAGTGTGGCTTCTACTGCCCGAAGAAATCGCAATATATACACACGCCAATGTTACCGGTAGTGTCATTCAGGTTCAATTGAGATAGCGCTACTCTCTTTTCTGCATTTTAGATTAACACTCTTGGATTGAATCTTGTATTTGTGGGGCTTTTATTTTGAAAGGGTGGGACTGGGTGGGTGAGAGAGGGGGAGAGGAGACAGAATCATAATGTTTGACACTAAAATGAGAGGCGTCATCACAAGCATTCCAGTTAGAATTCATTCTCTCCGAAAAATAGATTGCACAATATTCCCGATCAGGCCGCACGTTTTGATGTATTTTTCACGCCGCTGTTGGCAATGCTGTGTGAGGAGAGGCGTGCCAAACTTTTGGATAAACCTGATTATTATTATTATTAGTAGTATGATTAAACCCGATGGATAACATACAGTGTGCTTTGGCACAGGCAGTTTTACTGCCTTGTGCCACAAAGCCACACTGAACTAAAGTGAAAATGATGACCTGCTGGTGGTGCTTAATGAAATGTCTGGAGATCACCAAAGTCAGTAGTGTTCATCCTCGTGGGAAAAAAAAAGGAGTGGCAATCCCTCAAATACTTCTTGCGATGTTTCAGTTGCTCGCTGCTGTTTTGACCTGTTAAGACCGGTTCCCTTTCCTCCGTGCACCTGGCAAATATGTTGTGCCAGAAACCTCAAACTCCTACCAAAACCCACAGTCTGACTGACATTACAGCTAGGGTGCCAATGATGTTGCCGTAAACAAACGCAGCGAGAGTAACATTCACATCGTCATCACTGCTTCTCATAATGGAGCAATCAGTTCAACAACAGATGCACAACAAACTGATAAAAGGTGCGCTTCGTCTCTGATAACATGGTGGAGACGACTCGGAGGCAGCAGTGAACTCACTCTGGGCTCCAGCTGATGCCGGCCACGAAGGAAGGGGGCGGTGGGGGTTTTCAAGGAAAGACCGAACGGCAGGATGACTCATGTTTGGTATAATGGCTGGCTTCAGTCTCTGACGAGTAAAGCTGACAAGGGGCGGGATGATGCCAACTACAGCCGTGCCCTCCCCGTCATAACAACTCTCAACTCTGTCGTAATCAGCTGGAACTGAGCTTCAGCGACACCAGAAGAAGCACGTTCGTACCCTGGAGGGGAGGAGGTGGGGCGCTTATCTGGAATCACATGCATTCATTCAAACAATGAAGTTCATTCAAGTCCAACTGTAACCCAACATCGGGTCCTCAACGATGCAGGGATGAAGTAGGTTTTGTTCAGAGAGTGGTACAAACCTCTAGGAACCATTTTCCACAAACAGATTGATCAGCTGAAGTCACTCACTGAGTCACTGCGCACAGACCTGCAGTTACAGTTGCAACATTAACACCATTCATGCTCAAGATAATCAAGTCGTCATTATTGCAATCAACCATGATGCTGCTGTCGGTGTATTTAGAGAGAGGTTATTAGAAATGTCTGGGAAATGTTGCAATCTGGACTGAGAACGAGAACAATCTCCCAAGGGAAAACTAAATATGATCTCAGAGTATTATGCAGTGAAGCAACAAATATTGTTGAAATTATGAACAAGATAAGATCTTTACAATAACTCATTGTTAATCGAGTGAGTTGCTGTTTTCATATGTTTGTTGCTAATGATGTTTGGGCATTGGAATACTGACAGCCTTAATAGACTTTAAGGACAGTCTTTAGTATTCGAGCGTGTTAATCACCAATAAATGCATCTACTAACATGTAACCCTGATATATCTTCTTCCTCTGTGCTTAGGAGCTCAATTGTTGTCCAAAAACTACTAAAAACACATCACTGAGCCACACTGTCACACTGGTGGACATGTTGCTTCATAACCATGAACACACACACACACACACACACACACACACACACACACACACACTGTTTACTTTTACTCAATCTCTCATACACCGTCCTGCTGCATCAGATACTCGCATAATTAATACACATCCAATGTGTATTCATCCGCTGCTGAAAATATCCTCCTGTTTTTTCTGTATATAAAAATAAATTTTGGAAAAGCCTTTTTGAAAACAAAACTATAAATTTGTGTTCTTTAAAGATACATCTTCAGAAGGGACCAATGGGCTTGGAGCTGAGAGCCAAAGGCAGGAAGTCAGACAGTATCCAGAGACGGATTAACGCATTGTTGGGTGATACATCTTTTAGCAAGAAAAATATAGAATAACACCAGCCTTAGCCTTTCAGTTGAACCTATTTCTTAAAGGTATAGTTCAACTTCTTGTCAAATATGCGTATTTGCTTTTCTTGCTGAGAGTTAGATGAGAAGATTAATAGCGCTCTCATGTCTGCTCTTTAAATATGAAGCTGGAGCCCGGACGCATAAGCTTAAAGCCAGGGGCTTAAACTCTACGCAGTCTTCATGACAACTGAGCAAATTCTTGTGTAAGACTGTAGTGGCCATTTGTCCGAAAAATCTAAATCAAACTTAAATCAAAGGGCCGCTGACGCACCATGGGTATGTGGTTTACGCAGGCAAAAGAGTTCATTGTCCGCGTAACATTTCTGTGTTTCTTATGATTTACTTTGCAAATAAGCAAGCAAACGAAAGAACAAAGAAATCCTGCCTATAGCTCCCACGAGATGTGGCTGAAAGCTCTGGAGTAAAATAAGAAGAGCTAGCCCGTGGATGCTGTAGCACTCATCTAATGTATAGCACAGGTCATACGACTGCAACATAATAGCAGACAGCAGCTTTTAATCAATCTAGGCCATCACAAAGCCCATGTAGTCTCTGGTGCCGTTCATTATTTCAAGCTACATTATTTATTTTATTTATGAAACCAGAGAGCCCTGCATATGTAATCACCGCTCATGTAATTGTTTTTTAATGAAAATATAAATGAATCATTACATATAACAACAATGAAACCGCCTACATTGAGGTTTATCTCTGTTTTCTTATTCCATCCACCGTTCCTCATTTCTGCATTCCTCAACAGCCAGTGTTTGTGTTGAGAGGAAAATTGGCTTCTTGCATGTGAACATGTAGACTGAGTGAGTCACGTTCACACAGCCCTCTGGAAATGTGCACATATTTCACTGTCTGCTGGTGGAGCAGTGTGAGACACTGCATGTATCATTCAAAAGGAAAATGATATCACGAGTCAATAACGGTCTGTGGTTATGAGTTAAATCAGACCTACGAGTGACGACTGTCGCTTATCATTGCCTTGTTTACTTGTTTTTTGTGCCACTGAAGAAAATATATCAAATCCGCTTTTTGATTTTTAGTGTTGTCCATCATTCCAAAGTACAAGCTGCTAAATGAAAAGTGGATCACCAAAGTTATAAGAGTTCTTCCATCGGAGGATATGTCTGAATGTCACGGCAATCGATTAAATAGTTATTCCAGTCTGGTGGACTGACCGACATTACCATTCCAAGATCACAGCTCTTAGCGTGGCTACAAATATGACTTGAGTATTGGGTAGAAGGCAGCAGGACTCCAACAGGATGTTAAACTCCAAGTTCAGCCATATTGCTGCTTTACTGTATTTCGAGGTGAAACCAAAACCGTGCTCACTGCTCACCTGAAATGTGCGTAATAAACCCTCAATGCACAGGAAACGGTGTGCACAAAAATGAAGTTGAGGCAGGAAGTCTGCGTTTACAAAAGACAGTGCAGATAAGAATATATATTTACTTTTGCCTTTGTTTTCTCTTACAAATAATTTAGTTTGAATGACTGGATTGGATCCTGTTTACAACCGTATTGTCTGCAAATTTGTGTTGAAGGATCCCCAGATCTCAGCAAAACATCATCTTAATGAACAGAAACGATGGTCAAAACGATGATACGAGTCAGGATGAGTAAAAACTGTTTTCTTTTAGAGTGAACTTAAAAGAAAGGAGAAAGCCCAGCATGTCGCTGTGAGATATTGACTAAAGCATTTAATGTGGTGTGTGTGTGTGGAGAGCAGCAGGTCGGCTTAGAGAAGAAGAAGAAAGAAATCCGGAGACTCGACCTCAGCATGGTAACAGTTCTTCTGTCCACTACTGCCAGGAAACACACGGTGAAGGATAAGAAAAGATGAAGAATAAATATTCTCATTAATCTCACAATCATGACTTTGTAAATCTAAATTATGATTTAGAAGTCATGTTATTTCAAGGTGATGCTTCATGGTACCAGTTAAAGGAAAGAGTTTGGAAGACGCACACAATATATTTTTTACTCTGTTGATATATGAGAACCTAAAAATCCGGTATTGGTTGGGCGATATAAACCAAAAATATGAGAACCATTTTATCAGGGCTGCAGCAAATTATTGTTGTCGTTATCCAATAATTTACAGATTATTTCCCCGGTTAAATACGTCCAGAAAATGTAAAATAAAAATAATTTAAAAAACTGAAAAATGCCTAAAGTTCCCCAGAGTCAGACAGAGGTCTCCAAATGCCCCAAACCCAAAGATATTCATATAATAGAAGAGTAACAATAACATATATTCACATTGGGGAAGCTGGAATTTGAGATAGTCGTTTTTGCATAACAAAAACTATTATGTTGCCAACACATCTTTCTGTTTAAACCACGAACCAATTACAATATAATGTCGTCTGTCTCTTATTTCCATTACGCCGTCCTCACCTTCCTCTATGTGTTAATTTGTTGGCTGCTGGCTCCCTCGGGTTCAGACTGAAAACACGAGCCAGTACTGTTTTAAGACGATAAAGATGACGATGTCAAATCCTCTCTTGAAATCAGTTGTGTTAGCCGTTTAATGCCATGGCAACCAGTGTCACCCCACAGTCACAGACGGACAGACGGACAGACCACCGTGTTCATCATCACGTTATAACAAAGCTATTCAGCTGGATATCTGACATTTGGCGCAGCTTTTACGCGGCTTTGGGTTTCTTTTCGGGCTGTTTTTTTTTAAACTTGAAACAATGTTTCTTTAATGTAGCAAAGAGCCGCTGCAACAGTCGTCAGTCTGTTGTCGTAGAGCAGGTACGATACAGTTACACCCACAGAAAGGCTTTCTGGGACTTAAAACGGTTCCAAAAAAACAGAGAGACGGGGAAAAAAAGAAGACACGGGGAAGTCTGGAAACATTCAGGACTTGAAAAAGACTGTCGGAAATCACAACCAGACCAGTTTGCTGTCGCTTAAGCGTCGTTTTCGCAACTAAATAGCACAAACATATGTCCCACTTTAGCTGGAGCTCGCGTAGTGAAAAGTTGCAGCTCCTTCTTCGGCTTTAAGATGACAAACAGTCGCTCCCAGGTGGAGCGGCTGAAACATTTTCTCTCTCACCGAGAGCACTTTTCATGTGTGTGCAAGGGGGGGGACAAAAACAGACAAAGAGGAAGATGAGGACGAGGAGAAATTGCAGCTTACCTGGCGGAGAGGAAGCCTCGTTTTGCCCCATTGGAGAAAGCGATAACGGACCGAGCAGGCGCAGTTTCCGTCGAGCTCTCCCGGAGCTGCTGGACGTGTGTGTGTGTGTGTGTGTGTGTGTGCGGATCCACCGTGTTCTCCTGGAGGGAAGAGCTCCGGCTGATGTCACCGGGACAGGGAGGGGCCTCACCGGGGCCACATTTCCATAAGGACATGATGTCACTTCACTGGTTCAAAAGACTCCACTCCACGCATACAGACAATAACATTTATTTTATTTTCAGTGAAAGGATTTACTACATGTTTAAAGTACTTTTACTTTGAGTATTACCATATTATGTTAGGCTACTTCATGCTTTTACTCCACATTTGACAGATTACTAGTTACAATTCAGATTGAGATTAGACATGTAAAACCATATGATACATTTATAAATACATTGAACGTTTGGAACAATAGTTAAACAATGATTTGTTCGCCTGTTGCTAAAAAAAAACACAACGTTTGAATTGAACTTCTCCGATGTCTCTTGAGTTGTTATTAGTTCCCCCAAAGAGACATTCCCCCTCTAAACGTCTCACATGGTTTCATTTAAACATTAGATCAAGCTGCTAACAGGTATTGTCTAATATTTGACATATTAAAGTGAATACAGATGTGTATCACAACTTAGCTTCGTCTTCTCTCTCCTATTGATTATCTCACGACCCCTCGGGTTCATCTGGTGACCCTTTGGAGGGGCCCGACCCCTAGGTTGGGACCCACTGGACCAAACTGACTAAAGTATGCTTGTTAAAACTCGCTCCACCTTGAGCAGCTGCAACAGTAAAATGCCTGCTGCTGAAGGAGTACTTTCACTTACAGTGCGTTTACTGAAACTTCTTCGGTACTTCTACTGATAATTTGAATTGAGGACTTTACTTGTGATAGAGTATTTTTTAATTAATGTATTGGTACTTTTACTCAGGTAAAGAATCCTAAAACTTCTTCCATCAATAGGTCAACAATATGTAACCACTAACATGATTATAACAATTATAATATCACAGGTAGAAAATAATATAGTACTCAAGTCCACTATGAGGTACTTTATTTGAGTACTTCCATCTCAAGATATTTATTATTTTTTTTAAATATTTACATATCAAACAAACATAATTACAAATACTTGTCATTTTGCAGTTTATTATTTTACGCACTATAATAAAACTGACATGCTGATATGAAAGACATCAGCTATGAATCGCAAACAACACATCTTCACTCGGGAATATATTTGTTCGATAAAAACACAGCAGCTCTTTAACGTTTTAAGCAAAATCTATTTTTACAATATTTGAACAACCACCTGTGTAGCCCATTCTTCTAGAGGAGGGAGGGGTCATGGAAATGTCTCCATCTATGATTGTTATTAGGAACACAATGGGCATGAGCAGACCTCTCATGTTAACCACTGAATGGGAAATATTGTGAAATTAATTTTCACAGAATTTAAAGGAAGTCTGGCAGTAAAAATAAGTTGATATGAGTGGAGACGTGTGAATGACTGAGGTTCAGTAAAGTGTCTGACAGAATAATTTATGATCTGCAGTGAAAAGTTCAGAGACGGAGGATTACACTTTGATTTAAACTCCAGAGACGCAGTTAAGTTACTTCATCCCTCCACGATGGCAGACATATTTCTAATAGTCCGTTATAATCTGTTGGACTAGATCAAACCTTTTTGTCTCTTTTGCTGAATTATTTTATACTGTCTATAAATGAGTTGTAGCATGTCACATTAACTTACATTTAACTTGCAAATAATTATTGATGAATAAAAGAATAATAACTGCTGTTTGTCCAAAGTACAGACACGATTTACTTTGAGCTAGCTCCGCCAAGGAGGTTACGTTTACGATTTGTCGGTTCCGCTGGATTACGGAAAAACTACTGCCCCCGATTTTCATGACACTTGGTTGAAGGGTGTAGGGAAATCCATTACATTTTGGAGCTACTCCAAATCACGGGGTGGATAAACGCTTTATTTTCACTAATGGAAACAACCTTGGCGGAGATGTGCGCTCTCCGAGTACCCTTCTAGTTACTGTTGTGATTATTTTAAACAAGAGCTGAACAAATAGCCCCATGAGCAGCTCCTCAAGGCTATAACGTTCATTACATCCCACAATACAAGCATGTTACAGCACTACAACACACAGAACACGTCTTTCCTTTGGATTAAGGGATTTTATCTGATGCTACCTATCTGATGCTTCACAGCAACTCGAAAAACCAGTGCCCTGCACCATGAGGTCGTTCAAATCAAAAGGGTTCACTCTATGCCAGAGCAAGAATATGCACAATAGATTTAATGACACACCGGCCTGTTAGATTACGAGATAACTTGTATGATCTCTGACATTTTGTCCTATGGGGAAGCTCCTGGACGGTGAAAAATGGAAGCGGTTTATCCTCTGGGGAGCAAGAATATTCACAATAGATTTCATGATAATCTGGCCAGTGCTCTTATACAGTACAAAAGGAACATTTTCTTATTGTGGCACTGGATTAAAAATCAGAGCGGCACCAAAATTATTAGGATTCATCATTTTGCAGGTACTTCATGGGCCAAAGTGTTGAACCAACATCACCATCCAACAAGACTAAGGGAACGTTTACATGTTGCATCTGAAGACCCCGCTGAAGACGCCAGCCATGCTGTTTTCATCCTTCAAGGGGCATGGGAGGTTGCGTACCTGTCGCGCCTGCCGCGAGCAAGCGAAACATAAAAGAGCTTAATGCTAACATCAGCATGCTAATGTGACTGAGCTCACTGCAGACACCACTGAAACTGGTTGGTTAAGCAAGCCTTGACTCTGCTTTGTGTTGCGTTGGGTGAGTAAACGATGGATGGGTGGCCTGCATCTATTTCTGTGCTGCCATTGATTGTCTGGTTGGGAACAAAATATCCATCCAAAAAGAGGTTGGGATACTTCAGTCTGGACCAAAGTGATACCCATCCTGTGAGCCACACCACTAGCATGGCTAAAAACAAAAGAAAAAATATTTGAATCTGAATGATTGATTTGCTTGTGAATCGTCATTATTAAGCCTTTCAATCGGTGTGATGAATGAGACGGTGGCGATGTAGGAATTGATCGACTTTGAGGCTCCTGTCGACAATAAATCTGAGTCTGGGCTCATATCTGACACACAAACAGGCTGCCGCATCACATCCATGCAACTAGATTAAATTGCACTCAAACCACAGAGCAGACAGCTAACATAATCTAAATTACAATCACTCAGAACACCTAACAAATGGTTTTATGTTCCAAAGTCTTAAAGCTTGCATCTCCACAGGTGTACCAACAGTGAGCAGCCTGAATAGAAATCTCTTCATTTACATTCAGTGGAAGCCGTCGACATGATAAAATGCTTTGGCTTTTCTATATGAAAGAAAATACGTGCGGTGTAATATTAAGGCTTGCAGGCAGATTGAAGACAGATTGCAAACCCGTCAAATTCATGTGGTTTCAAAATACGTGTTTGCACGTCGAACAAATGAAGCCACTATGGCAGAATATTCAAGCACGTATTGATCCTGTGAAACTCCGTCTTTAGGCAAATAGCTTCTGGGTGGACTGTGACTGTCAGTGTGAACAATGACTTCACAGACAAAAACATACAGAGGCAAGACTGGAATTGCTGTCTTATCTCCAGTTTAACCAAACATTAATTTGTTGTTTGCCTGTTGCTTGCAGGGATTTTTAATTTGTTTCTCCTTTCCACAAAGACCCGCCCTACTCTGCCTCTGATCGGCTTCCCCAATCAACACCAATGAAATAGCTCAGTAATGAACTGTGTCACAATCCAAATCTTTCCAGAACTTTGTACGATTGTGTGTAAGTATACGGAAACACAATCTGCTCACCGAAACTGTGTTGGGCTGTGGCTACACTTGTTACCAGGATGATCCCAGTGTTATCTTTAAAAAGAAAATGAGCTGGATGGAAAATGTGCAGAGTCAGTGAGAACATTCTGTAATCCACAGCGTGTCTCAGACGGTAGAAACACACTATATGCACCACGAGCAAATGAACCAGCGTTTAACCCCGGTTAAGCATAATAAGGCACGACTCAGCTCCCGGTCTGCAGGAGATGTCGGTTCCAGCTGTTCCTCTGAAAGAAATGCTGGAAGTAGCCAAACAAAGGAGGGAACTCAACATCTGAGCAGCTATTGACACTTTGTTTTCCTCAACTTCCCACTGTAGTTTCATTAAATCATTCTACTTTTTCTCAGGAGAAGTTTACATATGTTCACCTTTTCCAAAGGTGTCACCAGTACAGAGTGTTAAAAGTGTTTCTTCACATCATAAACTATTGTAATTTATATTTACTGTGAGTTTTGTGTATAGCCAGGAATTAATGTTTGTGTTTGATGGATGGGTGTGGAAGTGTTTGCCTATAAACCTGACATCCCACATTCACATTCTGTCTCATTATAATAGTCTGTGTTGACAGTTTATAATGTAACTATGACTACCGTCTTCCACTAAAATTACTCAAATGGGCACAGCTGCGCTGAACATTATCACCAGCGTGTCAGCTGCTTTTAGCTCTTTAACTCTTTCCTTAGTTCCAGGCAGCTGTTCCACTCATTTATGTATGAAAATGTATTAGCAGACACTTAAAAACTAGCTTGACTTGTTTAATTCATTTTTCAAGTCTGCATTCTTTTTGGTCATGTTATTATTAATAACACAGAGCAGGTCAAGTGCAGATTGATTTGAAAAAGATTGTACACGCTCAGTCGCACTAGCAGCTCTGTGAGGCTGCTTTGAGCTAAATGCTAACATCAGCATGCTAACATGGTCACAATGACAATGCTAACATGCTGATGCAAAGTAGTTGTAATGTTTGCTATGTTTATTATTTTAGCTTGGTGTAAACCAAAGGATTGGGCAAATAAAAATTCATAAGAAACCACAAATAACAACCTGTTGACACTTCAGGAAAGGCTAGGGGATCACGAACTTAATTAGGGTTCATCCTCTGGGATCATGAATAAAAATGTCATGGCTGTCCATCCACTAGTTGAGATAGCTCAGTCTGGACTAAATAAGAACCAAATGGCTGATAGAAAGTGCTTTGCTATCAAATATGATATCATATGAACATGATTTGTAGAAGACATGTCTGGTATCTGGGTGCGACACAATGATTTTCCCCGTCACACAGCTGTGTGAAATACAGTCACTTTAACAATTCCATCACAAAAACATACATGGAAGTATTGTGGGGCAGAGCCCTGCAGGGACATGAAGGAGGAAAAGGACCTACTTCAACACTCTGTGAAAACCTTTGTTTTGTCTCAGGAATATTTCTGTGTTATCATCCATTTTGCTTGAGTTCCCCCTGAAGCAACAACACTTCCAACCCAAATCCTTCAGAATAAAAAGCATCATCTCCACAAATGTTGACAATACACGAAGGAAAATCCAGAAAAAACAAAAGCACATATTTGACAAATACTCTTAAAAATCAATACTTTATCCTTGCACTATCATTTAATCTGTAGAGCTCTGTGGCTTTCAAACGTTGTCAATATCAGTCAAGTTAATGATTTGGCTTTAGGGTCAGCTGTCAGAACAGTTCTCAGGGTTAAAGAATGTGAATTTGAAGTTCAACATAGCGAAGGACACTCAAGAATCAATCTGCCGAAGCACCAAAATCAGAAAACAATCCCACGTCTTTGAACAGATAATGATAACTGAGAAAGTCCCGATGAGTAGGAATGACTCTTTTTACTCCATCTGCAGAGTGCAAGTAAATATTCTGCTGGATCAAAGTGAGGATTGCGCTGTGGAAAAACTTCGACAGTAACCCTGCGGTTGGGACACTGTGTAAGAAGTTTAATTGACACAGGACTCCACTGGAGAACGTCTCTGCATGAGAGGAAATCTGCTGAAAACAACTTTAAATATTTAACAAGCAATCCCTGAGCAATCAGTCGCGTTGCTGTTGGAAAGAGGAAATGTAAACACACTTTGAGCATCCTGGTCGTTCACAGCTTGCTAAACAGCAGGCAAACAAATATGTATCATGGAGGTTTGGTTTCAAATCAAACTAAAACACTAATATATTGAATTAAGCTCATTAAAGGATCGATCACAACATCAACACAGACAACTTTATGACTTATCAAACCAGACTGGAGTCCTAAAAATTACATTCCCATTTTAAAAATGCGAAATTTATTTTCCCAGATTACATTATATTGATGAATAATAAATATGCTTCTATTCAAAGTCCACGGAAGGTGGTGTATAAGGAGGAGGTCGAGGTGGATGAATGGGTCAAACAAGCACTTTCACCCAGGAGACCACTGTGTGTGTCTCATGTGAAACCAAAAGTCCGCATTCACTTATTTTAAGTCTTTAACTTAAACAACGTAACAAACATGCTGATTTAATCCAAGCAAGTCATTTTGTTGCCTGAACATAATAACCAAGTGGTTTTGTTTTGTTTCTGCATCCGTAATCCAGGAGAAAGAACATTTCCCTCGAAACGTAACTGAGAATGAAGTTCAGTTGTATCGAAATGTAATTTTGTAGTAAACAGGGTTGTTCAATCACAGGTGTGAATAATAGCATAGCATAGCATAGTTATACTGCCATCAGTGTTGTTCGTAGCCTCTGTGAAAAGTCAAAATGTCTGCTGCAGGAAATGTTTGCAATAAAACCGAAATTATTTGACTAGATGAGAATCTCGTGATTTGAACAGGGCACCAACGGATCATAATCTAACACTAACACGGTCTGTGTTGACTGACAACCGATTGGTCAAAGCACAAAAAAACTAAAGGAAATAGCCAACAACGTAATGTAAGACTGAATAATTAAGTGAAACGAAATGACAATACAGCCTCATTGTTAGGCTAATGGTTTGATTTTCTCCAAAAAACAATGAGACATTAAAAATAATGGTCTGTCTCACAAATTGCAAATGGTGGTTTCCTTTTCCTGGTTGTCACTTACTAATAAATTGGATGTTTTTAAAACACAATGCGACAAAAGTTGAGCTGGACACGGCCAATCATCTAACTCGCTCCCAACTGTCACATGGCATGACATTTTGATTTAGCAGATTAATAATAACTTGTGAGCCTACAGGTACAAAACATGTGGCTTGCACCTGAGTGAGATGTAAATATTATTGGTGATATCACTAACACCGAGTCAAAAACGTCTGCTGTGAGAACGGTCTCAGTGGTAGCAATTTAAAAAGACGGATTTGTTCGAGTCTGGAGGGTTTCCTTCAGTCATGACAGACCTCGAGTCACGCTCCAGATTTGCTGTTTCTGTGCGCTCTGGTGAACCATGTTGTACAAAATGATGAGATGAGAGTTTCCACCACGTCGGATTGTCTCTCAAAGGTCAGCGTGCACAAGATGTCGTCTCCGTTGTCAGAGTTCATCAGGCGTAAAATTACAACCTCGCATTATTATGATAATTATGATTACATGGTTTGTAAAGGTCCAGCTGTGTTGTTGTCTCAGTCCAGCTCTTTTGAAGTGATTTTGGCATTAGCTCAATGTTCTGTTGCTTTAAAGATTCCTGTGGGTTTAAAAAAAATAAATACTGTAACATGTGAGACATACTAATTATGAATGCACATGCAGCTGCCAAGTGGTTGTGAAAGTCAGAGATAAGGGCGAGGGCGTAATCTTTTAAAAACACTGATAATGGTTCTGAAAGATGGTGAAATCATCCCGCCTCAAAGGCAAATCAGTGTTAACCTTCAGTTCGTGCCAGGGACGGATACAAACACATGTAAAATGTTCATTTCTTCCTGTTAGGGGGCTGATACTGCACACAAATCCATTATAATTTGAGCACAACACACCTGTGTCCTTGCTTAACACACATTGGGGCCTCAGGCAAAAAACACTTGCACCAACAAATTTGTTCTCAAGTGGCAAGTACGAGTGATTTCAACCAAAAAATGACGTTCCCTTACAATGAAACTGCATTGTGAACTACGTTTGGAGGTAAATGTATTTTGTCGTGCAGTATGTTTGCGTTTGATGTATACACCAATAAGTTTCCAATGAGTCCCCGGAGATCTGCGTAGAGAGGAGGTCAGGGTGGCGGATGGACCCAGGAGACTGCTGTTTGTGTCCTGTGTAAAGCACTGTTGCCTAAACACAACCAAGTGGTTTTGTAGTGTTTCTTTGTTTTGTTTTAGGAGAAACTTAATTAAGAGTGCTGTTTAGCTGTATGGGAGCGTCACTTTGTCTGAGAAAGGGTTGGTCAAACACAGGCGTAACTCACAATATTAACGGTTATACTGCCGTCAGTGTTACATCAGTCAGAATGTCTGCTGCAGGAAATATCTAAATTTCTTCATTTGCAGATTTATGACAGCAGGACAGGAAATTCTTCTTTTTACGCTTCTGGTGTATTTCTTTTTAATTGATGACACGTTTGTGCATTTAAGAGAGTTTGGTTAATCTGACTTGAAACACTGGAATAGAAAGAATATGGACATGTTCTTTATTTGTTTGATTTCTTTTCTTCAGAAAGTCAAAGCTCTGGTTCGTCACAAAGCAGTACTTTCAAGGGCACTTGAGCAGTTACAATAGAAGCTGCTCCTTTGAGGCTGCAGTACAATTATTTACAATCCTCTCTCTCTCTCACCTTGTCCTCTTTGAAGTCTTCCACTTGTGTGTTTTTTTCAAAATAGTCTCTCTTGTTTGGAACTCATACATACAACATGAATCAAATGTGCTGCTTCGCTCCTCAACCAAGTGATTGATATTCTCTTCTCATCATCAGACAGTAGACAGAAAACACCCGCTGCTTACAAACAAACCCCACCTGAGAAAGGAGCAACCGTTTCTCCTGCTTGTCATCCAGTTCAAGTCATCATCTTTCAGCAGTGGCGGCCCATTAAGAGCTCCTTTTTATATTTGTCGGGAACACAGCTCACAACATCCAGTTCATCCCTTTTGTTTGCTTTACAATTAAGTAGCTTTTTTGATTTGGTATTTCAGTCTCCAGAATTTTGTTTTTGGCCTTCTACGTTTCTCGAACAACGAGATACGTTAAATGTTAAATGTCAATGTTTTTGCACAAACTGCATATAAGTAGTTGACGTACTTGTCGTGATGTCGTTTTGAAGTCTCGAGTCTGATATTTTGGCCGTCCACATTTTGGATTTTGGCCGTCAACTTCTTGTTTATTTGTAATCAGTGAATATTATTGACCATATTTGGACTGCGGAGGAATGACGTAGAGACGCCCTATACGGCTGTGGTAGCGACCTGTCAGTCACAAGGTAGCCCCGCCCTAAAGCATACCCTGCTTTATGGTCTATTTGACTCTAAATGGACCATCATTTACTAAATACAAAAAACAAAAGTTATGTTTACTCAACAAATCCCCTCCCGCCAACTGTAAATGGTATTTATCGATATCGCATACTACGTAACTAGCTCTGACTGTTGCATTGTCATGTGGATGTGTTTAATTTGTGTGTTACTTAACTTTACATTCCATTGTTTTCACAGGAAACTATTCGTGCGCATATACATGAAACCAATAGATTGCATTTCAAGACTATTTCACGGCCTGCCATGATTCTGGGCTGAATAATATAATATGTGCTACATTATAACTTCTTTCCTCATTCAACCAGAGGTGCTTTTACCAATATAATCCCATGTTAAGGACATGTAAACCTTGATGTCAACTGTTTTTTTTTTTTGCCTCAATCCACTGCTATTTCCCCATCATGCAATCGAAAGGTTGGGGAGAAATTACATTTAAGCTTCTGTGCGAGAATGGGGAATGCATAAAATGATAGAATCTTAAAACAAAAATCAAATCACATTCGTTGGTGGCAGGTGTGAAAGCAGTGGACTGAGAGACTGCATATCTCACCTTAGTATCAGAACAACACGTCTGTTTCATGATGTCCTGCCCAGACGTATAAAGGAAACAACAGATCATCTTTGTGAAGGATGGAGTACACACTCTGCGGAGCTGAGCTCATTACATTTACGCAGTCCAACTTCTACACCAGAGAGGAACTAAATTACAAATTCAATCAGCTTTGGTTATGACTCTACTTCTCTCCATATCATGAGGGACTTCAGCACATAACAAGATAATAAATATTTGATGGAAGATTTGATGAGAAAATCCAGTGTATTCTTGGAGTGTCAGTGTAAAACAGATGAGTTAGAGGCATTTTAACAGCACACAGACTGTCCTCTGTCACGAAGACGTGCTGCCATCGATCCCCCGTCACAAATGCATTTTTGCTTTGAAATGAAGTGCTTCCACGTGTTTCTGTGTCTATCACATCCTCATTGCAGTCCACTACTCCCCAAGCAGCTCTTCATTGTCTACTCATAAGCAAGGTGAATGGTGATACGACACGTCTGGGAGCTCAGGCAGGCTAAACATTAGAATTCAGCTCACAGGTGAAGATGAAGAACTGCAGAAAGTCTCAAAGGGAGCCGGAGCTCAGGTGTTCTCTCTGGTGAAAGAGAGAACTTCTTTCTCTTCACTCCTCCGAACGGAACAGACAGGCCCAGAGACATCATTCACACACACACACACACACACACACTCATTAGCATGCATGCACATAATGCATTTCTGCTCGCTTGCTGGGCATATTGACTCATGCATGCTGGCATGAACACATTCAGTCTCTAAAAATCCTGCCATCATGTTCTCATGGGAATGTATTTTATGTAACAATACAATTCACAGTTTTGGTCAAATGGCCACTAAAGCTCTGCAGCGACGGTGGCCGAGGAAGCTTCTGTTAATACACATCAACCTAAAGGAATAGTTTCATCAGTCACACTCAATGAGAAGATTGATACCACTCTCCAATATGTCACTGTTGTCTGGCCCTGGTCTACTAAAATGATGAAACCTGCCTTCCAGCACCTCTAGAGCTGAGTTAGTAACACTTTATATTTTCACTGTAAAAAACAAAAAAGTAAAAGCATCATTTTTTTGGGTCCAGCTCAACGTGACGCTAACCATCTCCTAGCTGTAGAACATTTAAA
Source organism: Anarrhichthys ocellatus (assembly GCF_004355925.1). NCBI lineage: Eukaryota > Metazoa > Chordata > Actinopteri > Perciformes > Anarhichadidae > Anarrhichthys > Anarrhichthys ocellatus. The sequence goes on along the minus strand of NW_022280101.1, from coordinate 1,493,414 downwards.
GGCAGGGTTTCTAAACTCAAAAGAGTACGCTATAGATTTAAAAAATCTAACAGAAATATCCAGCCAAGTGTTGCCAACTGTTACAATGAAAGTAGCTAGCGAGCACTAGCTCCAGAAGTTGTTCAATCATCAGACAGTCGCCAAGTCAGCAACTTTGACCGCCCGTCAGAGTGGTGAAGACTCTTTCATTTGCTTTTGTCTTCTGAGTGTAACTTCTTCAGACATCGCTTCACATTGTCACAAATGTCAGTCTGGTATTACAGTTTTGCAAAGGTAAATGTCAACCTCTCTGCAGAGCTACGCAGTGAAGGGTATTGTGGGTTAATGTAGAGGCACACCTCCACATCTCACCATCGGCTCATGCGTCCCAGTGTGTTCGTCAAGTCGGGTTCGAGTCGGAAAAGAGTAAACCGCTCAAATGTCTCTGAGTGACCCCCCGTGCACGCTCGCTTACGTGCTCAGAGAAGCATGTTCGTTTCCATCAATCAATGACAGTAAAGTCAGTCTCCGTTTGGGTTGAGGTTAAAATTGAGATATGCTCTCTGCTCTTTTGTGTAGTGTTGCCCTGGTCTAAAAAGTAATTTATTTTATGCTTTTATCCAATTAAATAAAGGACAAGATAAAGATGGGTTAGTTTTTCTTTCAAACAAATGGTGACAAAAACCCTGATGGGTGTAATTTATGCAGCTGCACCTCTTCTTCATCGCCAACAGGGTTTGGGTTTCGGTGATGAAAAGAAGCACAGTTAATGACATTCCCAAACTAAGTGACTGTATTCACAATCCAATTATTATGATCCCCAGCGTGGCGAGGTCCCTTCCTCCCTCTCAGTTTCATGGCATTTGCCATGCCATCGACCAAAAACAAAAGAGCTGACACACTGAGTGTCAACAATGAGACAGACGCTTCATTCACATCTGAACGGACACGCAAATGAGCTTTGATGGTTTTTTGAAGGCCAGTGGTCTTTTTCATTAAAAAAATATTTTCTTAACATATTGGCCATCAGTTGTTTTCTACGCTGGCAGGTATTTTTAGCTTCCTCCAGCACCAAATGATTACCCTCTCTCATTTCAGGATCACCACCCTGCAGCAGCACAGTAATAAAGGAGGTTAACAAATGGAGCAGAGAAGTGGCTTCAGAGAGAGGGCAGCAACCGCCTCAGAGCAATGCAGTCCAATACAACAACGCCTGATTACGGTTTGACCTGATGGTGGCGCTATAGATGAAAAGTCAGAGAATTGACAAAGTGGATACAATTCATCCTGAGGGGAACATACATGTCTGAAATACATTTCATGGCAATCCATCCAATAGTTTCACTGAGAACGCCAGAGGAAAAGTTCATCAGAGATATAAGGAATCATCCTCTGGGGACCATGAACATGGCAATCCCTCTAATAGTTTCATTAGATATTTAAATATCACAGTGGTGGACTGAGGGACAACTGATATCCCTATAATATTGTGTATATAATTTAATATTATAGCTACATTTTAATCATTCATTTCGATTTAATATAATTTTTGTCAGCAACGGTAGTACATCGTTTGTGCTGCTTCAAAACCAGTAAAATACAAATGTAAAAATTGCTGGATTACAGGTTGTTGTTTTTTGTGTGTGAAACATTTGACCAAATGTCATCTGTGTGCTGTAAACTTAATTTTTACTCCAACAGTCCAACAAAAATATTGATTTTCTTTGCCTTTGTGTTCCGGCTGCTTCACAGCCTTTGTGTAAATAAAGAGATTCCCGGTTTGACAAAAAGATTTTTCTAGCCTTGCTCCTCTGCTCAACCACTGAATCACAGAATAGAGAGGGAAAATACGTTTTCTCACTGGAGCTGAACGAGCTGCAACAACCTCATTTTTTTCTCAAAATGACTGTTCAGGCGTTACCTCAGTCGATATTCAGCCTCCTGGTTGAATGTGGCTTCGGGGGCAATTCTCTTTGATCGTACCTTATGAATCTGACAACCTTCATGACCTTTTTTTTATCCCTCATCTTGATGGCAAAGAGAGTCATTTCAAGTCTAATAGAGCTTTCTGGTATGTTGACCTGTTGGTCTGTGTTTTCAGAGGGAATGTCCTCCTGATGAGATGTCTGTTGTGCCTCCTCAAACACTCCCAAATCTTCAAATATCAATGCTCGGTCAGTGGTTCTAAGCTTCATGCTATGGAGCTCTTCATGCTATGGAGTTCCCCTCTATAGCATCAATTTTGGATGTTGCAGTGACGACATGTCAGTTTCCACTCTTTTCAAAATAAACCTACACAGGAAGTTGGTAGGTTTAGGCAACGAAACCACTTAGTTAGTTTTAGAAAAATGAGTGACTTAACTTTTAATTTTGCATGGGACACAAATAGCCGTCTCCTGTTTTATTCTCAGTTGTAACTATGAAGCGTTTTGAATTTGCCATGGCTTTTGTCTGGTAACGCGGATGAGGCTGATGGGTGTTGTGGATACTCTTGAATCAACACCTCTTAAAACAAATATTAACATAACATTATAACCGCCATGAAGGTGGATTTATTCTGTGAGTGTTGTATTAGACAGCATTCACTTCAGCTAGCTGTATAAAGTGGCAACTGAATACATGCTGGGTGTTGTGTTTTTCTTTCAAGCTGTTTAATACCTTCATGCTGCTGCAAATCCAAATTTCCTCACAGAGATCAATAAAATCAATCAACATGTCAGACGATTTAAAGAAAAAGTGATCAGAGGCTCGGCCTTCGATCAGGGCCAGGCCACTTTAAATTAATTAAGTTGGCGAAGGTGAAGCCTTGTCCAGCTGCTGACAAAGGCCTGTGTCTGCTGGCAAACGGTGTCAATCACAGTTATAGTCTTAATTATGGGTTTGGCAAGACTTCATACTGTCACACGTTCGTTTGACCCTTCGGACTCACAGAGTGAAACTCAATTAGTCACAGATGTGGGTTTGGAGCGTTCTGCTGAGTCATGTGGACGCTTATTGCTCTAACAAATAAGTGACACCCTCGTTTTTTTTGTAAATTAGATAGTGTTTAATCCTATAAATGGGCTAATTATGAGCTTTAAACAGACTACTCAGGTGGCAGCCATGATCCCTTTAAGTCACTGTGAGGGGAACATCAAGAATCTTATAATCATATACAGAGATATCACATCATAAAAGGCCAAATAAACAAACTGACAGACTGCAACTTTCACCGGGACCGTCTCAATTTTCTGCAAACAAAGACTTCGGTGATTAGAATGAGTTGAAAGATGCTGTAATCTGTGATAATCACATTTATGCTGATATGGCGGCGCAGAGCAAATTTAACATTCATTTGCAGTAAAGTTTGTGTCCAACACCCACTGTCTTTTCAGCTCCGGGGCAACATTTCTGGCAGTAAAATGCTTCTCTATGTTCAACCGGCAAGTCTCTAACTGTGTCCGTCTGCTGTTTGCTGCTGGGCAGGGTAGTGTCGATTTTACAGCTTTTTTATTAGAAACAGCTGCTTGCTGTGTCTGAAAATGCTGCTAATGAGAGCGGTGAGATTGAAACAAAACATTAAAGTTGCTGGCCATAAAACCAAACAGTTAGCTGAGGGGAAGTGCAGAGTCATGTGATGAATCTCACTTTCACACAATGTGAACGTTTTAGATTATTGTAGTGTTAAAGTTTCCGTTTAAGATTTGTAGTCTCCACGTCCAAGCTAATGACATCACTATGACCTCATCGGGGGTATTCTGCTGTGATCTGTTTTACTCAAAAACAAACAACATGGAATAGTGAAATTGAAAGCAAGATCCATCTGTCCTGAGATCGGCAACATAAACAAACCTGAAATCACAACACAGTGCACCATAGGCAGAAATATCTTTTCATACATTTTTACTTTGTTTAGTGTAACATGCTGTAAGAAACATTGTAGATGCCATTTCCATTTCCATTCAATTGATTTATGCTTGAGAGACGTTTTTGCGAGCATGTGGTCGACTAAAAAGACCCCCGTCTCTTTTAACAGGGTTACCACGGATCCTTAAAATGTCCTAAATTATATTATCAGAATTTAAAGGCCAAATACGAGATTATGAGCATTTCTATTGAGCCTCAGGGGAGAGTGACTTCACTCTATGCTATAGACATTACTCTTTAAATTATATCTTGAAATAGCAAAAAGTTTTTTGCTTCTATATTAATGCTCTGAATCCAAAATATTGCATCCTTAAGGTCAAACAATGTCTTAAAAAACATACGAGCGTCCATGTTTTCCCGTGAAGATGCACTGGGGCGCATTTAGATCTGAAGTCAGAAATACCGACTTGCAGCATTTTATCAGACTTTATAAACTTACGTAAAGCCACAGAAGACATTTTACAACTATTTTCATGATGTAAATTATGCTTTGCATGAACAGCAAAGTGATCTGCGTGTGTAAAATCAGTGGATTACCTCGTTAAAAATGACCTGTAAGCAAAACGATTTTGGCCAAAGACCTTTGTTGCATGTTCTCCCTTTCCCTTCATTCTTCACTGTCATAAGTCAAATAAAGACAGTTTAGATATTGTTGATAAATTACTAATATTGCTTGTCAATTATGTTTGCTGTACATCTTATTAATACTGAGCTGTACATCTTTTTAGTAACAGCTGCTTCACAGGTCTAGACTGAAAAGAAGGGACAGTGTTGAGAGTTGTCTTGTGTTTCTGCTGCTGTTTGTCAAAAAGTGATTGACTTCGATTGAAGACAGCTTCGAGAGTGTTTCACTAATCAGTGGATAAACCGCTGCAGCTGAGGAGACAAAGTGCTTTGGATGGTTTGAATTGGAGAGGACAGAATCACTCTGCAATGAGTTCACAAATGATCGACAGTCACATGCATTGGTCATAATGTTATTTAAAATCGCAATCCAAAAGTATCTCAGCAACTATAAAAACATTTTTGGAAGCTGCTTTCAATTTGTCGTTTAATACATTAACTAACTGCAGACAACAAATAAATCAAGGTTATTACTTTTATGTAAATCTCTAAAGGTTTGTTTGCATTGCTCATGTTTGACAACAAGTACATATTTGAAGCACTGATCAGTTAAGAGAAGCCAAAGACTAATTTTGCATCCATATCTCCTTCTCTTTAATGGGATTTGTAAGTCTATATATATATATATATATATATATATATATTCATGGTTGGACTGAAAATTGCTTTTAAAATTAAAGAAAGAAAAAAAAATACTCATCTGTCATGTATCAACTGTATGTTTGTACCTGAATGTAAATATCTGTTGCCCTCTGGTGGTGCAGCCACTGAATGAAAGTATTCCACCACATCAGAAACACTGGTTTATTCCCACTGCCCTCTAATGTCATCTGAAATGCATTGCATCATTTTCGGAAGGTTGATTTGCAGTTGAACACTCGTAACATTCTCTGAGTGAGGTGGTTGGGAGGCTTATGGCCCCTCGGTCCAAGAACAGACCTGAAATATTGAATGCAAAGTTGTCAACTGTGGTGAAAAAAGCTCCCAATTAATCGGTTGGCGTATGTTTTGATACCAGGTTGGAAGCTAAACTGGCATAAGGCATAAAAATGATAACAGGAGACTGGAGCTCTGAATGTTTAATACAATAATACAGAAAACAGCTGTACAGTATACAGTGCACACATTCACTCTCGCACACACTCAAATTCTCAAACACACACACGCACACAGAGCCAAAGAGCACATGATGACTATAGCACACATTGCATTAACAAACACAGTGCTCAGAGGATCTATAGAGTTTCCAGTCGGCCATGTTGGCTCCACCCTTCATCTCATTGGCCGTTGCTTTCTTGTCACTGGGGTGATATTATGAACGTCACTGTTCTTTATTCACAGTCAGGAGAAGTGACAGTAACATAGGTTTTAATACAGAGTACAGAAGCAACAGAAGCTGTCTGATCTCTGAGCTTCTGTCCATTTAAAGGAACATTCTGGTATTTTGTGACAATCGTACCTTTAAATCCGTTTCAATTTAAGTGCTTGTGTCCACTGCAGTTTCTACAAAGACGTTGGAGAGTACAATGTTACGATAGCCTATGGGTACATTAACCTAAAGTACCTACAAGACGACCCATGTTGTGAAAAACAAAAGTACTTTAAATTGGTCACAGGTGATCTGTCTGATGTGTCTCTGACTTTCCCATTTAACGGTTAGAAATCCACACTGATTGACCACCGCTGCTCTGCTGTCTGTGGGTTCAAACCTCTGGCCACAACCCCAAACAGTGATGTCACATCAAGCAAGTACAGGTCAGGTCAGTTTGACATTACAATTAATAAACCAGCATTTGGTCTGGTTAACCGGTATGAGACGGGAGTCAAATACATCTTTTAAAGTCACATTGAAACGGCAGTTAGAGCAACTTTAGCTCCTGAGATGTGACACGTTTTCTAACAATATGAAATACGTGGGCAGTGAATATTTATGTGAGGGATTTAAATCCTTCAGATTTCATTTAAGCTCTCAATAGTGTCCGTCCTTCACCCATGTTGTTAGAGGAGGATACAGGTGGAATGAATAAAATAGACCTCAATCACATTCTTTTGATGTCAGCTGGCAAAAGCTTTGTTTACATTTCCAAACACACCCCTCCAACTATGATAACTGTGGTTGCTCTGCTAGTTACTATGACACACAAGCTGAGTGTCAAGTATGGTTGTATGGTGGGTGGGGTTAGCTGGCGCCTTAAATCATAGTTTGGGGGATAAATGCTCCCAAGTTTAGGACGAGTCATCAGAAATATTTTTTTTTACAGGAAGAGAAAAGAGTTGTTTCAATGTAAAATACTCTACAACTTTTAATTCACTGTGTCTTTAAAAATGTATTATAATTAACTAATGCTTGCACAAGAGCAAATAGCCACTATGTCACCAAGCTTCTAGTATCACCTTTTTAATAATGATGAACTTTGCTGAGCTGCTTTCTGGAGGAGTTTGGCCTGAACACACATATACACACGCACACACATTCGTACATATTGCTAGCTAGCTAACAGCAGACGCTAGCACTGGCCATTAGCCATTTGCACATGGAATGCAAAAACACTCCAGTAGTCAAATGCATGCAAATATAATAAGAGTTCTTTTTTGTTGCCATGTTGAAACATTTTTGACTTGCAGAGACATCATTTTGTACCAACTACAGTGAATTTATCTATTGGCATTCTCGCAACACACGTTTAGGATTGTTCAGCTAAAAAGTGCCAGTTTTAGCCCTATCCCTTACTTGCATCCTTGGGGAAAAAAAATATCACCAACCAATCAAGTAGCAAGACTAAGAGCCTACAGCCATGCTAGTGGCTCTGTGAGGCTACTTTGGCAAGGCAATGCTTTGAGCTAAATGCTAACGTCAGCAGGCTAACATGTTCACAGCAAATAAGCTAACTTGCTGATGTTTGCCAAGCCCCCAGAAGCGGGACAGGGTTTTGAAGTTTCATGTGATGCCATGGGGCCAAAAAATACATTTTTCACATAGACTTACATTGGGAAAGAGATGACTGTACCTCAGCAGAACTTTTTTTTTTTTTAAGGTAAATCAACTTCTCAGTACACTTTAATAGCCCTTATGTAACTCATTAGGTCCTAAAAGTTGTGACATAGACTAATAGCCGAATCCAGAGTTATTTTCCTTCCTAGACCGAGAACCCAGGCTGGACCGAGGGCCGGAAGACGGGTTAATGGAAACACTAGTGCGCTTGCTCTGTGGGCCCATGGATGCTAAAGATCGCGGGAAGATCCACGTAATGTAATCTAAATTTTAGACTTAAATGTCAAACTTTTTTTCTAACGCTGTATCCAGTTCTCTTTATACATCTATAATGTTTACCAGGTATAATGTTTACAATGTTCACCATTTGAGTTAGTCATGTTAGTACGCTAACATTTGCAATCTAGAACTAACTACAAAGTAGCTGAAGCTGATGGGAATGTCATTAGTTTTTTTTAGGTGTTTGGTCCCATGTGGCACGAGACAAAAGTTAATGCAGTTCATAGTTGTTGAGACATTTCACTGAAAATCACAAATAACTAACCTCTTGGTGGCGCTAGAGGGAAAATAAGATGATCAACAAAGTAATTACAACACATCCTCTGGGAACCATGAATGTCTGAACACAATGTCATGGCAATCTAGCTGATAGTTGTTGAGATATATTTAGCCATGCGGCTTTCGTGGCTAACCGCTCAGCTCTGACATCACATATTGGGGCGTGGCCAGAAGCACAACATGCTTGATAATTCAAACCCAGAACAGAAAACTGAGCAGAAATCACTCTTCGCACTCCTAACGAATTATGAGAGGTGTATAACAACACACTTGCTTCACTCACAAAACCTCCACGTCCTAACAGCTCCATATTGTCTCATTCCTCCAGACAATAGATATTTAGCCATGAACAGCTACTGTGGTTTTCACCCGTCAATCTTTATTCTTAAATCAAATTTAGATATTTTCACTTTTTTCACACAGACAATGCTCCTCTGAGCCTCTAATAAAATCATAAAACACTTTCACCACGGCGAATGGACCATGACGCTGCTAAGAAGCTGTTATCTGATGAATGTCGTCACTTTGAATGTGGTATTTTCATTGTCAGTTGTAAACATAAGGTCAAGTGGCCCTTTGAGGGCCACTGAGGGGCCACTGAGCCAGCTGCTGTGTTTAAACAGAAGAGTCTGAACCCTCGTTGTCACTGCACTGTTGATCTGCCACAGTCAGATACAGTGGTGAGTTCGCCGTGGAGCGCCATCAGGCGATTTCAGGCACTTCATCTTGGTCCTCCTCCTTTTCCTCCCCAGGCCCCGCCCCTGCAACGGTTACCAAAGCAACAAGTCAGTGCATTGAGAGTTACAGTTTGGTAAATGTTTGGGAATGATGTCCTGTACGTACCGTTCCAGGACAGGTGGACGGGTGACTTGTCGTCTTGGGGTTCATCAGGAGGGGAGTTCTGTGATTGGTCGGAGGTGTGTCCGTCAGGGACACTGTGACTGGGCGAGGCATTTGATTGGATGTCTGAGTTGACATTAGACTCCACTTCCTTTTGTTCCTCTTGCTCCTTATTGGCCAGCTCTGTTCACAACACAGACACATTTAAGTTACAGGAAATAAGAGAAAGAGTCACATTGATTCCATATCTACAAGAGGGAACATGTGATGTACTGTGTGTGTGTGTGTGTGTGTGTGTGTGTGTGTGTGTGTGTGTGTGTGCGTGTTTGCCTGCGTGCGTACCGTGCACGGACAGCTCTTTCCATCTGTCCTTGTTGCTGCCGATGACGCCGGATAGGTGGGTCTTCAGAGCCGGCAGGTCGATGGCTGTCAGGGAAAAGTCCATCTGTCCATCATCGCTGTTCCCATAGCGGCCGCTACTGTGTCTCTGCACCGACTCCACGGTGACCGAACCACTTCCTGTTAGACTGGAACAAAGCAGAGTTACGGACCACGGGGCTTATGGAGGGTCAGAACCAATGGAGCCCCACATAAGTGATATAGTCACATGTTCTATATATTTTGTCCAATCGTATGAGACAATCGAACAACTATGAAGTCCATGTAAACTGGTTTAGGCCCAATTATAAGTGATCTGTAGTTGCAGCCTCACGTCAGCTGACACATATCTTAATCAGTTCCACAGTTTGGGAATCACAATCTGGGGAGAAAATTGGTATTCTAACACAGTTGCTAATATTTTGGACTGATGATTCGATGAGCAGAGTGTCGTGTTCGGTCTCGTTTTTTAAAACCCATCGTTACATCTATTACACTTGTGGGGAAAGTTTTTTGCCTTGAAGTGGAACTTTGATTATTTGTATGTTGTGCAGCAGTAGTAGTAGTAGTAGAAGTACCTGGACTTCCTGTTTCCAGTCTCTCTGGCCTTCCTGTCCTCTTCTATCAGAGGACCGATCACTTTCTCTGTCGTGTCGATCAGAACGCTGAAAGTCGGCTCCACGATGAAGTCTATGAAACCTGCAACCAGAGAGGGAGACATGATGGAGAGAAGAGGGAAGAGAAAAGGTCAAAGGATGGAGGAGGAGAAAGACAGTACAAATGATAAACATTAGTTCCTCTTCTTTCTAGAATTTGATAATCAAACCAATCCCTTCAGAGAGCAGATAATAATATCAGTTCTTCAAACCACCAGCAGGTGTCACTGTTGATCTAAAGTAAATATACACTAAGAACCTCCTTTCATGAGTCCTAGTATCTGCTACTAGTTAATGGTACTCCTCACCTGCAGTGGTCCTTAGGTATTATTAGTTGATGGTTGATCTTACCTATCTGTGATTGGGCGATCATGGTGGCTTTGCGGTCACACAGAGGAGAGAAAGGAAGGCCGAGTTCCACTTCTTTGTCTCCCTGGAAGAGACACAGTCACCAAGGCAACATGAACATCGCAAACTCAAATCAGCTGTGTGGTATTTACATCCCCTCTAGAATGATAAATACAGTGAAGCAAAGAGTGTCAATTCAAGCAGTCCTGTAAGAGATATACGCGTTGCATTGTTAGGATTAGTTTGGCCGATAGAAAACATGACGATACCATTAACACATAGTCATGATAGTCCCATGTTGGTGTAGAGATTTTGGGGCACAAGCACTCACACAAAACAATGTATATCAGGGCAAGCTGCAGGGCCTTTTCACATGGATCATTTTGAGTCACACCGAAAGAAACCATTTAAAACTTCCATAGCTGTGTATGGGATCTACTGTCAGGTCAACATCATAAACCAGAATTATTCTTCAACATTAACAGTCCAGACTTGACAACAATTAACAAACCTTCACAATGCTTTACATAGTCCAAACCTCAAAATGATTACAAATAAATTGAATTAATTCTAAGAAAAAGACACAAATTATCCCATTTTAAAAGCTGGAACCAATGTTTTGCATTTTTCCCTTAAAAAAATACTTTAAAAACTATCTAAAAAGTTGCCAAATAATTTTCATCTAATCAATGGAAATCAGTTAATCGACTAATAGTTTCTGCTGTAGTTGTATAAACTTTTGGGAAGAGCATATTTTATAAGCTCTTCATATGTTTGGTATTCTTAAGATAATAATAATAACTGAAGCTTTCAGGGAAATTTAGTGGAGTAAAAAGTGCAATATTTGCCCTGTCATGTAGTACAAGTAGAAAGTAGCATGAAAAAAAAGACCCCAGTAAAGTACAAGTACCATTGTAAACAAAAATAATGGTTGAGTAAATGCACTTGGTGGGTGTGTGTGTGTGTGTGTGTGTGTGTGTGTGTGTGTGTGTGTGTGTACCTGTCTAAAGAACTCCTCCATCAGACTGTGAGTCCAGCGGTAGTGCAACGGCCAGGCTTTGGCTGGATGACTGATGTCTGCAGCGTGAAGCATCAGAGACAAAACCTTCACTTTGTCGAGACTGGAGAGATGGAACAAAAACAGTTTAATTTAAAAGTCATTCAATAATAAATTGTAAAAGCGAAACTTCTCATGAGTTTGACAGGAGAACGTCGACGTCTTCCAATTACTTTAGCAAAACTTGAGCGATAAATGGTTGAGTGAATCTTCTGGAAAAGGAGAAAAAACTGCGAATGCTACACCTCCGTATGTTAGTGGAGCAGTTTTTTTAACTGGTACAGTTCCCCAGCTGCTGCATCAACACAAGCAGAACCAGTGAGTTGACAAGCTGATGACAGCGTCTTCCCCAAAATCTCATCCAAGCGTGAGCAGAGAAGCGGGACAGCTGCCCCCCCCCCCAGCTCCACAGCTCCACAGCTCCACTCCAGCAGGGCTGACATGCAGAGAAGGGAAGCGGGACTCTGGTGAGACTCAGTACTCTTCCTGTGAAAGCCCTACGGGGATGCACCAGACCAGTCTGGTTCAGCAGCCTGCAGGACCTTATGTTGGCCGTTTCAACAAACTCCCACTGATGATCTTCATCAGATGGACCAGCCACACTCAGTCTGCCACGATGCACTGTTTCAAGTCTTCTGAAGCATATAATATGGCATTTTATATATCAAATGTAATTATCTGCCTTAAAAGATATTAGTGGGATGAAACGATGATTGCGTCCTGAATGATAGAACTATTGAATGAGTCAAGTCCAGGCCTGATGGGAGGATGCTCGGACTATACAAAGAAAAATAAAAGTGCAACTGACTCCAGAAATTATGGCAGATTTTTCATGTTATAAGAAACCATTTCTTAATGCTCTCAAGACTTTTTTTCTGTTATTATTTTCTCTTATTAATTCTAATTTGTAACTGTATTATTAATATATTGTTATACAAAACATGCATGTTATCAAACAATTTCCTTTCCCTTATGTGTCATATGATAATGTTTTTCGTGAATCTCTTATTAAGCAGTAGATTATAATGAGCAGTATGATGTCGTAGCTAAAACACAAACACACATGTATGTTGGCTGAAGGTTAGAGGTTAGAGGTAATGGCTGCAGCACTGACCTGTCTGTCTGTGTCAGGGTGTTCCTCATGGTCTTGATCTGCTGGAAGTGACAGGACATGTCTGTGGACATCACCATCTCTATCACCAGAGCCCTCAGCTCCCTGCCAACAATCAATACACATAATCAGTGACCAATCGCCACGACGAGTGTTAACTCTTCAGTGATGTGTGATCTGTGTGCGTAACCTCCAGTCGTCCTTGTTCAGGTTGACCAGGATGTTCATGTCGTCCTCTGCCATCAGCCGGTAGGCGGCGCTGACGTGATGGTTCTCCAGCACCGACCTGTCGTTGTACAGAATGGCCACCTCCGACCTGACAGACGGACACAACATCCTATCAGACGCTTTCAAATACGGAGGCTCCAACAACTATGTTTATGTTCTTTGGTATTCTCCTGGTTTAGAGATCCACTCTCACTTTTTTTTGTGTGTGGAGACATTTATCAGTCAAATCTTGTTGAAAATCCAATATTTTATTTTTGTCCGGGGTTGACTATGATGCACAGTCGACCCTTTGTTCAAATATTTCAATAACTATTTGATTGATTGCCATGAAATTGGTACAGATACCCATTATGCCCAGAGGATGAATCCTACTGACTTTGGTGATCCTCTGACTTTTCATCTAGCACCATGCCCATGTACTGCTGAATGTCTGTTAACAATGTTCAATAAAGAGTCGAAAATAATAATTATTAAAAAATAATTAGATTAATATTAATAATTAATATTACCTGGCGTGGATGTGGAAGTTGTTGGTGGTTCCTGTGTGTTCGAAGTCGTGAATTGCTGCAGCAAAAACCATTGCAAGAATCTCCAGCTCGCTGAGCCAGTGCTGCACACACACACACACACACACACACACACACACACTGTTAGCTGAGTGAGATAATTAATTCACTGTGCAGAGAGAAAATAAACAGATGGTGAAAGACTGTCGAGTGACGAAGTGATGTCACAGCGTGTGTGTGTGTGTGTGCGTGTGCTTGTGTGTGTGTTACCATCAGTCCAGTGTGCAGCATCAGGAAGTGGGCGGTCTGAGTGACATCGGCGGCGTGGATCAGGTTGTGGTAGGGGTTCCTGTGTTTGCTGTAGCCGTTCTCCAGAGCTTCAACAAACTGCACCAGAGCCTGCACCGGGATCTGAACACAGTACCAGAGGTAGTACATCGAGTACAGGTACTACGAGTACTACACCGCGTCTATGTGGATACTCAAACATTCTGAATCAAAGATATCTAGTAGCTCGGCTGACTTTGAGGCAGGTGGATCATGATCATTTTTCTAGGGGGTTCTAGGCGGGCTATGTGCTGGACTATCTCAGCTGGGTGAAGTAACTTCCTGGAAACACACAACCACCTAGTACAAATATATCAATTCATTGCTGGTTCTGTTTATTGTTCATAAAGAGATCTGCACACCTAGCTCCAGCCAGGATGACATGAGTCCAACCCCACAGGTGTTAACTTTATAAAGCTGTGTGTACCCTGAACCTGTTGATGAGGTCATAGCGGTTCAGCAGGTCGTAGACCAGGAACTTGAGGGCGTGGTCTCCGGTGCCCTCGTGGAAGGAAAAAACATCAAACGACCAGTGATCTACTTCCTGTAGAAACAACAAGTAAGATTCAGACATTTACCAACATGTCATATAGGACAATGCAGATGCAGCAGGCTGTCTGGGCATCGTTCAGTGTGATTCAATGTAATGTAGCATTTCTGTCAGTAGAGGGCAGTGTGATTATAATGTTTGCTGACATTGGAAGGATGTGAAACAGCATTATACAATTAAATTAATGATTATAATTATTCATTAGGTCATAATTACATTGTACGTTGTCTCTGATTTAGTGTTTTGTGACAGTGTTCTTCTATTTCTATTCTTTCCGTTTGTGTTTTACATCATGTGAGAAGCATAAATAAGATTTGTCTGCAGAGTATTTATTGTTTAATCTAATTTTTTCCTGAGTTTGTACAGGAAGCCCTGAGATGGAGACGTATGTCATTACATACACACCGCTGAAAACACATTTTTCTTTCCCCACCTCTTCCTTCCTTCAATTGCTTCTCCTTCTCTTCTCCATCTCTTCATTTTCCTCTCAACCCCTCTCTTTTCCTTCCATTCCTGCTCCTCCAACCTTTCCTCCTCTGCCTTCTCCTCTCCTTCAATTACTTCTCCTTTCCTCTTCTACCTCCTCCTTTTTGTCTCAATATTTTCCTGTCCTTCTTTATCTCTTCTCCTGCTTTAACCTCCTTTTCTACCTCCTCTTCCTTCCCTATTACCTTCTCTCCCCACCACCACCTTAGGTCTGTATCTGCTTTTTTCCTTCTTTCCTACTTTCTACTTTACTTCCCTACCTCTTATTTTCATCCTCTTCCATCCCCTCATTTTCATCTCTACCTTTCCCTACTTTTTCTTTCCTACCCCCTAATTGTGGTCTCTTACTTTTCCTTCTCTGCTTACTCATGTCCTCACTCATTTATTTTTCTACCTCATTATTCGCCTCTCCATGTAATTTACCTTTTCTGCCTCTTCCTTTCCTTTAGATCTTTTTTTCCTTTCTTTCTCTTCCTTCTCTTTTTCTTCCAAAACTCCCACTATTCTTCTTTACCTCTTATGTTCCTTTCCTACCTCGTCTTCGTCTCATTTATTCCTTCTGTACCTCCTACTTTCCTTATTCTTCTTCCTTCTTTTGGTCTCCTACTTTCCTTCCCTTCCACCACCTTTCCTTCCCTATCTCCTCCTTTCCTATTCCACCTCTTCATCATCTCTCTACCTCTTTCTGAAATGATGGCAGAAGCATTAAGGATTTGAGCCATCCAAACAATGGCCTTTTGTGGTCAGGGAAGCGTTTCTGCGGTCAAAGAGCCGGAGCGGAGAGATTAAAGAGGAGCCACTTCCCTCGGGGCATCTGAATCCTGAACGAGGACAGGCCAACACTCCTGTTCGCTCTGTCCATTCCCTACTTCCTACTTTCCTCTCCTATACTTCCTCAACTCTTTCCTCAACGTTTAGGGTCTTCTTCCACTCTTTGTTCTATTTCTCTTGTCTGCCTCCTCCTTTCCTTTCAAGTTTCTGGAGAAAACAAAACTGTCTTTCAGAGTAAGAGCTGACTGATGTATATTTTTAAAATGAATAACAAAATGATGCCACTTCCTGCAGATGGGTTTGCATTAATGAAACAGTTTGTACCTTCAGAGCTGTCAAAGCCGTGGGAGGGTAGGTCAGACCAGCCATGTTGGACGTCCGTCTGTACATCCTAATGTCACACACACACACACACACACACACACACACACACACACACAGAGGTAAAAATCTCTCACTTATATGCAGACAGTTGCATGCATATACACCCCTCGCGCAGACCTCCGGTCGCCCTCCTCCACAGTCTGTGACCAGGAGGGATTGTCCGTCGTCATGGTAACCGCGTTCTAAACACAGACAGCGAGCGCAGCCTCGGTGCAGCAGATATTCTTTTGATTTCATGCGTCATTAAAGCTGCCGCAGATGAACTGATAACGTTCTATGTCACCGCGAATAATGTACACTCTAATGACATTAGACCTCATGGTTTCCCTTTAAGATCTCCATCTCCAGCTCGCTGGCACGCTAACATCGTTACACTTCAGGTTCAACCTTCTAATCGCATCTGCGGTGAAGTCGGGCCGGATGCGTTCTGATGTTTATTTTGAGGAAGTTGATTGTTTTTTTCTGTTTCGTCTTCAGGTGCTCCAGATTCCTGCTCAAGACAAAAATAACTCTGGGAACATTTCAAAGTGTTCCTCTTCTGTTTGAGGCTATCATCTGTCTGGACTTTGAGGAGTCACAGTTTTATTAATACAATGCGTTACACGACCTTATGCGATTGTTGAACATGTGATTTTAAAACCACGGGCGTTAATCTGCTGCTCTAACAGCTTCCATTTTTTATGGTTTCAGTCTTTCCACAAGGTGTTGAAACTGCTGCAGGGATTTGCATTAGCATGAGTGAGGTTCAATACTGATGTTGGGTGATGAGGTCTGGCTCACAGTCAGCCTAGTGGTGTTGGTAAGGCTGTGAGGTCAGGGCTCTGTGCAGGCCAGTCAAGTTCTTCCACATCAAACTCAGTTTTCTCCCATTTCTTTATGGAGCCGGCTTTGTGCCCGGGGGGGGGGGGGCAAAGGGACAAACACAAACTCAAAGTTGGAAGCACACCATTTTCTAAAATGCCGCTGTATGCTGCAGCTTTAAGGTTTCCCTTCACTGGAACAAAGGGACCCCAAACTGGGAAAAACAGACCCTCACTAAAAGTGCATGTCGGGTGCATTTTTGCAGAGTTGGTAGTTAAGTTGTGTGGAGGTTGAAAATGTGAGCTTCATGTTTGCATTGTTTCCCTAAATCTCTACAACGGAGATGACGGCTGCAAAGTTTGCATGACTCATGAAGTCACAATAGCCGCATTTTATGTAAGCAACATAACTTAGATATGAATGTTGAATATTTTTTTTACCTTTCTACAAATATCCCAGCTTGCACTGCATGGACGATGCTCCTGAATCTCGGCTTCTCCTCAGGGCGACGCTTGGCCACGCCCATCTTCCTGGTGAAGGTGCATGCCAGCCAGTCACGTACCTCGCTGGGCACCGACTCCGCCTGCAAGTCGCTGAGCTCGTCCTCGGTGTCCAACAGACGCCTGCGGGACAGAAAGACACACCCGTCACCAGTGACGGGGGATTTACTTCTACACGTCCATTCATCTGTTTGTCAGTCTATCGCTCCTACTTGGTCTCATCAGTGTACACAGTGTCCAACATGGCAGCAGCGAGCTCCAGGTTCCTGCGGAGTTCCTGCAGGTCCACGACACCCCGGTCCATCTGCTCCAGGACCCCCTTCAGCCTGATGACACAAACACACACAGGTCGCACACAGTGCACATACAGTATGTGCTCACAAATCATCCAAAGTGTATAATCACTGATCAGTTACAGAGGCACAAAAATGTCTCCGTTATTAGCGATGTGATTTGATTTACTGGAGATTTGTAGTTTGTGTCATTTGGTCCAGGTGGAGATGAATTTGTTGACTGGTATGTGTGTTAGTAAACCTTTTTTGTCTGTTTTATCCTTCCAATAAGCTTCATTCAAACTTGGCACATATACAGTTTGTTCCAGAGGTAAGAGAAGCTCATTCAAAAGAACGACAACACTAAACACAGCCTTGGAATAGAGACTTTTTCATCAGTATGTTGTGGCTTGTTTCGTGTGTTTAGTTAAAAAAAACAAATCTTTTCCAAGTTTTAGCTGCCTTTAGCAATGACCGATTCCCATAATCCCTTGACAAGCATGGGCTAAACGCCACGCCTTGACAGATAAGACGAGACCAGGGGCCATGTCTGTAATATCAGCGGGACAGAGAGGAGAGAACACTGTCGAAATATTTAGACAGCAGTAATCTAGAAAATAGGGAAATAAATGACTTTAGGAGAGAGTGTTGGTGGGTTTTATAGATAAGGAAAAAACACAGTATTAAATAAGTTTTTTTCATGGGAGCTGTAGCTGTTCTCTGTGCCCACAAAGTAGGCTACTTGTTGTTTAACTTTGTTAAAATCACGTATAGGTTTCAGTTGTTTACAGCAGGATGTCGATTTGTCTTCGATTGTGGAAAGTAAAATGCTGACTGAGAGATTGCAGTCAGTTACAGAAACTAATGGAACAGATGCCAGCCCAGATATGACGTCATGATTTTTGGCTCTCTCTGCCAGGAAAAGGTTAGTTGGAGAGCTACTGTAGCTGGACGTGTTACCGGGAACATCCCCCGGCTACCCTGTGAGTGCTCGTCATCCACAAAAGCCAACTAGATGACTTGCTGTGTGCCATTTCAAGAAAACTAGCTAGCTCGGTTACTAACCATACCAAAACATATTTGTACCATCGTGTCTCACACCTAACTGCAGACTATTCCTCTTTTGCAGAGCTGTTTACACTCCAGCAGCTCATGATGATGTAGATATTTTGGGAGCACTGACAAGATGACTTGTTATTGGTCACTGGCTCAAGTTCTCATTTTACCCGTTCACTGTTTGTCCTTAGAAACAGGGATGAGTTTGGCTGCTATTATCTGCAGCAAAATAGCACAGCCAGCCATTATTTAAATGAGAGCTTGTCAGTCTCATCAAGCTGGACAATACCTGTGCCCCAAAATGGACCAGCAGGAAATCATTTAGTTCCAGCTGCTATCTTCATCTCATCTTAGCCATGTCATGCTGAGCTGTCTGAGCTCACTGTTGCCAGATTTCAGTCAGCAAATCACAGCCCTGAACTCGCCCACACAAAACTATTATTACCTGCCCACTTCAATAAAAAGGTGGCCGGATTTGGAGACACTGTCTGAGCTGCTGTTTTGGGCTCAGAGTGCGGAGAGCTCAGGTACACTGGTAAAAATTATACTCATATCATATTTGTGTAAACTCAAAAGCCTACTCCATGTTTGACCTTTTATAGCAGAAATCTGAGTGGACACACTTTAAAAGGTCAATGACAAAGAGTTAGAGTTCAAATCATGTAAACTTCAAGTGCAGCGGAAAGCTAGAACATCTGTAAGATGCTGCTGCACTGTGCTGTTCTTCTCCTCTGTAATGTTGTTCACTGTAGCGTCCTCCGTTGTGATGTATAGATTAACACACCTCAACGTAGAGCTATAGTGGTCTGCAGGAATCCTCTCTGCAGACTTCATACACCTGCTAACTGACAGAAGGAAGCGCCGATCTTCATACTTTGCACCCACACAGCTGCTGTCCTGTTCACACCACAGAACCAGAACACGAAAAATCTGTTTCCTCCAGATGGACACATGACACCTAGCCTCCTGTCAATCAGCTGACTCCCACAGTAAGCAATGGGAGTCTCCTCCCGGAAATAAACACGTTGCCATATAGATGACCGCCACTCAATACTCGCTGCGTCTTCCTCTTTTGTAGAGTTTGAGACCCAAACTTTTGTATTAATAAATGGATTTAGAGGTTGTTTTTCTTCCACAGCAATGTAATTACTTTTGAAGAAATATGATCTCTATATGTTATTGCTTGCAGACACTGAGGGGGTATGAGGCAGCATTCCGTAATCCAAAGAGTGCTCGTATATATTCATCTATTAGCTACCGTACGGTCCTGGTATTTAAAGTGGTGGACGGATGAATAGCCGGATGGACGGATGGACGTGTTTTACGCTGAGCTGTGGACGTGTTTTTGCTGTGCAGGACGGTTCGAATGTTTACAACGGAGGAAGCTGAGGACGGGGAGACATAAAGACTCTGCCGCTGCGGCCCGGGCATCGTGCTGTCGCCACGGTTACGATAACACCTTCCTGTAAACTGGATGAAATCTGTTTTAGTTGCCATGGTTACAGCCGGAGTCAGACAGGGAGACGGAGCGAGGGAGAAATAAAAGTTCAAGACTGCAGACATTCGAGCATTTTATCTTCCTGGGGAAAAAAAGAAAAAAACCCAATTGCTTCACTTCTGTTGGGAACAGTAGATTATCATCATTAGCAGCAGGATCATTATCTGCTGCTCTCAAGTGAAATTCATTACAAAGTCTGGCGTCAAGTTGTTTGATTGCTGATCACTATAAACTCAGTGAGTCAGCTTTTGTGTACCCAAAGGAGCAGATTCTCGCTAGTTGTATATACTATGCTGCCACATGACAAAGTATTTAATTTACAGAGTGATGTGTTTCCAACAGTGGAGGAAGGTAGTATACCATCCATCTTGGCAGTGACGACACAGTCATACTCTCAAAATGAGCAAAGTTGGGTATTTTAAAGTGGGGGACGAAGGGGCTTGAGTGGACATATGAGGAACGCGGTTTTAATCTCTCATTCCCGGAGGTTACCACTTGGATTAATATGAGGGTCCTGAGGTGATTAATGTGAGAGGAAAGAAGAAGAAACAAAGTTCTGATACACATCTGTTTTCAGTTTCTGGACTTTTCTCTTTTTTCTGAAATATTGAATAATTTGACCTCTTTGGGCCTCAAACGAAACCAATGTCTCTTTGAACTGATAACAACTCATAGTGTGTGTGTGTGTGCGTGTGTGTGTGTGTGTGTGTGTATCTTACCTCTGCGATGCACATTTGTACTTCTGCCTGTAAACAAAAACAGAAACAGAATAGTCACTCAAATGAATAAATCCTCATCATCAAAAAAGTTTCCTCATCATACGTGTAAACTGATTAAAGCATAAACTGACAGTGATCAGGTGGTCGGAGCCAAACCCTCAGGAACATGTTTGACTAGTGGCCACAGTCCGTAGTAGTGCAGGTTACATGATGCACACTGGCCCAAAATACCTTTCCACAAACACAATCAGGCTGGCGGCAAACGGCGCAAGCAACTGCAACAGTGCTGACAGAGCTGTGTTAATCTGCCGATGCTGTGGTTCAATACGGCGTTGTCAGCGCTAACCGCCGTATGAGAGCAGTGCAGGGCGGCAGAGATTAGCTAGCCAGTGGGGCACCGGCTACGTAAACAAAGCACAGAGAAACTCGGACTACAATACACACATATAGAGGGAGAGCAACTTCAAACTCTGCTCAGGATGCCATATCATATATCTTGACATAGCAATTAGTTGCTTGCTGCTATATTGATACTGCCTTGCACGGCACCTGGATTCTCGCAATGTCACGAGATCGCGCGATATTCGTAAGATCATATATCACAAAAAAATCCATCTTGTCAGGGTTCAAGTGACACGTTTGTTCAAAACAACAATGGCTCCTAAAGAGGTTAGCGTAGATGCTTCAATAGCATCAGTTCTATCAGAGCTGGAGAGTATTTCTTCATTGAAAGAAAAGAATGGCACTTCAGGCTTTTCTTCATGGAAAAGATATTTTCGTTTTTCTCCCAACTTGTGAGAGTTTCATTGACAGATGGTTCACCAAAGCACCTGCCAAGTATTCTTTTTTTTTAAGTCCCTGCCCTTTTGATGACGGTCTCTCAGACGGTTCTGCGTAGCAAACCATCTGACTAGTCCGGTTAAAGCCCTGAATCTTTCACCTTTAAATGTGCAAGCCCAATACTTTTCCACAGATTGAGTTTAGATAAGATCCAAAGGAAAGAATATTGAAGTCAAAAGCTGGTTGCAACTATTATCCTTATTCTTACACGTAGAGCAGGGGGCTGAGACTCCAAACAATGAGAACGTAAAGCCAACAAAACACCAGAGGTATACATCCATCATGGTAAATGGACTGTACTTATATAGTGCTTTCCTAGTCTTCGGATTCACACACATTGATACACTGATGGCAGGGGCTACCATGCAAGGTGCCACCTGCCCATCAGGATTCTAACTGATCATCGTGCCAATTCATACACAGAAGGCACAAACTTCGGGAGCAATTTAGGGTTAAGTGTCTTGCCTAAGGACACATCGACATAGACTAGTGGAGCCGGGGATGGAACCGCCGATCCTCTGACTGAAGGACGACCCTGCTCTACCGGCGTTATGGGCGACTGAGCCACAGTCGCCCATAACGCTGTGGTGGAGCCATTACATGGCTCACTGGTAAATCTTGGACCAATGATGAAGCCCCTGTGGTGAGTAAATATGTAAAGCAGAAGTTGATGAGCTCCATTTGGTCTGAAATGAGCCAATCCCAGCTCTGGGATCTGATCCCGGAGGCTATATCTCAGCTCCGACCCGTCTCCGCTCTGAAATGTGACAGCGGGATTATTGTTATTTCACACTGGCCTGCGTGGGCAGTTCAACACTGAATTACAAAGCAGAGTATACGGCGGGGTGAGCAGCGCCAGCCTGCAGGCTGCATTGTGTTTTCTAAAAACAAAAGCATGCTGCAGCAGCAACAGTGACAGGTGAGGACAGAGATAGTTTCTGGAGGAATGACTCACCACTCTGTCATGACTTTTCCAGGCTGACGCCTTCAGTGAGAGAATTTGCATTTTTATTTTTTTCTTCCTCTTGTGTTTTTCCTTTCTCTACTTTCCTCCTTGTGCCGATATGTTTTGTACTGTCACCTCGCACATTTTCTTCCCTGCGTCCCTGAGCGTTATTAGTACTGAGCATGTACAGAATATTTTATTCTTAGACGCTTTATTTCTCCGCATGACTGTTTTGTGATGCACCACCGCAGGGTGCGTTTCGCGCTTTTTTTAGTGGCTAAGTCTACACCGCCTACATCAAGACCAAGCGTCCTGGCCGGAAGAAAAAGCAGAGCATCCATTCAAATGCAGCAGTCTGTTATTAAACCAACTGCAAAACACACACACATAAATATATACATAAATACATGAAAACAACTTGTATTCTATTGTTTTAGAGTCAAACTTTGGCAGTTAAATGTTGCTGTAAATGCATGAGAACATAAATAAGAATGCAGAGTACATATATGCCATTAGACTGGTTACCACTATCTCTAAACTGACCCCGGTGTTTGTGGCTCTCTATGTTATCTAGTCTCATTCATTTAAATACAGGCAATTTCAGGTGACTGGATATAAAATCTAGTTATTCAGTTTTTTTCTACTGTAGTCGCTGAACTGTATCAGCTGGTTTCTGTTCTATTTTACGCTTCACAAAACAGTCTGATGAACTCTCCAGTTCCCACTTTTACTTTTATTTTCCCCTCTTCCAGCTCATGGTTTCATCACTCTCTCTCACCAAATCAAATTTAAAAGATTGATTTAAAAAAACAAAACACACAACGCTTAAAAAAGATTAGATACGAAATAATAAGTTCTGAAAAAGACAGAAAAGACAGAAGGAAAACTGTGTAAAACACTAAATAAAGATGAATGAGAAAGATATCCGTCCCGTTGTCCTCAGCTGAAACGAGATGCTCTGCTGTTACCACGGAAACTAGGGAGGATGACAAAAAAAAACCTAATCTGTACTCTTAATTGTTTTCCCTCCAAACAGCAGAGACCTCTATTGTTTGTTGATCTGCATCCAGGGTTCATATCTATCAGAAGAAGAATTAAAACGATCAATTGGGGTCAAATGAATAAAGACACAAGAGGGCACTTACTGGTTCAAGCACTACTTGCACCAAACACACGCGCACACACACACACACACACACACACACACACACACACACACACAATATGAAGCAGCTGACTCTGTAATGAGAAGAATGACTTGAACCTGTTTGTTATTCTAATGCGTCTTTGAGCTGTTTGGTTGTTTTTCGTTGAACACACGACAAACTAGCGTTCTTAACATCTCTGTGGCTTTTTTATTGCAATAGAGCACTAAGAAAAGTTGTAGCTGCAGCGTTAAGCACCTTTTGCCTGAAGATGGAGCAGGTTTTAACACAGAAGAGTTGTTCTTTCTTTGCCCGTAGGATACTGTCAAGTGTCAACTGCTGGAAGTTGGCGTCTCAGTCGGATTCTTTGTGTCTGTGTGTCAGATGTTCCTGATCTAAATCTGGAAACGTATCTAACTTTGGACAGAATCTGATTCAGACAAGCTTCTTTGGTCTATTGAACTATTGAGCTTTTTGGCACATTCTGTTCAATAAAAAACCCCACAGTAACAAAACAAGTATTCTTGTGGCGTCTGTACTGAGAGTAAGGTGTTGTCACTCACACATTATGTGACATCCAGCAGCGCTGTAGGAGGCGACATGTCCACATCTGTCCTGACAAAGTGTGATAAATGTCCTGCTGCTTAGATTTCTGTTCCCATTTGTTTTTTTTGCGGAGACACACACAGTCTCTGCAATCAGGCAAATAGATTTAAGCCGCTTTACAGCAGCTGACAAAAAAGTCAACAAAAATCACACATTTTTGAACGACCCCTTTGAGTTGTTTCCGTTAAACCGGTTGCTGATCGTTTGCCACAGCATGCATTGGCTGCCAATCACACAGGAGTCTGAAACATGTCCTCTAGCTTCACTGTGATCATGATAGGCTAGCTAAAACTAAATACTATTGTGTTGTCGGCAAAATACAGAAGTGATTTGTCAGCCAGCCGACCTAACGCTAGCTCGCTGATCGGACAGGATGCGGCTGTTGAGATGGGACATTTGCTAACGAGTCAAATCAAAGAGTCGGCACTTTTAGATGTGACATAATAATATTTTGCATTCATTCTTATGTGGAATGTTTGATGGTTTCTTGGCTGTTATAGCACCTTCATGGGGCCATGTTTGCTCACCCATTCTAAAACATACCCAGGCGCCCATGGATGGAAGCACTACCCAAAGTACTGACCTACGAGTGAAGTTATGTCAGTTTAGTAGATGAGCTTCTGTGTTGAATTCTGCATTTTTATTTTTACACCTTCAGTGTTTCTATCTCATTGAATCACTGCTGACAGATAACACATTCACTTGCCAATGTTTATTACAGGATTTGGCAAAATGAAACACTTCTCTTGGCCTCAACTTCTTCAACCGACACACCAACTTCTGCTGGCAAATCCTTCGCTCTGCTGCCAGCTAGTTACTAATACAAGATGCTGTTTAGCAAGTAGGGTCTGTTAAGCAGAAAGAGAATAGCCAAGGGGCATGCATTGGTGTGTGTGTGTGTGTGTGTGTGTGTGTGTGTGTGTGTGTGTGTGTGTGTGTGTGTGCGTGTGCATGTGTGTGTTTTATGGAAATAATAACGCGCAATCTCATTTCCCTGCTTGCTCCTGATGTGAGAAACTTTCATAAAATCATATTGCTGGCCACTTTTCTGCCATAAGTTGATGAATAATAGGAAATTATTAAGATGTAAATGCAGGAAAATATATTATATAATAAAGGATGAGAGGATACAGCATGCACTGTGTTTCAAATTATGTTTTCATAATCTGTTATCTGATATTCAGAACAGACATATCAGATGCTTCTGGTTTGAAGAGTGTCAGTCTGTGGACCGATGAGTCATGATTCAGATCACGAGGATGAGGATGAGGACTCTCATGTGGTCGAGGGCTTCACATTTTCCAAAACTGTACCAGAGCCCAAAAAAGGACTCGTGTAATTTAAAGCACATGTGAAGTTTGTGTTTTTCCCCGTTTTAAATACTTGATCACAAATATGAAACTACACATCATACTTCTCATTCTCATTCCAAAAACAAAGCCATGCACTGTAAAGTGCCGCTCTAACGGCCTCCACTCTTCTGGTTTCACATGTTGAAGCTGCTGCAGGGATTTGCCCCCATTTGCTCCCATGTTCCAGTTCATCTCAAAGGTGCCGGGTTATAGTTGGGGTCAGCGCTCTCTGTGCGGGGCCTGTCATGTTCCACACCGAACGGAGACAAAGAACCTTATTCACGTAGCGGCTAATGTAGCCTGCAGACTCCGGCCTGCAGCACAGATGTGCAGCGGACCACAGCGGTGTGGTAAAGATCACTTCTTTTAGTCTTGTAGTCTTCAGACCTAACCGACGCAGACTCAAGTGACATCACTCGAGGACATTTATCAGACTTCACGCAGCTCCCTCTGGAGCCGCTAAAAGCTTTATGGAAAGATAGACCCTCGTTCCGTTACACTCCTTCAATAAATCATTACAAACGATATAGTCTCTGATCACTGAAACTGCTTCTGAATTTGCTTCTCCAGGAACACTGTTTGTTTTTAAATATATTGTACATATTAAGACATATTGTGACATGTGACATGTCATCATTTTTGTATGAGACTGTTTGAGATGTATCTATGTGTTATTTGTTTTGTAACAACTTGCCTCCTGCTGCTGCCTTTTTGGCCAGGTCGTCATTGTAAATGAGAACTGGTTCTCAATCAACTTATCTGGTTAAATAAAGGTAAAAGCAAAAAGAAATGAAATGATATAACTTGTATGTCCCAAACACCTGGAAATACACTTTGATGTTTAAAATCAGTTCTGCCCTAACTACTCCTTTAATCTCACGACCGGCTGTAATGCTGTTGCTGCACGGAGCTACATCTCCTGCTCTAATTAGCCTCCATTTAAGACACGCATGTCCTCAGCGTGTGTGGTGATGATGTGTGAGAGGTATGAGATTGTAAACAGACACATTAAGCATCAACAGGACATTTAAACAAAACACTGTGATGCTCAGTTTGTCTTCTCTTCCTTCTTTTCTTCATTTACTCTCTTTTCATGCCCCTCTCTCTCCGTCTCTCTCTCTCTCTCCTAATCTGTCCATCTTTGCAGAGAGTTTTTGCTGCATCGCAACGCTCTGCCGTTACCATGGCAACCGCGGAGAACAACCCAAAAAAAA
This sequence comes from Anarrhichthys ocellatus, assembly GCF_004355925.1. Lineage (NCBI taxonomy): Eukaryota > Metazoa > Chordata > Actinopteri > Perciformes > Anarhichadidae > Anarrhichthys > Anarrhichthys ocellatus. The sequence continues at coordinate 1,466,764 of NW_022280101.1, read as the reverse complement.
AAGAAGGCAAAAAGGTGTTTTACATCTGTGCCGCCGTGGCCCCAGATTCAGACCGATGTCCCTGCTGCGACGACGGCTTATTAGCGTCCACTATACTGAGAGACAGACGTACTGGAGGACGAGAAGCTGTGACCTCATCTCACACACACACACACACGCACACACACACAGTCTCTCTCTCTCGCTCTCTCTCTCTCTATTATGTTCAGTGATGTCGCACGCCCACAACTCATTTTCTGTCATTCGTCTTCCCTCCATCCTCGGTCCGTGCCAACATCACCAAGGCAACCGGGCCACCACACTGATGCCGTCGCCGGCGCTGTCAGTCTGATTCCAGAACAGTAAACGTTTCCCCACGACATGAGCACCAATTATCACATCACCATTAACATTGCATCAGCAGCAAAGCTGACTGTGTCATCTGCGTTTACTCACATCCCTCTCAGTCGGATCAGGACCTGGTTGTTTTGGTTCTGCTCCAGAGCGTAGTCAAAGTCCTGCACCTCTTCAGTCCGCTGCTGCTTGTCCTCAAACTGCTGCTCCTGCTCAGTCTGCTGCTGCTGCTGCTGCTCCTCCGTCTGCTGATCCTCAGTCTGTGACATGTCCTCAGTTTGCACCTCCTCCTGCTGCTGCTGCTCCTCCTCCTCCTCCTTAGTCTGCTGCATCTCCTCAATCTGCTGCTCCTCCTCCGTCTGCACCTGTTCAGTCTGCTGCACCTCCTCTTGCTGTATAGCCTCACTCTGCTGCACCACCTCCTGCTGCACCGCCTCACTCTGCTGCACCTCGTCCTGCTCCTGTTGCATCTCCTCCTCCTGCTGCCCCTCCACAGTCGGCTGTTGCTGCTCAGCGTGCACCTCCTCCTGCTCTTTCTGCACCTCCTCCTCATTTTGCTCCTCCTCTTTCTGCCGCACCTCCTCAGACTTTACCTCCTCCTGTTCTTGGTCCTGTTGGGGCATCTGCTCTCCCTGCTTTTCCTCCTGTTGCTGCACTTCCACCTCTTGCTCTCCCTCCTGTTGCTGCACTTTCTCCTCATGCTCCTCAGTCTCCAGCACCTCCTCGGGCAGCTGTGAATCCTCCATCTCCTCGTTCATCTTGGCGTGGTGAAGGAGGAGAAGGAGGTGGGGTTTTTTTTAGAGTTAGTAAAGGTGTTCACAATGACTTTGGCCTCTGTGAAGCGTCCGGACGTCTTTCAGACTGACGGAGTTGTGAAAACATCTACGCCGATCACAGCCGAGAGATGAGTTTGGGTTCGATGGAACTTCATCTAACTTCCTTCGATGAAACCTGACAGACCTGGACAATCCAAAATGATGACCTCTGATCTGATCTGTTGCAGAGGGGTTAAAGGTCTGAGGTCACAAGACAGAGTGTAGTGATTTTTTAAAAAGTTGTTGAAGAGCAGGAACAGACTGACGGCATCTTTCAATCGATGAGAAAAACAAGGTGATCGGCTGACGACTTCCTTCACGGAGCACAGCTGAGCTCTGCGCTCCGGCACTGCGGCTGCAAAATGATCCAGCTCAGCTGTCCCGGAGCATCGCTGTAGCGACGTAGGAAGGAAGTCTACCAGCGATAAAGGCAGGATGGAGTGAGAGAGAGAGAGAGAGAGAGAGAGAGAGAGAGAGAGAGAGGGGAGCGATGGAGGAGGACAAAGGAGAAGCAGAGAACATCGCAGAGCGTTTCCGTGGTAACTCAACAACGGTTGCTAAGAGTGATGGAATCCTGCAAGTGACAGACCTCCCTCCTACTCCTCCTCTTCCTCACCCCCTCCCAAAATTCAAAAGCACATAACTTTACGCTCCGTTCAGACGAAAAACAGCACACGGGCATCTCAATCTGTCCTCCCCTCGCTCACCCGCTGCGTCTGAGAGTGAGAATGCGCGTGTGTGCGTGTACACACTTCTGAGCTGTGTGTGTGTGTGTGTGTGTGTGTGTGTGTGTGTGTGTGTGTGTGTGTGTGTGTGAGTGTGTGTGTGTGGGTGTGCTGTGCATGAGTGAGTGAGCCTGTGTGTGTGTGCGTGTGTGTGTGTGTGTGCGTGTGCGTGTGTGTGTGGTATTTAGACAGTGATGATGTAATGGTCCTGAAAAGAGAGTCACAAAACCTCTCCAGTCAAGTGGCACAACCAGACAATCAGTCTGCAGTCCTGCCGACGCCCCCTAGAGGCCGCCATGGTCATTACTCCTTGTTGTCCTGAGGCCGGTGCTATTTGGAATTTTATTTACTAGTAGGGTCAAGATCCAAAGACACTGGGTGCAACATTTCTCATCATGCAACTCGGTGGTGTCTTGTCTTATATCCTTGCTTCCCCCGTTTCAAACTCCACGCCTCCAGTTCGTGATGCTGGCTTTCGGCCGTAGATTTGGACTATTTATGTATATGTATATTTTCTGACATGAAAGTTTTTCTTACACGGTCTTGGGGTTTTTCGCAGCACAGTGGTTGGTGGTTCCAGGCTCACGCCTCCTGATGCTGCACCTGGTCCTGATTGGATGGTGCAGCCAACTCACTGCCTTGATTGGCTGTAGACAGTCCCCTGACAGAAGAAGAGGAAGGGAAACCTTTTTTTGAAAACTGTAAAAGTTGATGTTTTTCACTGCAACTATTTCAAATATTTAGCTGTTTCACAGAGTGAAAACTACTTTGTTATGTTTAGGAAAAGATTGTGTTTTGGGTTAAAATAATCACAGAAGTGGCATGACTTAATGGAAGTTACGTGACAAATATTTAAACGTTGACTTCTCGTTTCACAGTTTTTATTTTGACCCATCCACCTTCCGCCCTTGCCCAGTGAGTCTTTGCGGTCTTTATATTTTCTGGTTCATGATTACGTGGATTACGGATTGATTCCGTGGGATATCTACGAATTACAGCTCATTAATATGCGTAGATGAAGGGTTCACATAGGTTGGTGTTGGTGATCCCGGGTTAAACAGTAGAATTAACAGTATGTTAATGTGTGTTACAGTCCATGTGCGTGTCCATGTTTTCCAACAGAGCTTCTCTTGTGGGCCCACTGTGGGACAACAGTGGGCTGTCTGATTGGTCAGCTGGCTAATTGACTGTTGGTTCTTCATAATCAGCAACGACTCTGAAGAGACAATTAAAGTAGACCATGTGAGCGGCTGGAGAAGTGTGAGTGTGGGTGTGCATCTGTTTCAGTAATATATTCAGGTCTTTGTTTGTTAAAAGGCTGTTGAGGCAACAATTAAAACACAGGGCAGAAACCTGGGCAGAGCTGAGAGATTTATTTTTAGACCTTAATCTAAAAATAAATAGAAGCTATAAAACACACACTATTTTTTGTTCATTTTAATCTTGTTTCAGATCATATAAAAGAATGCTTTATATAATAGTTTGTATCTCATATGTTTTTCCACAACAAAAGTTAAATTAACTAGTAAAAAAATATCTAAAAATTGCATCTACTTCTTCTCCTTAATTGAAAAAAGTAAGAAAAAAACATTTCAATAACTTTCATATTAAAAACATGTAAATAGTTTAATTTTAAGATCATTTTACAGGACAACAAAGTAAACGTCCTCTGAGATACACTATTTTATATATTTTATTTTTCTCATTACAGTATTTGTGCAATACACACTGCTCGCATGATATCCACATCTACGCCAAAACTATCTCATGGCTAAATATCACATGAATATTAGAATGATGAGCCAATTTATGATGACAAGCATGAAGGACATTTAAGTAATTTAGAGAATTTAACAGTTATAGAGAGGTATAAAGTGATCAACTGACCTGTCCCTGTCTGAACCGGGGACTTGTCCCGTGGCATCACCATCACCACCGCCTTCCTGCTGTCCAGAGCCGAGCAGAAGGAGCCCATCATCAGCAGAAACCACAGCAACTTCCTCCTGCTTTCATCCACATGCTGCTCAGCACGGCTCTCAGTCCCTCTGAGTGCCGCTGTCTCTCTCTCGCTCCCTCGCTCTTCACGCACAGGGGTCTCTCTCTTTTTTAAGCAAGAGGTTGCAGACAGGAAAGGAGGGTCAGTGTGTGTGTGTGTGTGTGTGTGTGTGTGTGTGTGTGTGTGTGTGTGTGTGCGTGTGTTGTGCTGTAGCAGCAGGATTTTACACCACTTGCACAGGACACTGATTTTGCTGCCTGAAGTGAAAAGTTTTAACAATTTCATAAGCTGTAGCTAGCTGGCTAACGTTAGCGCCATGAATTGGTTGAAAACGCCATCTGTTTCTGACATTTTATTGTTTCCAGCTGATTTGTTTTAAAACACAAAAAGGATCATAAATATGCAGTTGATGGCATGATATCATGCTAACAGACTGAGGCTAAAGCTAACAGGTCCCAAGCAAAAAGTCATGGTGTGTGTGCAAAGCCTGTATGGCCTAGTTGATTGTCTCGGCTTGCATCCATGAAACCTTGTAGGCCTACATTGTGTATTAAGTCTGGGTGAGTCTTGCTTTGGGCTCACCCCTGTATACCCGAGGGGTTTATGCATGGTGCTCCCTGTTTTGGCTTGGCAAGCTGCTTGGTTAATCCAGGGAACATTTTAAGAGCGGAGCAGCGTAACTTTATTTCCATTTGTCGCAATAAATGGATAAAAATCTATGATGAGAGTGTTCCTGACTGAAAATCGTGTTTTCATTAGCTAAGAATGAGTCCCTCATATCTACGTATATAGGGAGCTGGTCCTCTTTGTGGAGTCCGCCATGTTGCACCGCCATGTTTCTACAGTGGCCCAGACCGAAAAACCCAAACACTGGCTCTAGAGAGAGCCTTTTGCTTTCTTACCTTACCTGAAGGCCACCGTAGTTCTCCAACATTGTAAAACTGCGGTAACGTGAACCTGCAACCACACCGCTTTTACCAGTAATAACAGTAATAACAGTGAGCAGTTACAGCAAACATTTTTACGTCTGTCATTCAAGTTTTTATTAATTTTCATGCTCCGAAACAGTGAAGATGGTTCAAATGCAGAGAACTAATTTCCCCCCACAGAGATTTAATCAAATTCAACAAAACACAGACGTGAGTATGAGAATAACAACACCAAAACACAAAGAAGACATCATTAATAATAACAAGAAAATAATGCATTTTTGTCTCAAAACCTAGACAAATAAAACCACATCTAATAAATACTGCTGGAGGAAGACAGTCATATGTTTTGGGAATTTGCATGAATCGATTTCCAGCATGGTATCTTATGCCAAACCCATTTTAAAGAGTTTAGGCGGTGTGCAGTATTTTAAACAGTATCAATCTCACATTGTCATATCATCTAGTCTGATTATTCTGGATCATTACTCCAGAGTAGAACCAGATCCATCTCTGTTCAAAGACAGACTCTGCAAAAAAAAACAAATATGACTTATTTCAAGTCTTGGAATTACATGAAATATTTCTCATTAAAGTCAAACTTAAACTATCTTACTGCCCTATATAGCATTTTCACTTCCTCCTTCAGTGTTTGGATCCGTTAATCATCGGCGTTTTGTAGCCCCTCAGTTGTTCCAAGAAGCCAGGGTTGGGGGACGAGGCGGCCCGAGCCGATTTGACCAATGAGAGGGCGGCGTCAAAGGACTGGCCTTCACATGACATCAGGTAGCCAATGACAACTGCCGGTGCCCGCGACACACCGGCGTTGCAGTGGACCAACACCGCGCCTTTCTGAGAGACAAACAGAAGGAAATATTGATATTTGAGCTAAATTGATTTTAGCCACTAGTTGGGGGAAGAAAAACTCTACAAGACGATATTTTCTTATAAAGTTGTCAAACTTGTCAGCAGACAGTTGCCTATTAACACATCCAGCAGACACAGATCAACATGATCATCCAATTGAAGTAGTGTTTATGTCCACCTGATGAATAGTCCAATAGTCACTCTCTTTTAGCTCTGTTTTAGGTCTCCACCAACTGCTGAGGGAAATATCTGTCTCTTTAGCTGCTTTATGCTCCAGTACGTTCACCAGCTAGTCTCCAACTGTGTCTGGCTGCATCAACATGATTTGCAGGGACGCTCTCTGAACATTAGAGGGCTCTACAGACCATCAGAACAGAGATGACTTCATCCTGTTGAGCTTTACACCACAACAGGCTCCATCACTGATGTGCTGTTTAGTTAATGGATAGCTTGTTTGTTTGTGTCCATTATCCTCTCCATTACAGCCTCTATTTCCCTTCTCATGGAAGGTTTTTTCGCCACAGCTGTGCCCCAGATTTCAGGCTGAGCCTCGCATCAGGTCTGTGCTTACTGCAGGCAGAAACAAGCTGGTATCAACCTTCTCATCTGACCACTGAGAGAACGGAAAACACGAGTTTTACTCAAAATGTATCAAGACAGATAAGTTTGTATTTTTTTTTCTCATCAAAAACAAACAAATTTTGAGAAGAGCATGTGTAGAAGCCTGAACATTCAGGTGAATGTGTTCATTGTGTTGTATTTGGACTAACTTCAAAATTAGGGTTAGCACCATAACAACAACAATGGGTAAAAATTTGAAAATGTGTGAACAAACAGGTAGAAATTTGAAAATCTGATTGGGTTAAGAGCTGTTAGGTTCAGGTACATACTTGAAAATATCAGTTTGAAGGTTCAACTAGAAAACTGTGGTATACATTGGTAGTATAACTTTCCTGAACGTCCAGGTTTTTAGAGCCCAAACCTTTCGAAAAAATACCCAAAAATGTCAAGACACGACACGAAACCTTGGATTAAAAGAAAATAGAATTTACTTCAGGCACATCTGAATATTTTAACATATATATTATAATGCTTGAACATTTTAGGACCTTTTTCACCAGGGTCGTAATGCTGCAAAAACCCTTTTAGCATACTCCACCACTTTATGAATCTGTACTGCAGTCATGAACATGATGCTGTCATTGTCATTGCAGCGGTAATACGTGAGGGTCATTACCAGCCAAATGGCCTGCTGGGTAATCTGACCCTGCATTTCAATGTAAAAGCATCAGTTTGATTATCAGGGCTGGAATTACTACATACACACACTTAACAATATCATAATGAAGACACACACACTTCGCGTAATCATACACCCCTAATGACTTGCTGTGTGTGTGGGTCTGTGTGTGTATGTGTGTGTGTGTGGTGTCATGTTAAGGTGAGCCGCAGGCTTCGCTGCTAAAAGCTCGTATGACACTGATCTGTGTGCAGTTTAATAAATCATGAACAAAACTAAACATCTATTATTCACAACAGGAGAGAGGAGAGGAGATGTCGAAACATGTGTCACATGTCAACCCTCATTTTAAGATCCTTACATTAGTCTCCTTACTCCCATAATCCCTTTACTTGGCCTAATGGGATTGTTTCCCGTTGTTGGACTTGATCCGGTCATTTGGTTTCACCTGAGCTACAGCAGCGCTCACCTTCCTTATTTGTTTAGTTTCCAGTATCTTTAAAATTCCTGTTTCTTCTTATTTCTGCGAGGAACAATATTAAAGCCGATCAGTTTGTCTTTTCTTTAATGATGATTGCCCACCTTAAAGTGAAACATGTGACGGCAACATATGAGATCAGCTTGGAGAAGGGAAGATTTTCAGAAACAGACACATGGGTGTTTGATTCTTCTGCAGAGTGAGACATCCCTTACTGTGTGTGAAGAGGACTCACATTCAGCTGATTTGTCATCTATTTGTTGATTGCTAAAAGTCAGTTTTGATAAGTGTTTGATGGTTTCAATCTATGCATTAAAAAAAAAATTTAAAACAGTCACTCCTTTATATCGCTCTTTGTGTTTGAGGACTGTGGGTCAATGAATGGATTAATGGATTAATCCGTAGTAATGAGAGTGATGTGTTACCTCGCTACGAGCCTGCTGGATGAAGTCAGAACACTCCTGGATGTGAAGCAGCACATCAGCGTCGGGATGATCCAGAATACTGATGGTTTTATAGATGAACAGGTCAGGGAACACATTCTCCACCCCGAAGGCCACATTCAGGATGTGAGACACCTGATGAGGAAGAGGAGGTGGTAGTAACTTTATCTTGATAAAGATCCCTTTTAGGAGTAATGATGATGTACAGCCATAAAATATTGTTTTTACTTTCATTATTAAGAGGTTTTAACGCTGTCACTACTACTTAATAGCAACAGCTCTGCTGTGACATTTAAACTGAACGATCAAAGAGAAAGGGCGTCCTGTAAACTTTACTGACCCTCACTGAGCAGCATACGTCATCGTTTTGTAAAAGCTCAGTTTATCTCGTACACACTGAAATACCAAGGCGACGTTTTGAGGAATGCACACTCTGAAGATCTGTTTGTAAAAGCTCAATTTGAG
>NW_022280101.1:1454325-1458373 GCF_004355925.1 Anarrhichthys ocellatus | reverse complement strand
GGGGGGGAGGGCAGAAACTGAGAAAAAAAGATCTGTTTTCAAATGTACCTTTTGTCATATATTGTTATTTCTAGAATTAGGCAAATAGAAAAAGCTATAAATTGGCATTTCACAGGTAAAATATATGTTCTAGGGCTGTTTTGTATGAAAAGAATAATTTGAAATTGATTTAGTTGTTGCTGTTTTTTCTTTATTCCGTTTCTCACGTGGGATAAACATAATTTGAGTTTTTGCCACCAGGATTCCCATGATGCTTTGGCTGATCTCACCTTGTGGTTTTTCAGAGTGCCAAAGTCATGTGCAGCATCTTGAGAACCTACACACACACACACACACACACACACACATACAACAAAGTTAGTTATGGGTTTAGGGTTTGTCGTTGTTTGGCCCAAGACGCTGTCCAGGGTGCTGAATCAAGTTAACCTGAAAAGGAATTTGTGTCTACTGCAGGTCAAAGGGTCATTTATGTTCCACCTGTGAACCAGTGAACCCTGTTGAGTCACCTCTCCCTCTGTCCTCCCCCACATCTGGGCTCATGTTACCCTCTACTCTGAGCCGGGGAGCGGTTGTCAGTGCTGTGGAGGTCCAACAGTATCTGTAAATTAATGTTGTTTTATTCCAAAGCCTGTGTCACTTAACAGGTAAATCAGCTGCCAGATCTCTATTTCATAGAATAGAATATTTTTGACACTGAGGAACAGCTTTACATTAGTTGTCAAGCTGTCAAAAGCAAGAAGGAGAGGAGTTACCTGTGGTGCAAAGTGAATCATCAACTAAAAAGGTTTATGAGTTTGTTTCTGTTGTATTTTATCTTTGGCTTAGTTCATACTGATGTAGTTAGTAAAATGACAGACTCAAATTTGGGATTGTTTCCCGTTGTTGGTCTTGATGGTTGTTGGAACTATTGTAATGATTTAGGGAACAAGAATAACTGGACTAAGTGCAATCCAGAACATCACAGAAACATGTCTCACCATTCACCTCGTCGTCCAAACTTCATCTGTTTCCTCACGTTTTCCACACAAATTGAATCAGAAATGACTGAAGGTGGACTTTAGGATGGAAGGCCATCTCTAATTGTTCTCACAGAATTTGGGAAATTGCCTAGTGACAGAACTGTACTAGCGGTCAACACGGGGGTGACAGCGGTCCAGCCAGACGTTATGTGTCACGTTCACTCACCCAGCAGCAGGTAGGGCTTGACGATGCCGACCTGCAGGTCCCAGGATGTGTCGGGGACGTATCCCAGCATCTTCTCTGGGGGGGCGGGGTCTTCAATCACGGTGATCGTAGAGCCCTTCCAGGTCTCGATGATGCGACGGCCGCTCAGTGATGTCACGCGGGTGCACTGCTTCCTCAGCCGCGTCCGAGAGAAACTCTGGATCTCCTCAGTCAGGGACTGCATGACTAGACCAGACCAGGTTGAACTAAAATGAACTGGAGTGAACCTGAAACGACACATGAAATGTAGTTGGATGATATTTATAATAAATAACCTATGACAGATTAGGACAATTGAATAGAAAATGACAGAACAATACAACTACACTGTAGTTGTAACATGCTCAATATTTGCTAGTTTTGCTAATTAGCACTAAACACAAAGTACAGCTGAGGATGATGGGAAAGTACTTTTGTTTAAAACTTAAGTTTTAACTTATCCAGTTTAAAATCTCAACATCTTCAACTGTCAGGCACTAGGACGTTTACATTTGTGGTTTTAAATGAACAGCTAATTGATGGATTGTCATGAAATTTATTTCAAACATTCATGTTCCCCTGAGGATGAATTGTAGGAGTTTTTCTAAATTTTCATCCAGCGCCATCATCAGGTTAAAAGTTCACTTTATAAAATACTTTAGTTCGTGACTAAACACCTGCACAACACACAAGTACAGCTTTGGCGCAGCCTCACCTGTATTTTGTGTTTAGTGGTAATTAACTAATGTTAGCATGCGAACATGCTTAACTAAGATGGTGAACATCGTAAACAGCTAGAACACTACTATCAGCAGAGAAATCAGTCTATACATGAGATATTTTGTGTATAGTGTACAAAAAAACCTGTTTCTTCAGAGGCTCAGCGTTGGTTTAGCGTTGGTCCGGTTTGGTTCAGAATGCCACTGGTTCACTTTCTAGTCCAGTTAAAACACCAGAAACCAGAGCAGAGTGGTGATCCAGTTCAGTTTCCAGAAAAGGAACACACTTCTTCCATCATCACATTTGGTTCAGTAAGACCTCATGTCTGGTCCAGGTTCCTACTGCTGACTAAACCTGGTCCACTTAAGACCAGGTCCAGAAGAAAGCCAGTCTTAGTAGTTGTAGTCCTGTAGTCGGTCTGTCTGAGTTAAGCTGTGAACTGGATAGACTCTGCTGGAGGTGAGACTGAACCGCTGCAGTGTAACGTGAAACCTGCTGCCTGTCTGTCTGTCACTAGTGACAGTGACACATCTACCAAGTACATAACTATTAACACAGACCTACACCAAAGTCAATTCAATTCATTTATTTTATATATATGAAGAAAAAGAAACTACATGGCACATTTTAGTGGTGGTCTCTTTGATCTCATTTGTGGAAAAAAGCTCATAAACACACCAAACAAAACTACAAATTCATGAAACCTACTTTTAACATAATGGCACTAGACAATATTAATAATCATCACATCAGGATAGAAAAGTTATTATATGAACGGGCGTATCGGTGGAGGATGTTGTTTCCAGTGTGGTCCACAAGAGAGAGCCACAGCCCTGCTTTTATGAGCTGCTAAAGACTTTAAATCCGCAGAAACTGTGGTTTGGAATTGTCTGCAAAAGAAGGGCCTCGGTCCCGCTTCCAAGTGGACTCTGGTAATGTTTGTGATGAGTGTGAAGATGTTCTCTAATACAGCCTATTAGAAAGGGAAAAGAAGGTGGCAAAAGAGGTGTACTGAGCTTGTGTCCTATTGTATTTTCACAGTCTCCCAATCAAAAGTGAGTGAAATTTTTGCCTTCAGACATTGTCTCCACTCATTTTCCACATCAGCTTTTGTTTTGGGAGTGAACTAAACGGGCACTTCGCCAACCTTTGCCAAGGTCAATCCACTCCAAAATGTAATGGCTTCTTCCCTGGCCCATGCTTCTCCCCTCCACTAAGTTTCATAAAAATCCGGCCAGCACTTTCTCCGTAATCCTGATGACAAACAGTCAAACCGACCGAAAACAGACCGAAAACATATCAAAAGCTACAGCAGTCGAGGTTTTATACAAACAAAGGTCTCGCAGCTTTAACAGTAAAAACAGATCCAGAATGTGAATATCCTAATGCCTTGTTTTATTTTTGCGTCTGAGCTCACCAGACCTCTGCAGCCTCATCTCTGCTGCACGCTAGAGGCTCCAGGCTACACTAGCAGCTGCTAACATAACACACCTGAATCTGTCAGCAGTGGAGTTGCATTGTGTGTCATGGATGCAGCAACTTTTGACAAGAAGAATGTGTGAAATAAACCATCTTGAGTCCAACAGTGTTAAAGGAGTACAATGCTAAATCGGTATAAAGTATTCTTTTGCAGTAATGCACCAATGAACTCCAGCACTGTTTCACATTTTATTGCAGTTGTAGAAAGAAAAGGTATAAATGAAGTGACAGTAAATGACGTCTGCACAATATCCATAATGCTTTGCAAATTACAGTAACTAACTGTAAATATGTTTTGTAGGTTAATTAGGCATTTAGTGGTGTTTAAGTGTAATAAAGTGCACCCTCAGACCCTTAGCTCCACCATAAAGCTCTGTCGCAAAATCAGTTATTGTTGCAGGTTACTTTCAGTCCTTTGCAATATTGTATTGAACGTGTGCGTGTGCATGTGCGTGTGTGTGTGTGTGTGTGTGTGTGTACACAGCTGCAATGTTATTTGTGTTGGAAAAGATTCTGGTAGTTTCCAAAAATATTTCCACATACAGAGGGCGAGAGAAACAGTTTTCTGGCTAAACAACAGCCACAACACACACACACACAGAGAGAGAGAGAGAGAGAGAGAGAGAGAGAGAGAGAGAGAGAGAGA
>NW_022280101.1:1396926-1454315 GCF_004355925.1 Anarrhichthys ocellatus | reverse complement strand
AGAGAGAGAGAGAGAGAGAGAGAGAGAGAGAGAGAGAGAGAGAGAGAGAGAGAGAGAGGGGTCAGGTTTCTACAGAAGTTTGTTTTGGATCTCAAAAAGAGAAGAGGAGAGGAAAGGAAAGGAAAGGAAACAAGGAGAAAGGAGATAAGAGGAGAAGGTTTTTGATCGCATTGGAATGTGTGTGTGTGTGTGTGTCTGTGTGTGTGTGTGTGTGCTCCGCTGATAAGATTTCTCCTGCCTGTGAGCAGCTTTTACGTCACTAACTGACTGCCAGAGATGAATTCATGAGAACCGAGAGAACAAAAAATGAAAGAAGGAAAGAAATAGAAGGAGAGAGAGAGAAAGAGATGAGGAGAGAAGTTAGCATGGAAGGGAAAGTGCTGACTCAGTTCTCTGCATGTTGATCCATGAGTCAGAAAACCCAGAGACCCTGTGTGTGTGTGTGTGTGTGTGTGTGTGTGTGTGTGTGTGTGTGTGTGTCTTGGCTGTAACTTGACCCTAACATGGGAAGCTCCTCCAACATCTGACAACCATTACTGCTATCACACACACACACACACACACACACACGCACCCACACTGCAGTTTGCTGCGTCATACTCAGCTTTAATGGACCCATAACCGAGCTGTTAATGCAACAAGCCTGCTGGGGTCAAATGTCACCACCAGTTGGTGAACCAGTCAGCCAGATTCAGATTCAGATCACATTGAGACTGAGACAGAATGTACAATGAAGTCAAATCAAATGAAAACAGTTAATCCACTTTAAAATCGGCTTTAAGATCAAATATGAAACAAAAGTGCAAGTGACCAACTAAGAGACTTGAGGATTAAAATGCATTTCATACTGATGGCTTGAGGAATAAAACAGTTCTTTTATCTTCTTTTGATTTTATTTTGTAGAAGTCTCTTTCCCCGTGTCAGGTCGCTGCGCCTGAATTTGGAGTGAAGGGTTGTGTACTATCATGTAAAGTTATTTCCATTTTTGTAGTAGTGGCTGCAGCCCGGCTTGTTCCTGTTTGGGCATGTTTCCAAACACACAGATAAGACCAAAAGACAGAACACTCTAACATACGTGTATAAAACATACAAATCTGACAGTGTACGTTTAAAATGGCTGCCTTTGTGTACAAAGTACATTCTCTGCTGCAATTCACTGCTTTTTGAAGTGGCAAAGTGACCATTTACATTATTCCATTATTTATTGTAATTATTTTGTGGCAGGCGGTGCCGTTTTGTTTTCTTCTAAAAAACAATTACCATCTCTTTAGTTTTCTTGAAGTTTAAATCCAAGAAATTGTCTGTGCACAACTGTGCAAAAGTTGTCGTGTCTTCCTCAAAAGCACCAAGAGAAGCCTGATTAAAGTACAGGAAGCCCACTATGTAGATTTTCTTGATTTTCAGACTGGTGTTGTGGATTTGGAGCTCGTCATGGTTAAACATTATGTAATGATACTCGTTACCCGGAGAGGGTGACGGGGAGACGTTTCTACATAAAACCTCAAGCTCCTAAATGTATAAACATGCTGCTTTTGCTTTTTAATGATTGTAACAGTGAATAAAGACCTACCCGGCTTTTCAGCAACAGTGTTGTGACTTAACTTCTTCTGTCTCGATCTCCAGGTGATGAGGTGGTTTACTTTTACACTGTGATCTTTATCTTTTTAACCCGTTTTCACTGCTGAATCAGTTTGTCATCCCCCTAAAATCACTTAAAAATGTTTTTTTAAATGTTATAATTCGGGGAGTGCAGTTAGTGACAGTGTGGGCTCCATGGTGATGTAGCTCTGACAGCTTGACGGAGGAGCAGCGAGGGGCGGGGCTTAGCAAAGGGTCAACTCAACGTTATTTGCTGGTCTGCGGTTTACAAAAAAACTGCAAATTCACTTAATCAGCATCTACTTGACTCCCATATTTGCTAGCTTCTGCTCATGGTGGAGAAGCATGGGATACAGCGGAATTCCTGCAGGGCATGCTGGGAGATGTAGTCAGATTCTCCAGCGGCTAACTGGGCTTCAGTCTGCTCCAGTGGTCGAAGTAACTATAGAGACATGTGAAACAATGCAAGAGGCCCCAACCACACAGATTTTCTGGGTGGTTGGTCACAAGCCAAAAAAGTTTAGAACCACTTGTTTAACCTTAAACAATGTGTTGTATTTTATAATACAATCTTTATCTATAAAGTGACCAGTAACTAAAGCTGTCAGGTAAATGTAGTGGAGTAAAAAGTATGCAATAGAAAAATAAAAAAGTGTTAACACTTGCAAATGTGTCTGTTTTTACAACCTAATAATGACAGTACAATAGACTACACATGTCTGAGGAGATTGTACTTTTACCTCTCTACATTTTGTAGTAGGTCCTACTTTTCCTTAATCATTTTGCATGCAGGACTTTTACTTGTAATGGAGTATTTAAACAATGTTGTATTGATTCACTTAAATGATGTGAGTACTGACCATGGTTTCATGAAACGTAATGACACACACATCTATGAGCTTTTGACGGATTTACCGGTGTTGACTTTTCATCTAAAAGGAATCTATTCTTCTAGCGTGGAGGATAAGAGAAGAGGAAGAGGAGAAGAAGAAGAACGAGGAGGGGTGAAGAAAACAGAGGAGGGGAGTTGTGGAGAAGGGGGGGTAGAGGAAGAGGAGGAGGTGAAAGTCTGAATAAGCGGCTCCTCCCGCTTCCTCGAGCTGCCTGCAGACCGGACAGCGGCAGCAGAAAAGCACCAATCAGCAGGAAAACCACGTCCTTATTTGGATCTAACTCACCGTGAGTGACCGAGACTTCACCGGAGCTCCGTGAACGTGACTCCAGTTGAACATGCTCTCCCCGGGACTCTGCGTGTCTCTGCTGGCCGTGTCCTGCGCCCTGGGGCCGGCTGCGGTCCGGGCGGCGTCCTGCGAGTCGGTGCGGATCCCGCTGTGCCGGTCCATGCCGTGGAACATGACCAAGATGCCGAACCACCTCCACCACAGCACGCAGGACAACGCGGTGCTGGCCATCGAGCAGTATGAAGGGCTGCTGGGTGAGTTCCTGTCTGTCCACTAATTATCCCGCTAATCAATTCTTTAATGGACTTTAATTAACTCCCTCGCGCCTATACTGTACAGAACACTAAAGTTTCAAGTCAACTTTTGCACTTTATGACAGTGGAGCATCCAGATCCTGTTGTGGTTTTATTTGTATTTATTTTGACCATTCCTCCTCTGTGCACAACGTGCAGCTTGAAGTTGATATTTCAGACTTTTTTAAGGCTCTTTTACAACTATTTATGTGAAATATTACTTAATTCTTAAAACATTAAGACGAGATTTTTTTTAATTATTATCATGACACAATATAGGCCTATTAATGACATGTGAGTTATATATCCTTTAAAATAATAATATTTTAAAAGATGTATTTAGCCTATGTTTAAAAGATCAAGAAAATATCATCTGCAAATTTGATCTATTAAATCTTTTTTTTAAAGCAAAAATGCCTAAACCTCATTGGTTTCAGTCTCTCAAATGTGAATAGCTGTGAGTCTTATTATTGTTCTGTAATTTGAGTTGAATATTCGGGGGAAAGCAATTTGATTATTTTAAGCTATCGGAAATTATGATAAATTGATGAATCAAAAGATACTTTGGATTATATATTATTCAATAATAAAACTAATGCATTTTAATGCTGCAAACACAGAAATTGGAGAGACAAAACCCGGGACAAAAACTTTATATATCATTTAGGTGAACTGAACCTTGACTTGATATGTCTCGGTCGTTTCCAACAGATGACTGGCAGCTGTTGTTGCTTGTTCTTCTTCTCCTGTTTAATATCTGCAGGAGATCTGGTTTGAACTCTTCTGACTGAGCAATAGGAAACCTTAAACCATCAGTTCATGGAAACATTTTTGTGGAAACCATCATTTTAATTAAGTTTACTCAAGAAGGGAAAAACATTGGCTCCCGTTGCAGCAGTCAGTGATGAAGCAGCCTGATGTTGAGTTACAGAGTTACAGCCTACTGTTGGTTTCTGGTTTGACTTAAGATCCAAGACAGTCAGACCACATATCACTGTCCTGGGTAGTTGCTATAGGGACATTTCAGTCACTCAGGCCTTCATCAAATTGCTTACAGGAAGAACGTTGAAAATACAAACTTCTGGTTGAAACTTTTTGAACATCACAATGATGAACGTCATCACGTACGACATCAGACAAAATAGGAAATTATTTTCAAAATCGATAAATCTTTTTTCTCGTACAGTCATCAAGTCTATAAACATATAGTTTTCCAGAGCAAGAGGTGATGTCATCAAATGTCTTATCTTGACTAAAACCTGAAGATTACAATCACTATGATGATCAGTCAAGTGAAAGCGTCCTAGAATCATCCTAGTTTTGCTTGAAAAAATGATTAATCCTGTCAATTTCCTGTTGATTGACTAAACAATTAATCGACTGATCGTTGAAGCCCTAATGTTCATCGTTTTCACTTTTCACAATGTCATACGCACGTCGTTCTTTAAATGTAATTGTGACAGTTTTATGATCAAACCTGAGCTTGTTGAGTCTAACACGTCATCAAAATAACCACATTTCAGTTTGGGTAAATACCACATCACAGTAAATATGAGTGGGTCAAAACAACACAGTGGTTTTGAGTGTGTACAGGAAAATTTAAAAAAAAAAAGTTTCACTTGCATCTGTTTACTTTTCAAAATGTCAGTTTACATTTCAGCTGTTTGGCGAGTGCAAAACCTGTAAGCATAAACTGTGCAGGCGTCATAGTTTACATCACAAATAAATGTCCAAGAGCTTCTGCTTCTGCTTCTGCCACCATAGAAATAACATACAGAAATAGAGGATTTCCCTCCCTGTCACTGAAGCACTGAATACTTTCCCATGTAAGCACCTGGACGTCAAACTGATAAGTGGATATGCTGAAAAGGATCAAATGATTGTAAATTATTGGCTTTGTGCTTTTTTCCCACCTGCAATACAAGATGGAGAACTTTTAACTTAAATACACGGTCACATAGTCTAAGGAAGAGAAAAATAAACATCAGAACATTTTTATCACGAATTATTCCCGCTTCTTTTTTACAATGTGAAACTCCTTCGCACAATGTACAGCAGAGCTGACAACATATCGCTGTGTCAATATCATACCTTCACACTTCGTCATGGCTTCATCATATCTTATCACACCCGGTCCTCCTCCTCCTCCTCCTCCTCCTCCTCCTCCTCTTCCTCCTTTCTCAGGTCCATGCACTGCTTCCAACTAAAAGATAAAAAAAGAGACCAAATCATTATTTTTGTAGTTTCTCTTACAACCTGCCAATCAAATACAGAGTTAAAAGTTTTTTAATTTTTTAAAATTTTGATCACTTTGATCTCTGCCATAAATTTTTTAACTTTGAAGGTTCAGGATTTCAATAGTTCAACGGACTTGAACTTGTTACCCTGTTGAGTTTTTTGACTTTTCTCCTCCACACACCTGCTGATACTAGATGTCACAAACTCTGTGTGTTTGATAAGTTGAGCTGATAATGCTGCTCTTCAAATCTGCACGTTCGGTACATACACAATCTCCATCTGTATGTATTGTTTACACAGATTATATTTTTACCTTGTACAGTATATCTACAGTTTCACTTTCTTTATCTGGATGTCTGTCTCTGTAGAAAGTATATTAAACACGTACAAACCGTGAATGTCACTGCAACCATTAATCATTTTTAAAGCCTCAAGCTGTTTACCACATCGATGCTCCTTTTTAAAAAGCTAATGTAGGAATGTGGTGGGACCTAGACGCTATGTCTAGGATGTGACAGTATACAAGATGCTCCAACAGAAGAGCTTGTCAGATGGTCAAACAGCGCCTGAAACCCACTTTCCCCATCTTGGTAATGTCAAAGTCACTCTCTTTGACTATCTTTGACATATTCATCTTTAAAACGTAAACATTATTTTGGGTTTTTGTTTGGGACAATTTTCACTTCTCATTGCCGCTTGTTTTTAGCCATGCTAGCCATGCATTACTAAATAGTATGCAAAGTCGGATTGTCCACCACTTTGGTCCAGGCAGAAATATCTCAACAAATATTGGAATGATTGCCATGACATTTTGTACAGACATCCATGTTCCCCAGAGGACGAACACTACTGACTTTGGTGATTTCAAAACCTCACAGATCGTAAATACAGCCCCACAGAGCTGCTAGTTTGGCTGTAGATTCTTGCTCCTGAGCTGTTCTTGTTGAGTTACTTTTTAATATTTGTCTCCTTTTCCACGATTATGATTTAACTATTCTTTTCACATATTTCTTCGTTTTATTTATCTAAATATGTGCTGCTTATTCTGTTTCTTTCTGGCCAAACTTTTTTTTTAAATGAACTATATCTGATTCTTAATTCTTGTGGTTTTCTTTTAAAGAACCATTGCTTCATATTTCAGACACTTGTTAAGACATAGACACTTTCCTATATCCACTTTTGGTGTTATTTTTTTTATTTTTTCCCTGTGAATAACGGTTAAAATATCTCTGTGCAATTCATAAAGATATTTGAATTGCAGGTACAATCTTCAAATATATGAGTTAGCTGTTTAGCTAACTGTATCTATCTTTGAACAGAACTTATTGTATGATGCAAAAGTTTGTGGCCACGTTCATCTGTGTTCATCTGTGTTTTGTGCTGAGCTTCAGGCTTTGTGGCCCATTTTTAAATATCCTAAATCAAATTTAAAAGCATGTGGACAACCTCATCGGCTGCAATTATATTTCATGATGCATACACGTCTGTCTCCAATAAGTACATTGGTGTATTGGTTGAAGTTAGAGCTCAGCTGAGGTCGGAGGAGTGGAGAGAGAGAAAGTGGAAAGGCAATCGGCTTTAACCAGAAAAATGTCCTAATGAAAGACCTGCAGGCTCAAAACCAGGAAGCAGTTTCAGGTCACAAGTTCAAAGTATTTCTGTGACTCCATTGTGGAGCTGTGCAGCCAAACCTCAGTCCTGTAATAAAAAACACATATTCCTCCTCTGCCCACGCTCTGAGAAATAATGGTAACTAGAACCATATCGGGTTCTTTGGCTTGTCCTCATGGGAGAGCCTCTTTTGGTTCTAGATAGAACCATTTATAAAGGTTCCACCTGGAACCCTTTCAGAGGGTTCTACATATAACACACACGTACAGGTTATACCTAGAGTTATCTGTGAAAGGTTCAATCCAGAACCCTTTTTGAGAGGTTCTATAAGGAACCCTTCCATGGTGTAATGATTTCACCCAGAAGCCTCCATGAGATGTTCTACAGAGAACTCTTCTATGGTCTAATGATTCCACCCAGAAGCCTCTATGAGATGTTCTACAGAGAACTCTTCTATGGTCTAATGATTTCACCCAGAAGCCTCTATGAGATGTTCTACAGAGAACTCTTCTATGGTCTAATGATTTCACCCAGAAGCCTCTATAAGATGTTCTACAGAGAACTCTTTTATGGTCTAATGGTTTCACCCAGAAGTCTCTATGAGATGTTCTACAGAGAACTCTTCTATGGTCTAATGGTTTCACCCAGAAGTCTCTATGAGATGTTCTACAGAGAACTCTTCTATGGTCTAATGGTTTCACCCAGAAGTCTCTCTGGGGGTTCTATCCAGAACCTTTCCACCTTCTAAGGAAGCTAAAAAAAACACCCAAGGAGTTATACCAAGAAATCTTTTATATTCCATGGGTGTCATCGAGAACCCACCCAGGGGTTCATAGTTTTTGGGTGTGTATATACGCGACTGCTCTTACGGCCTTCATCACCCTTACCCTGGTTTTACTTTAACAAGGTAGCCTGCGGTCATGGAGACCTGATTCAGTGGCCCTTTGGTTTTGAGAGGTTCCTAAAGGGCTGATGTGCTCCAGGGTAATACTCGTGGTTCACAAATGTTTTGGGGGGGGGACTTTCAACAATCCTTGAAGAACTTTTCCTTCCAAAAAGCCTCCTTTGGATGAAAAGGTTTCTTAACGGAGGCCATAGTCTTACAAAGAACTATTTCTTCAAAAAAAAGGTTCTTCAGAAGCAAATGGTTCTCGGTAGAACCTCAGCTCTTCAGGAAGAACCCTTTTGGAACCCTTGTTTCTAAGTGTGTGTGTTGAACTTTTTCTGGACCCATCATATGTGAACTGTATGCAGCAGGGTGAAAATCAGTATAGGTCCTGTGTGTGGTTGGCCAGATGTCCCTGAATGCACCACACATTCACCGATGTAAGAGGACTTTCAAATGTCAGTCAATGAGAAACACCTAAAACACAGACATGGTTTCCTCAAATACATCCAAAAATGGAAAAGGAAAATTCTGTAGCTAAAGTATCATTATCGTTTATATTTCCTCACACAATATGTTTTTTAAGGCCACTTTAACTGACTCAACTTGTAACACACCTGTCCGTGTTTTCCTGCCGGTTCAGGAACTGGCTGCAGTCCGGACTTGCTCTTCTTCCTGTGTGCCATGTACGCTCCCATCTGCACCATCGACTTCCAGCACGAGCCCATCAAACCCTGTAAAGCGGTGTGCGAGCGGGCGAAGTACGGCTGTGAGCCGGTGATGAAGCGTTACAACCACAGCTGGCCAGACAGCCTGTCCTGCAGCGAGCTGCCGCTGTACGACCGCGGAGTCTGCATCTCGCCTGAGGCCATCGTCAAGGCAGAGGGACCAGGTATCACTACGCTTGTCATTCTTATCATTATTATTCCTGTGACTCCGAGGGCTGCTGAGATCTCATATGTGTCAAAACTAGCTAACTTAAATACAAGTCTGTCTATCATGAACATTCAAGTTCATGGACAGGCAACAGGTAGAGGGAGGACCAGCACACAGAACCTCTCAGCTATACATATTAATCTGATATACGTTTAATGGAGTATGGAGGCTACTTCTAAATAAGGATATTTCACCCTCTTCTCTGAAAAACATGGACCATCAGGAAGCAGTTTCCCCTGCGTAGCTGAGTCGTATCACTGTTTTCTATCATGTTTCTACCCTCAGAAGTTTGTTTCTGCTCCCTCTCGAACAGACAGTGCGAGTCATTTCCCCACCGACTTCACTCCCACTGATTTTCTCAAAGAGCTCCTTGATACAGGCGGCCCACTCGTTTTACACTCAATAAAACCTTCACTGTCCTCTGCTTCTTTAAACAGTCCCTCGACCAGCAGGTTCTGAAAAGAAAAACTCATCTCAATCCCCTTGACCTCCATAACGATACGCCCACGCATCTCAGAGCGGCCCTGGCTCAGCAGGGTTTTGGGATTTTCCCTCAATGTGATTTGTTGATTTTCTGAGGTTCAGCCAGGGTGGACAAGTCATTCCTGGGGTTTTCAGTGGCCAGTCTCCAGTCTGAAAGTTGCCATTAACAAGCTTGTCTCTGGTTGGAACAGAAATCAAAAGCAGCCACAGTTTGCCTTTTTGTTTCCAATCATCGCGAAACTTGGTGGTGCATTCAAAGACGCGAAAATTACAGCCCTGCTGTCACAAAATAAAACCCAATAAAAAGTAATCGTTCACCTGGTGAGAACAGGTGATGAGTAAGTAAACAAGACTGTGAGTCTTGTGGCTATACTTGTGTTTTACTACCAGCTCCTTCTGGATGTCTGAGCTCCCAAAACCAATTAGGAGAAACATTTTTTTAAGGCTCTAACAACAGCAAAATTACTTTGTTCTTTCCAACGCTTTCATTTTGTGGCTGTAATGAACACTGCAGCCTAAGAGTGTATGGTTAAAACCGCAAAGTGGTTTAATATTTGTCATTCTCTGTGCACAATTTCTGACACTGTCTGTCCGTGTCTCTCTAGATCCATACTACCAGGACCCAGCCAGGTGTAACCCGGGTGAGCCTGACCTTTGACCTTCTCTCTGCCCAAACTGTGATTGCTTTCCTATAAGTTAGCTTGTTTGTGTTAGCTGATTATTGGACACATCATCATAAATATAACATACCACCTCAGAATCGTCACAAAAAGACCAAACAACAACGCAGCCAGCCAGTCAGTTCTGCTTCTGGAAACCATGTATCTCTCACTAACATGCTAATGTGCATCTAAATACAAATAGAAACAAGTTTCACCTATATTTTCTAAATAGCAGATTTTTTCTGGGTTTGATCCTCTCACAGAATCCAGTCCAGACTTTCCAATGGACTCCAACAACCTGCACTGCAGAGGACCAAATGGAGGTAACCTGTCTGTTTACCTGTCTCGACGGCCCAATCGTAATGTACACACTCACGGATTCACAGACTTTGAGTCGCGTTCTTTCAAAGTGCAAGAGGGCTTGGGGCTGTCCCCGCTGTCAAATTGTCGAGTGCTTAATTTTAATCCCTTTAAGCACACTTTCTGTAAGTCCGCATTTCTGCACAATTCATAGCATTGTGACGTTAAACGCTGAGTTACCAGGGGAAGTCTGATGGCATAAAAAAAGAAGTTAACAAAGAGGACAGCACATGGGTATTTAACCTCGCATTAAATAAGTTTACACAGAAACGTTAAACTTAAGGAATCCTTAAGGAAATATGGACTTTTAAGGGGGTGGAGCCTGAACATAGATTCTGTTTTTCTTTGAAATAGTATGATCCCC
This sequence comes from Anarrhichthys ocellatus, assembly GCF_004355925.1. Classification (NCBI taxonomy): domain Eukaryota; kingdom Metazoa; phylum Chordata; class Actinopteri; order Perciformes; family Anarhichadidae; genus Anarrhichthys; species Anarrhichthys ocellatus. The sequence goes on along the minus strand of NW_022280101.1, from coordinate 1,443,702 downwards.
ATGATCCCTCACTCTGTTTCTTTTGTGTCTGTCTGTAGATCGCTGTAGGTGTAAGATAGTCAAGATGGGTTTGAAAAACTACCAGAGGAACAACTACAACTATGGTGAGTCATCTCCGACTATCACACGTTTCTTTACAAATATGAGACAGAAGAATCCGTATTCAGTGTCGTGACGTCACCCGTTGGTTTGTGGACTGCCGTTTTGAAGCCTCGAGTCTGGCGTTTTGGCCGTCGCCATCTTGGTTTACGGCTGCCGCCATCTTGGCTTTTTTGCAACCAGTGAACAGAAGTGACCATATTTGGACGGCGGAAGAGTGATGTAGAGACGCCGTATACAGCTCCGGTAGGGTAGCGACCTGTCAATCACAAGGCAGCCCCGCCCTAAAGTATACTTCGCTTTATGGTCTGTTTGACTCTAAATGGACCATACTTTACTAAATGAACATCATGCTGTATTGAAGAAGACTTGAAACTAGAGATTGAGACCATGAACTCATGTTTACAATGTTTACTGAGGTAATAAATCAAGAGAGAAGTAGAGTCATTTTCTCATAGACTTCTATACAACCAGACTTCTTTTTGCAACTGGATGAGTCGCCCCATGCTGGTCAGTAGAGATACTGCAAGTTTAAGACACACTTAACACACTTCACTCTTCAGAACCGGAGGTTGCCGTCTGCATGCAACTTAAACTTAAAGCTAGTTGTTGGTACATTTCCGAATCAAACCTTTAAGCTTTTACAGTGAGAATGTGGTCTGTGCATCACATGTGGCAGTCATTCGTCTCTTCTCAACACTACACGTGAGACATCAACGTGAGACTAAACTCTTCAGCAGATTCTTTCTCTCTGACTTGTTTTTCTCCTCCATGTAGAGGGGAATATTCTGGTGCTGAGGCTATTTGGTTTCTTAGATTAAATTAGACACACTAACCGTGAAAGCCCAGAAAGGCTATTCCAGATGATTACAGCACACAGGCATGATTTGGCAAATCCGACAGAGATTTCCATGTGGACTTATTGAGCTTGCGAATGCGTCTTTGGCCACAGAATCCATTTGGGGAAGATTTTAGATTTTCTTTCCAGCCGTCATCAAGAACAAGAGCTCACTTACAAAATATTCAGATATAATTAAAATGGAGGAGTTTAGTGAAGCATGGTGGCATGTCAGAGTGTACAACAAGGTGGTCTTTATAATTTGACTGCTGGCGTGCTCACTTTGCTAATTAACACTGCTGTTGATTTTACTGTTGACTCCAACCTGCTACACCACACATACTGTTACTGGTTGTGCTGTTTTTCTTGTTTCTTAATGCAATACGTGCGATGGTGTCTCCGTTCTTGTTTGCACCAAAGTGCTTTACAAAGACATATATATGAGCTTACTATTACCAGCATTGAGACATTTATGTGCATGGAAATTAATACTACAAGACAGAAATAGAAACAAGAAACACAATTTAAACCCAGGGAATTGGATAAAACCGGTTAAACACAATTAAAAACTAGAGAATAAAAGTAAGTGTATCTTAAAAGCATCAACAGACTCGGCCCGTCTAAAAGCCGCATTATATTAATTTGTCGCTCTGTTACTCCTGGAGCTTTTATTGTGCTTTCCGCGCAGTCCCACACTGCTTGAATTCATTAAGGGAGCCTTTTCTAAGAAAAACATAAAGGTTTACCTGGTTCTCCTGCAGTGGGCTGCTGCTGTTGGGCATCCTGGATGGTTGTATCCATAAAACCTATAAAACAGCAAGTACCACAAAGTGATAGAGAGACAGTGGTGAAAACAGAGAGGAGGGCCTCCAGGTTACAGGTGTCTCATATTTCGTTGTTGGACCCGAAGCAGGATGACAGAAAAATTGTTGAACAGTTTCAAAGAGGACAACTAGAAAAACACAAGAGGTTTATTAATTGAGAGGTTAAGACCAGTGAGTCTGAAGAAGCAGGTCATTTTGGGAGTTTAGCCCACAGTAGTGTGTTGGCTCTTCATTGGCCACATGTCCCTCAGCTCTTGTAGGACACAAATGGGCCCACAGTTGGCTACAACTGCAGTCCTGTTGGCCCCAAACTACGGAAGCATCCAATCCACGCAAACTTTGACCTCCATAACGCCATCACTGTCCGTAGAACCGTCTGTCCTTTCAGCACCAAGGACAGCGGCCGGTCTTCCGGCTGAGTGATTATAAGAAATACAACCAAAACTATTGATGTGTTCGATGGACAAATAGTTTCAAGTATAGGCTGTATGAAAACTATACTGGAGAAATGGTAAATGGTTGGAATAATGTGTTTTATTCACTTATTTTGATTTGTATTTATTAAATTGCACCAGAGAGATGTGGGCAGCGATTCAGAGGTCTGGAACAAGACCACAGCGAATTTGAGTAATCACTTAAGGTGTTATTCTTTAAACCAAGTCTTTAACTCTTTAAAGCCTGCCCTGCGAGCTCAGTGTGAGATTTAAACTCCAGTATCCAATGTGTCCATGTATGCTGACGACTCTCTCCTTCAGTGATCAGAGCGAGGGTGAAGGAGGTGAGGAACCGCGGTCTGGAGCCCACAGCAGTGGTGGAGGTTAAGGAGGTGCTCAAGTCTTCTCTGGTCAACATTCCCAAGGAGACGCAGACGCTCTACTACTCTTCCTCCTGCCTGTGTCCTCCTCTGTCTCCTGGGGAGGAGTACCTCATCATGGGCTACGAGAACGATGAGACATCCAGGTATGAGTATAGAGTTGGAACAGATAGTAAAAGTATTGTTATAGACGTCATGATTTCCTCAAGGAAATTGGTTGGATAAATGTCCAGCTAGTCGATTATATCTTTAAGCTTCAACTCAATGCAGGCTCCTGAGGCAATTTGTGGTTAGCAAACTAAGTTGCAGTGCAGCAGCCACTGATCTGGCTAATTGTCTCGTCTTTTTACAACTCGTAAAAACTCAGATGTTTGTTTTTTTATCGTGACATGCTGCACTGACTAAACGTAGCACCACTACTTGTTTCCCTGAAGATTAATAACATCGTAATAATTTCTTCTGAGGTAAGCTGGGGTCACCTCCACTGTAAAACCCTGTGAGTAGCTCTACATAAACCTCACCGTGTTTGTGGTTGCAGGTTGCTCCTGATTGACGGATCCATTGCTCAAAGGTGGAAGGAAAAAATGGGCAGGAAGATCAAGGTGCGAATCTAATACAAAGACAGCAACTATTTTACATGTGAAATAACGGTGGAGGCTTTATAAGTTGATTCTGAATTGCATTGAAGTGAACTGTTTTACGTGCACAGCCTGTTGCACCATCTTAACGACAGTTTGATTGGAAATGTTGGGTATAAAGTCAACACCGAATGTAAGCAGTTCGTTTTTTGGAGTAACAGATTATTAATTTCCCTTCCTGTCTGTTTGTCCAGAGATGGGATCAGATCCTGCAGGGGAAAGGCCGAGCAGCTCAGCGCCGGAGTCGCCACTGAGATCTGACTGTGTGTGTGTGTGTGTATGTGTGTGTGTGTGTGTAGTTATTGCACTATCACAGGCTGTTGTAGCTGAATGTAGTTCATCTCTTCATCTGTCAGATTTTTGTCATTTATTTTCTTTGCATAAACATTAATTAGTGTGCGTTTAGTGTGTGAGTTTGTGAGTGTATTTTCTATGTGTGTGTGGTGTGTATGTTTTTGTATGTGTATGCGGTGTGTGTGTGTGTGTGTGTGTGTGTGTGTGTGTTTGCGCGTGTGTGTATATACACCTAAAGCACTCAAAAAGACAAGAGAGGGGGTGGACCTGTAGTACTAAACCCTACGCAAAGCCATACATTATGTACATGACACTTTTTTGGAACACATTTATTTTCAGTGGCGGCCATGTTGCCTCCACAGCCCCTCTCCATGGTCACAGTCTTTTGATGTTGGCCGTGTTACCATGGCGGTGTGACGGGTCACGGAGGACATTAAAAGCCATTTGGACTTGGACATTTTGGTCCACGATAGATCTGTAGCCATGACCTTGATGTTAGTGAACTCTGCGAAAAAAGGAAAGTATAATATTCACACTTTGTTCAGACAGCAACAAGACCAACAGCAACCACTGCAACGAGACCATCGGCAACTACAGCAACCAGGAACAACAAGGGTAACAACAGCAGCAGCAGAATGTTGGCAGATGGAAAGTTGACATGAGTATTGTTGGATCCAGGGCCTCCTCTGGTGTGTCCCCATAACAGAAAACGACAAATGTCTGTTGGACAGGTTGTAAAGTTATACTGTAGGAAGAGTGTGGAGTGTGCCACTTTTTGTCTGCTTGTTTGAGTGATGTGATGTAATTCCTGTTGGATATTGGGGGAGGGGAGTTGGAAAAGGTACAGTCACATTAAACTTCCGACCTATGAATATTTGCTCAGAATCCAAACAATTTATATGGAAACCTGCATGACAAATTCTGTTTCGGTGCGATCTCCAGCCGGCTCCGGCAGTTCAGAGTTCACCTTTGTTCATCTTTGATTGTTCGGCCAGCCAATAAAAACACTGATACACTGTGTTTAGAAATGCAGATGTTATTCTAATGTCAGACATCACACCACCACACCACAAACTCAACATTTATAACCTGCATCAGAGCCGTACCGTCACGTCAGAAGACTAATGTGACCGTACCTCGACATGATATCTACATGTTACTGTTGCTTCTCGCTCTGGGTGTTTCAACATCTGAAAGCCTATAGGAGGTATTATTTGCAAGAATTGAGTAAATATGCAAACCTAGCAGCTTCTCCAACAATTTACAAGGCTTGCCGTGTCTTTGTGCAAGAGTCATACACACAGTAACTCTCTTCATGTAAACACACTAACACTCAATACTACACTACTTTTATCAGTAAACTATACTCAGATATGTTGAACTCTGGACTCTTCACAGCTGTTTGAACCAATAAAAATGAATTTAAAACGACATGGTCAACGTTGACGTCTGTTGGTATTTGTGTTTGTGTCTGGAGGGTTTTATTGTCACAATCAACTGTGCTTCATCTTCCTTTACCACAAGACTGGAGCCATGAAAAGTGCTGCATATGTCAAATAAAACAAAAGACAACTTTGTAAGACGGTGTGCCGGGAAAAAAGGTTTTACTGAAGGAACCACTTCAATGTAGAGGTTTTCACTACATGTACAAACTTGTCTTAAACAGTAAATCTGACATTGTCAGTAAGCTAATCCCCTCACTAGTGACTGAAAACACTGCTGTGAGGTTGGCTGTGATACACAGTACGTTGCTGCCTAAACAAACTGCAAATGCCACATAACCATAATGTGTTAACTCTTTTGCAAACAGCTGTTGCGTAGGCCTAGTTTTCAGGCACAAAACAGAACTTTCTACTGAAGAGAAGACAAAATCAGCGCGGAATGTCACGGCGGTATAAGATGTGAAGAAGTGTGCTACTTATTTTACTAAATAGTGAATAAAATACGCATCTTTGAACTGAACAAAACCATCTGAACCAGCTCAGTGATTTGTACTTTTCACCTGCTCTGTGCCACAGGGGGAAAATGGCTTCCAAGCTAGCGTTAACGTAAACAAGCGAGGCTACACTGCGTCTACACAGGCCAAATTGTACGGTTTTTGTTTCCATTTTTCATCCATGCAACAGTTTGGGTTTTCCGGTCTGGGTTGTATCTTAAATCCAACTTTCTTGACATGCAAAATTATCTTTTAAATTGTCAAACGTCACATATGTTATTATAATGTGTTTCAGAGGGCAGTGGTGCCGTTTAGTGAGCATTCATCTATAGTTTTAAAAACACATATAAAAGATGAGTCTAAAATTGGGCTGAAATAGACCTTCATAACACAGAGCGAGTATCAAACCAGAAGAAGAGAGGAGTTGAACCTTTAGACCTTCAGTGTTTTTTACTGATGGGAGTAAAGTTTGTTTAACAAAACAGAGCAGCAGCATTAAACACAGCCAGTATGTGTGTGTTGGTATGTTCAGTGTGTGTGTGTGTAGGCGGGCTTCCAGTAGTTCCTGCCTACTAATTTGCAGCAGTGTTTTCTCAGCTGCAGTTTCCATTAGAGGGAAGAGAAAATGTTTTCATGGATTTACTGCTATTACACCTCCTTATCCTCCTCCACTCTTCTCCTCTCTCCTCCTCTCCTCTCCTCCATGTTGACTTCAGATGACTGCCTCGGCTGAAAGCACACCTGGTGTTGGTATAAGGTGTAGTCTGTTCCTCCGCTCTGAGTGGCTCTATTCATGTTCTCGAGTGCTGACACAGCAAACAGTCACACACAGAATATTTTCATACTGACTGACCTCGTTGAAAGCAGGTAAAGCTGCGTGAAGGGATTTTTCAACACTAGAGGGCAGAAAGTCCACAAAGACAAACAGCTGGAAGCCTCGAGACACTGCATCAACTGAAAAAGTTCTTAATGCTAACACATTAAGCGAACATAAATAAAGGAGCAGAGTCATGTCATTGCAGTCAACTTTCTGTTTACCGGTTGAGTGTTTATTTGCTTTTGCTCAGGTCTGGACCAGTATTCTGTGGTGTTTTCACTCGTTTGGTCTGTGGTTCACAGCCACAGTTTGGTCTGATGTTCTCTGGTAGTCTGGCCCAAGTTTGTTCTATTCTCTGCTATTTTAGCTCAGGTTTGGTCCAACATTTGGTGATGTTTTGACCCAGGTATGGTCCAATATTCTATGTTTTTTTTTAGCCGTGGTTTGTCCAATATTGTCTTGTGCTTTTGCCTCGGCTTGTTCTAATATGATCTGGTGTCCTCGCCCAATCTGTACAATATTCTTGTTGGGTTTTAGCCCTGGTTTGGTCCGGTACATACTGGTGTTTTAGCCCTGGTTTGGTCCGGTACATACTGGTGTTTTAGCCCTGGTTTGGTCCGGTACATACTGGTGTTTTAGCCCTGGTTTGGTTCAATATTCTCTGTAGTTTCAGCCCTGGTTTGGTCGAATATTTGGTTTGGTCTTTTGTCCTTTTGGTACTTTTGGTGCTTTAGTTCAGTCCAGTATTACTGAGTGTTTTAACCCTAAACATATAATATTCATTTGTGTTTTAGTTGTTAAGAGTTAGGGGTTTGCTGTATGTCTTTAACAGTATCCAGAGAAATAGGAGCATCAAATACAAAGCGGTAAACTTTACATCTGTTAATCAGAGTACAGCGTCTGAGGAAGCGCTGCTGTCCAACTCAAACACGCACAAACCACAGCTTCAGCAATCCAACAGACATCGGACAAATCTGACATCATCATCCAAACACACACACACACACACACACACACACACAGTAATACCAGGTTGGTTCCCACAATACCTCAGCCAGTGTTTGTCCAACTTGTTGCTCCATTTCACATCATGAAACAACAGAACGCACACACAGTAAGTGGTTCCAGTGGTTTATGGAGCAGTGCTACGTCAATGCTGACCTCCAGCTGCCCGCAAAACACAGTGAGGGTGAGAAGGAGGGTGAGAGGGAGAGATATCCAGAAATGTCCTGGTCTAACAATATTCAGAAGTGGAAAGTACCTTCGGTCATTTGGATAATTACAGTGCGAGAGAACATTTTTAAGCAGTGGTATTTTACCTCCACTTGGTGAGACTTTCTACTTTTTACTGGATTCGTCTGATGGCTGGATTTTGTACCGAAAGATTATTTTAAAACTCCTAAAATCTGAAACAGAAGGATTTCTCCTAACTGAATAATGGTGGAATAAAGATGAATCACTTTGGTGTTCTTACAAAGATTCATAATCCATAAATATGTAGTTCATTCAAGGATCAATGTGGTCAGACTGTCTGTCGGTGTAACACTTTACTCCACTTTGTTGTTTTTCTCTGACTTTACTGTCTGAAATAAGCGCTTGACCAATGAAATCTGTGTCCGTTTAATGAGGTTTTGAGATCAGTAGAGTTCACGGAGGCAGCGCCAAGATTTTGTCATCGTTTCTCGACCCATCTGGTCCACATCTTATTGAACGAATTACCTGTGTCACCAAGACGGACTAGGGTCACCATAATAATACAAAACAGCTGAGAGTCTTTTCTCTCTCATACAAAAGACATTCTGTGTCCCTGTAAACAAAGAAAAACATTAAACAATCAGTCAGTAGAACTCGCCATCCTCTCGTCGCCTCAGCGAGACCCTGGACCATTGCTGAACTTAATATAACACAAATAAGAGAACAGTTTAGTCTTGGACTTTATTACTGTGCTAAATTTGCACACACATTTGTCGTATTAGAAATTCAGTTTGAAACCAGTGCACAAAGGTTTTATGATCACCCTGCTGCTGGTTTGAACTCTTTCAAACCCTTTTAGACCTTTTAGAGGCAGCAGTCTATGTGAGCTCTGCTTACAGGATTATTACCAGAGCAACCACCTACGTATATGTTTACGTTCACCATAACAAGAGATGTTCTCAATCCTGTGCTGAAGCTCGCTCCTGTACCAGCCTGCATGGTAATCAGTGTTCAGGTACTTCATGTTTCCTGTTGAACTCTTTCCCAGATGAACAGCAGAGCAGACGAGCAACAGTGTCGTCTGCTGGTTCAACTGGAAACACACAACTATTACGAACCATCAGAAAGCTGCATTTTTCTGACATTATCTAGAAAAGGTCCGTTTATCAAAAGACGTAATGTTCTTGTTTGTTTAGGGATTAACAACTTGTGTTGTTTTTCACATTAATAATCTACAGAATAATCAGACAGCGCTACCCTAAACCTACTGATCCGTCTTGTTCAGTATGCACACTTACTCTGTTTAGGGTCACTGAGGTTCCCAGCATGCATCACGGTCAGGTTAATCCATCGGATTACAAGGCTTCCTCAGCTCAATAGAAACTATAATATAAACACATTCTAAACCCATTTTACCTAATAAACATATTCTGGTTTGAGTGTGGACAGTGACACCTGCTGGTCATAGTAAGAATAGCTTATTTAATTTGAAGTTAATTATTTCCTCGTAATATCGTAATAGTAACAGACTCTCTCTCTCCTCCCTTCATTCGTATTTTCAGTGCAATTAATTTGCCAAAAAAAGACACAAAACGCACAACCAACAAACTTAAAGATGAATTAGACGGATGATTTTTTTCTATAGATATTGTGATAGCATAACTGTGTAGTGAAAATTTGATATTGCGAAAGCCCTATCAGTTGACTGATCCATTAATGGGCTAATAATTTAAGTTCTACATGACATTCTGACTTTGAGATATACTTTAAGTGAGAACAGGACGTATAGAAGCAGAATTAAAACTTCAGCAAAGGTTGTAAAACTGATGAGACTGCTGAAATCTTTTAACAGAAACACACCGTTTTATTCTGGAGGTCCAACAGTTTTTACATGAATAATAAAATACAACACCATGTCAACATCGGGCTCCGTGTGCGTGTGTGTGCGTCAGTAATATGTTCAGTAACCAGTGTCTCACAATTTTACTTCATAGAGTAAATACAAACAATGGAGACAAAATAAAAACAAATAAAAACAAGGCATTAGTGTTCAGTACATTCAACACAGCGGGTAACAGTCGGTGCCCAGTCCGTCTGTCTGTGTGTTGGACTTTTCAAGGAGTGTTGACTGATTGATCATTGTGCTGGACCAATCAAATCCACCGCTGTCCCTCCCTGACCAATCAGATTGCTGGTCTCTCCCATGGTGCACCGGCTCAAGATCATCAGAGCTCGTCCTGCCAGAGAAAAAGACGGACGTCAGACGCTGATTCTCTGTCTGATTTGTGTTTAAAATGCTGCGTTATCGGACCGTTACCTTCCGTTTGTTGTGCAACTGTGGCGTCAGCTGTTGTAGTCGCTGCGTGACGATGTCAGCTATCACGTTGGAGTCCCGGCTATTGATGTGTTCTCCGCTGTGTTCATGCTGTCAGCACACAAACTTACAAGTTTAGGCTTTAAAATGTATTAAAAAATTTTTTTTTAAAGTTTAACAATAAGGTACTTTGGTACTGTTAGGTGATATGATTGCTATCACGGTTGTGTGGCCTGGCTCAGGTTAAACCCTTTGAAAAACATGAACAAATACATACAGAGTACAGTTTTACTGGTGGGATTTTCCAGTGTTCAACGTTGCCAAATTGCTGACATTTTGCCACCTCTAGCACACGTTGCTCTCTCTGCTAGCACCTGCACAATCTGTACTGCACATGTGCAACACTCAACTGAGATGAGGAAGAAGCGAGAGGGCTCTTTATGTATTGCCATCATTGATTTTGGATGCAGACATCGTTTTTCTTCCGGAGCTGTCGTAGCTAACGACAGCAATCTTGCTTCTGTTTAGTTTTACGTGTTCAGTACCGATCGGGCAGGATGAACAGGTTGGGTGGCGAGTGAAACGCTGTTTGTGTAAATGACGCAGCATTTTAAGCTGTATTGGAGGTATTTCTGATACTGGAACAACTCTTATTTATTTCTCTGAAAATGCTGCTGCTTCGCGTGTGTCCTCACCCTCCTTGTCCCCAGGTACGGGTAGAATCTGACGGTTGGGTAGGCGGTGATTCCAGCTGATTGACAGGTCTGATGATGAGCCTGACAGTCCACCTTCCCAGCTCGAACCTTCCCTTTCAGAACCTGTCAATCACACAGAGAACATCCTCATAAGAGACTTTTAAGAACACGTCAATGTGTGTTTTTCTCTCTGCGACTGACAGGAACCACAGAGCAGAAGTTAAAAAGAAAAACGGTGTCTCACCCGAGCCAGGACCTCAAACTCTGGGGCGAAGTGTTGACAGGGTCCACACCAAGGGGCGTAAAAATCCAGGATCCAGTGATCCTGACCTGACAGAACCTGAGACCTGAAGGACTCTGGGGTCAGGTCCACCGACGCTCTGGGTAAGGAGCTGCACACACAAGACATTAACACGATTATAAGACTCTGCATCGACACAATTATTGATTCTTTAGACACAAGAAAGACAGAATATAGAGAAAGAAAGTCTCACCTCAGTGCCCATGATCTCAGTGACTGGGAATCTCTGTTCCAACCATTATAACTCCTGAGGAGACACACAGAAAGATCAACAAGATCAATAAACTCTTAACATCTTCAATCTGTCACAATGGGTTGGGACTGTATGAATTGTATTCGGCCTCACTAAACATGTTCACTAGTTCTGTACTGGATGTGCAAAGATGAAACCGACATCCATCTTCTCATCCGACTCTGGGGAACCAAGTTTCCCCAACATGCTGTACATAGTTTGTACAGACATTGTGCATGTAACACAGTGTCTGTACGGACAGGAGGAGTACTTTAAAGTGCGGTGCATACATGTAGCGATCTGGCTGCCGGGTGTTGCCGAGATACAGGCGGATTTCAGGGTACGCCCTCACGCTCTGACCCTGACAGAACGACTGAAACCGCTGACAGTCAACTGAGCCAACCAGGACCTGACCGGACAGCAGCTGGACGGTGAGACACAGACAGAAAGAGACACACAGGTTAGACACGTTACACTAATCTAGAGAGTGGAATTCACTGAAGAGACAATGTTGTGTTGTTTATTTGAGTTTAAATCAGCCGGTCTTTTATCAGCTCAATGTAGGCGTATCAGAGTCAGTGTATATGTCAGCAGATAAGTGGTAATATATTCATTTAGAAACTGTCTCTACTACATAGTTTGTCCACCAGAGAGAAGTGACAAGTTGCGTCTTTTCGCAGCGCGCGTGCGTCTTTTTATTATTTTTATGCATCTTTTCGCAGCGCGCATCTTTTGCAGTGCGTGTGTGTGTGTGTGTGTGTGTGTGTGTGTGTGTGTGTGTGTGTGTGTGTGTGTGTGTGTGGTACCCTGGCCATGCGTCTCCACTCTGGAATCAGAGCCTGACAGGGGCCACACCATGGAGCGTAGAAATCAACCGCCCAGATCTCCCCCTCAGCTCGACCTGCAACCAACACAACAGGAGAATACAATAAGTAATAAGTAGTAACAACAGTAGTAGTTAGAAAGTTAGAAGAAGAACTTGGTCTATTCAGTTAGACCAGTCAAGCCTGAATAGTGTAAATTCCAAACATCCTCCCTTCCTCCTCTGAATTCTGAGCTTTGTGTTTTCAGTGCGATGAGAAGGGAACACGTTATTAGAGACGCCGTTAAAACATATTGGAACTTAATTGGAGTGTCATGTAACCATTAAGCTCCTGCAGTTTACAAACTGCTAATGCGCTAACAGAGCGAAACAGCCTGAAGTGGTTGCACAGTAAAACCCTTTTTTTTGGTTTGACAGCACTTCTGGTTTTATGTCTGGTGGATTAGCTCTATTAAAGCACAGAGCCGAAGAACTAAACAGTTTAGTGCAACTAACCCCTGGTCTAGCCGCTAGGACCAGGACTTTCTGTTGCTCTAAGAACTAGTTTTACCTTTAACTTTCTCGCTGAAGCTGGAAGGATCCAGGACCAGCACTGATGGGCTGACCAGATCCTGCAAAGACAGAGAATTTATTTCAGCCAAAGACGTTCTTCACTTGACGCTTTATATTTAAAACCATTGTTTCAGGAAGGTGGCAGCAGTAAGAATCAATCCCTGCTGGCAAAATCACAAGGAGTAGCGTGCTTTATGTCATACTAGCATGTCATTGGTATGTAGTAGTACCTGTATGAACTCCAGGATGCCGTCAGCTGAATGTTGTCCTTCATATTCATGAACAGAGGAGCCGTTAAATATCACTGTGGTGGGATAAGCCTGAATATTATACTGACAAAACAGAGAGAAAGACAAAACAAATGATCAACCCATCTGTGGTATGCAGCCGTTTGTGACTCACAATCAATGGTGCAGTCCAGATGTGCACACGCTCACCGTAGAGCAGAGGTTTTGGTGGATGGTACAGTCCAGAGTGCCAAACTTCATCTGTCCAGCCAACTGGATTGACGCTTTTCTCAGTTCAGGCAGTAAAGCTCGGCATGGAGGACACCACTGCACACATGAATCAAACATTCATTTACTGAATATCTACGTAGGTGACGTCACCAGAGTGTTTTTTAATGAATGCCCAGGTTTCCGTTACAGCCTGAGGACAGTAACTCTTCAGACTCTCTCTTGTCTCTCGCGAGCATGAAGCTTGCCGGCATGTTGAGCATTGAGCACTAAATTTACACAAGCAGCTGTGATGACGAGGTAGTTATTTCCTCCCGTACCTGCCTGCCTCTCTGTCACTCACTGTTTGTGTTGTAGGTGCAGCATCATCACCAGCCCTGAAGGCAAACAGACCGGCTGGGTAATGGAGCAGCAAACCATCCGAGGTTCAATCAAGCCTATCAGTAATGACAGGTGGTGTTTCCACCTGTATATTTAGGATGAGACTTTATTTTCTGTTCCTGTGCTTCCCTGCAGATGAAGACCACCTTCCTCCATTGTGCCTGCCCTTTACTTTGCATTGAACTGCAGCCCAGTTCAGGAACGATCATACATTAAGTGCTGAGATAGATGTGTCATTAATCAGTAACACAAACCGGCTTAGTTGTCAAACACTACAAAACAACCCTGAATACATTCACAGAATTAAAGTTTTAATTTCCTTTAAAAACAGTAGAAATGTCGCAACCTGAAGATGTGAAATCGTCCAATTAAAGTAAATCGTTACAAACCGGAGCAAAGAAGTCGACCAGCCACGGCTCCTTTCTGTCTGCAGGGAAGTTGTCCGGCCTCAGAGTCGTCACATGAGCACGAACGCTGTCCCTCGCAAAACCCACAATGTTGTACAGCACATCTTTACCTACAGACGGGACAGACACACAGGTTACACAGATATACAAGCAAACTAGAGCTGAAACACTAACTGAATCAGCAGACAATTAATATGAAACTATTTTGCTGATCTATTATTCGTTAAAAGGAAACACAACTTGCTCATTTTCCAGCTCGTACTCGTATTTTGTGTTTCTACTAGAACATGTTTACATGCTTTAATGTTTAAATATTTAGGACAGAAGAACACAGGTTAGAGGTCTGTGGTACTGACCGTGGTGGATCTCAAAGTCGTGGATTCCCAGTCCTTTGAAGACGGCCACACAGGGTTTATGGATGTACAGTGACTGACACAACTTTGAGTCTGCTATACAGTCGACTCTGCCAACCTGGAGAGACAGACAGTCAGTTGGACATAAAGGCAGAGAGAGACATGCTGAGAGACAGACAGACAGGTACCTGTATGTGGTCATTTTGGAGGAAGGCTTGTAGCTTCTTGTACTCGTTGGAGGCAGCGTTTCCGTCTCCAAACGTAAAACTCACCAACCAGCGATGTTGAGCGAGCTTCCTCTGGGGATAAGAAGTCACAACAGGATGAACATGGTATTATGTATTTTAGAGGGTGGATGTGTACCTGGAAGCTGTAGGGTATGTGTGAGTGCGAGTACCTGGAGGCTGTAGGGTATGTGTGAGTGCGAGTACCTGGAGGCTGTAGGGTATGTGTGAGTACCTGGAGGCTGTAGGGTATGTGTGAGTGCGAGTACCTGGAGGCTGTAAGGTATGTGTGAGTGCGAGTACCTGGAGGCTGTAGGGTATTTGTGAGTGTGAGTACCTGGAAGCTGTAGGGTATTTGTGAGTACCTGGAAGCTGTCGCTGGTCAGTTGTTCCAGATCAGGCAGGTGGTTGATGACCTGATTGTAGATCTCTCTACTGTCCAGAGTATTCAGCCACTGGAACACATACACATTGAGTCAGTACTGCAGTACTACACCCAGAACTATCACAGACAGTACAGCAATGTGTTTCTGTGTCTTACCAGTATGCTGCCTTGTTGATCCAGAGAACTTCCAGGTGGGAACAAAGCAGTCACTCCACTGGTCACCTGAAATACACAAGAAGGATTAGAAACTAATACTAGCACTGCAATTTACAGTAGTAGTATCAGTAGTATTGCAGTAGCGCTGAAAAATACCTGGAAACTGTCACAGAGCTGTTCCTGTGAGGTGCAGTCCATCCATCCCACCTTAACTAGACCATCCTACACACACAGACAAACACACACAAATTAGATATGTATATCAGAATTATTTAAATCATAGGATCAGTAGAAGTAATTACAGTATCAGCACTACTTCTACTAGCACCTAGGCCTCTGCTGTGTGAAATAGCATCTCAGCTCTTTTCCCATTATATAAGTTAAGCTTTTATATCTTTAGTGTATTCATTTGTTTTCACATTCGCAGAAAAGATCCATAATTCAGTTATAATATTAATGCTGAGTTCTCACCAACATCCCAGCCACCTTCTGTCTCGTTGTTGGCTCCAGGCAATCTAAAAGGAGAGAGAGAGAGGCAAGTACATAACTACCACATGACAGGCCAGCTGTATACCCACATCACACACACACGCGCACACACACACACCTGTGTATATGCATGTGTGACATGCAGAGAGAGACATGTGACTATCAGACATGCAGGAACACTTTCAGGCATAAAACCCCTGCATCATGTCTACGTGTGCGTTACCTCCGGTGTCACAGCAGAAGGTGATCAGCCAGCCGAGCCCGGACGCGTACGCGTTCTCTATCTCGCTGAACACGTTACCTGACCAAAAAAAAAAAAAACACAACCACACCCGCGCGGTCAGACCACACAGAGCGACATAAAGCAGCCCGATACGCAGATATATAGATATAAACTGTAAATGATAAATCATGGTTCACCTTGCCAGAGCTCAGTGACGGTCGTTGTGATGAACTTCATGGAGAAGTGGACCAGGCTGTCTTTAGAGCGCTCCTCATTAAACTTCTCTGGTCTCTATGGAAAGACAAAACAAAATGGCGACGATAACTAAACAAACCTGCTGATGCTGAGCTAATAGAATTCAGCTAAAGCGAGATTTATTCAGGCAGCAAGTCAAGTACCTGGTGGACAAGTAAAGAGAAGCAGGAGATGCTCATTAAGCAAACACACATCAGCCAAATCTCAAAATATGAGGAATTCCATCTTGTTCTTGGGTTCATTGTGAACGTAGCAGGTCAGCGTCGTGTCTTTTTGCAGCTAAAAACTCATTTTAACTTGCAGTTGTAAGTTTGCACAACATGAGTAACACGTGTGAGAAATGAAGATCATGTTCTAGATCTCGTTATTTCAATAAAACAGTCAAGTCTGCCGAATATTGGACTGCACTGGTGCATCAAAATAAAAGCAGTTAACATGAGAAATAGATCCAAAGGGAGAAAGATCTTATAAATGTATATAAATATAAATAAATATAAATGATTGATCCACTAAGCTAACTAATGACGTTACACTTTAACAGAGTTAAACCTTTGTAGCTGGTATTCTGGTACAAAACTGATTTGAACTATTAACCAAAAGCGTACTGGTGAGCCGTCATCTGATGAGCTTGCAGGTTATTTCTGAGAGTTGTATTCACGTAAACATGAGCTGGTTTTCAGTGTAAACACGAGAGGAAGATAAAGATGGAGATAAAAGCAGAAAAGTAGTGTCAGCGATAAATTTAAAGGCCTCCGCCTGACTTAAGACTCAATTGTATCCGATGTAGCATTGCACACTTCACTCACATTGGTTCATACATGATTAAGAAGGAAACGATCACTAAACAAACCTGTCCTGCTCTGAATATGTACAGACTTGGGTAGCTGTTGATGCCTTTACTCCGGCAGAGATGGTTGTTGTCTCCACAGTTCACCGCTCCAATCCTGATGACTCCGTCCATCTCTTTGGCAAACTCCCGCCACTGAGAGACAAACGCGTTACTTAGAGAGATGCACAGAGAGACAGACGGACACAATATACGACCAAGGCTCCTGCAGATCATATTTTAAGAGGAAATTTAAACAAGTGTAAAAATATTAGATGTAAAAACGGGCTTTAAAAGGACAAATTAAAGAAAATAATGAGCTTGCAGAGGAAATCAAGAACCATAAAAGGATCCAATGAGCAGCAAACACTTGCATACATGGTGCATGTTTATGTTTAAAGTGTGTGTGTTTATTATGTGTTATATTACCGTTGGAGCCAGCTGGTGACAGTGAGAGCATCGTGGGAAATAGAAGTTAATGAACCAGATTTCTCCAGAGTTCACTGCTGCCTCTGAAACACACACACACACACACACACACACACACGTTTTAGTGTGTCTCACAGCCATGAGACAGTCCTACTGGGGCCAAACAGAGACAATACTGAGTTGAATTATGGGAAATGTAGGCTCCAGTGTTAAATGTGAGATTGATCTATTCTGGGCACTTAAAGTCAGGATATGTCAACCTTTGCTGCTTCAACGGTGATCATTTTTTAGAATCTGTCTTTTATTAGTCACCCAACTATATGGAAGCGCTACACTGTAGGCAGACAGCCACAGTATCATTAAGCAAACACCCTTTTTTGGGCAGGAGCTTCACCCCGACACCACCCAAGCACACCCTTTGTTAGTGTAATTAAACAGCAAAGAAATAGAGTTAAATGCAATGCTGGCTTAAGATAAATTATGGCAAAACAAAGCTACGTCTGGAGGTGTGAAATACAAACATTTAAAAAGCAATTACCGAATTCTCCGCTGTCCAACGTGATGATCTCCAAATCATCGTCGTAGATACCTGGATAGAAAAACAGAGTTAAATGTCAAACAACTGTTTAAGAATGCAGATGAGTTCATGGTTTTCAAAGACAATATTCAAATGTCCTATGATGGCATCAATAGAAACTGCCTCAAAATAAAGAAACAGAAACCACATTGGCTACACATGACAGGTGTGCATGGTTACAAAGAATCACCAAAGTCATATCGGTAGAAGTTCCAGCTCTCGTAGCGTCCCCCCTGCTGCTGCTCGTCCAATCCCTTTTCTCCATATTTATCATACTTCTTCCGGAGGTCTGCGTCCTTCAGAACCTCGTAGGCTCGATTCACCTGCAGGAACTTCTCATGGGCTGTGGCGTCGCCCTAAAACACAACACTTATATTAGGGTTTAGGTTTTTTTGCATACACCGACTGAAGTTTCATCAGGGTTTTTGGGTAGTTCTAGGTTCTAATTGGGGTGTTAGGGGTTGTGATTTTTAGCAGGGTTTACACAGTACGTAGGGGTTTCACGGTTGTGGGTTGAGGCTTGTCAGAGTAACTCACAGGGTTTTTGTCGGGGTGCATGGTGAGCGCCAGCTTCTTGAAGGCCTGTCGTATCTCTCTGGTCGTGGCCTCCCTGTTGACTTTCAGCAGATTGTAGTAGTCTTGGCTTTCCGCCCAAACCGCCGCCGACAGGACGACGAGGACCAGCAGCAGTGGCACCATGACCTGGATGAGACGAGGTCGCTGAACCTCGAGGACAGCCCTGTGCCCCATCATCAGTTCTCCCAGTGCAACCACAATCACCAGCAGAGGACGAGCAGCTGGAACACACGCACACACACACACACACACACACACACAGGCCTATTATTCTACCTTTTTATCCCAACTGGGTTGTCAGTTCAGGTCGATAAAAAAAAAACAATGAACATTGTACATGTGTACATAGAGTATAAAGTGGTAGGTATCAGGTCATACTGTGCATCTCTGTTTAGTAAGTCATCAGTGTGAACTTCCTTTTTTCTTCCCTTGTTCTCCTGTTTGGGAATTACGGTCAAGCGTCTGTATTTTTGTGATCTTATTTCTTGTGGTAGAATAAGAAAGTGGCTCCTGCACATCAAACTTAGATACTTTTGTTATGAACTTGGCCTGTAAATAGAAAACATCCTGTGATGTTGCTGGCGGCTGTAATCGTTCCTCCAGTCAGTATGACGCTTTCAAGCCGGAGGTTCAAGGTGAAGTAAAGATGCAGCCGTCTGAGTTAGACAAAGCAACACGGTATCTTCAAGTCACAGTACTTTGAGAACAAAAATCCAACTTTGTTTCTCTGGTGAGCATTGGTGGAGGGACAGTAACACAAAGAGCAAATGTTGTACTAAAATGACAATATACCAATTTCATTTGACTGACTCAGACTGCTGAAGCCTCGTATTAGCTTTGGCTGAACTTAAAAATGCATTTTTTGCAAAGAACGAGGCTCAAGGATCACTTTAGGGCCAGAATGAACTGGACGAATGATCACAGCTTTCCAGTAACTCCTTCTATGTATATGTGGCTTGCAAATATCATATCAAGAAAGAGATCAGCACCTATCCTTGGAGACACCTTTTGTAATAAATGAGTCAATTGCAGCTTTCTGGCCTGACTTGGGGACCTGGTTTTTAAGTATTTCCCCAAAGAAAAAGGGGTGCGACACATCAACTTAAAAATAACTTGTCAAACCAGCTAAGTAAAAACGTTACATGTAATGTTGGTAGAGTTGTCTCTGGCATCCACCAGTAACTACTTTCAAAATAAAAGGCTCATTTTTAGTGGTTAAACAGGTGAAACACTGAAGAAGCAGAAACACTATTGTTCGTCTCTGACTTGTGTAGAAGATCTCATACACGAACACGGAGAAATTAATGCAGATGTCAGCACTTAGAAATTGCAGTAGAGGGAAAAACAGGCCTTCCAGAGCATTCTGAGAAAAACTGG
Organism: Anarrhichthys ocellatus; assembly: GCF_004355925.1. NCBI lineage: Eukaryota > Metazoa > Chordata > Actinopteri > Perciformes > Anarhichadidae > Anarrhichthys > Anarrhichthys ocellatus. The sequence goes on along the minus strand of NW_022280101.1, from coordinate 1,424,218 downwards.
TACATTTAGTTTGGATATGTTGTAAATAACCAGCAATTAAAGACATAATATTATAGATAACATATCTATAACAACATGAATATCTGTGCTAAATTAATAGAAAAAAATTGTCTTACACGAAAGGCAGAGTTGAGGAGAGATGTCCAAAGGGTTGAAATCTTAAGATTTAGCTTTTCTTGACCCTGCAGAAAAGCTATTATGAGCTAAACGAAGCTAAGCTAGCTAGCTGTGCGTCCCCAGTCAGCAGCAACTATTTTAACTTGCTAGCTAATTAAGGTTATCGTATTAGCTTCACCGCGACATTAAGCTGTCTGCAGTGTGTTGACGAAGCTTAAGTTAATAGTAACGTGTCGTTGGTCGTTTGCCAAAGTTTCGGCCTGATTTAAACAGCAGCTGCGTTATCTTTGACGCGTCTCAACTTTTAAAAGCCTTCAGCGCCGAAGATCCGCATCAGCGTCCGGCTCATTAACCGGCATCAAGCTACACATAACAACACACTCCACTTCCGTTTAAGTCATTTCACAATAAAGGCCGTACTGCTCACCAAGACAGCAGACTATTTGACGGTGGTAAATAAAGTATTGAGATCCGTCACACCGTCAAATTACTCCACAAAAAATGAATAAAGTAAAGCATAAGTAAATGTACTTCGTTGCATTCCACCTTAGCATTGCGATTTTATTTCGACAACAGAACAGTTTCCTTTACCGGGATGTTTTTTCTTTGTTGCCTACGGTCACTTGATTGAACTCGGGCCCACAAGCCGCATTCCGATGACACAGATTTGGTGCGTTCAGGGCCGCACGTTATATATGCTATATTCCAATAATACATTCCAAATATACATTTTTACTGTTATTTTTTACTTTACTTTTAAACTTTGATCAGCCTTATATTCTTCACGTATAACTGTATTACACAATTTATCATGTTCTGTCAGTGTCTATATTGTTTACTTGAATTATTTGTATATTGTCATTTTTATCCATAAACTCCCTTGAATGCATCTTCATACCGACGCAGTCTAAATGCGCCAGAAGTTAACCAAGTTAGCTGCAGTGTTGTAGCGTTAATTCTCAGTCAGCCCTCCACCAGAAGCTCTGAGCTACAGAAACAAACTACAGCGGACTTGGTATCATATTTTAAACCGCTCGGCTCTAACTAATTTGATGCTACAATTTTGTATTCACTCAAGTAGACTTTTCAACAGCAGTTATAGTGACAAATCAGTTAGCTTTGCTAGCCGCGTGAGCTAGCCGGCCATTCCTTTTGCCTGGCGTCACTTCCTACTTTTGAAAATCGCGGCCATAAAGTAACGAAGCAGAGATGGAGCTACAAGGTGAAGAAGATGTTTTGTTAAGTCTTCTTCTGCTGTTATCCGTTTGTCATAATATCCTGCTGTTGTTTTTATGTTTATAAATGATCTGTCTGCTCTGATAACCTGTCAGCTCGTTTACTTTCCTGTTTCTGATTTTATAAGAGGTATAACATTATTAGACGTAAATCAACGGGTTAATAACTGGGTTTAAGTATTTCTCATGTCCACACAGGCTGATAGCAAACTAATAAGAGCAGATATCTGACTGTATGTTATTGTCACTGTGCCGCGATTACTTCAATATGTATTTACACAATGATCTGGAAGTGGACGCAGAGATCACAGTCACAGAGCCAAGCATGTTTTCTGAAGAAGAAAAAAAAGAAACCCCTGAAGGTTGTTTAACAGTAGTTTCCACTGTTATGACGGAATTTCCAGAATCCTCAAAGACTCTTTTTACATCTTGATGGAAAAATATACTCAACAACAAATGACCCTTTTTCCCCAAGTTGTCAATGTTTTCTTTTCCAGTAAAGATTGTAGCCAGAAGGGATGCATGTCTTTAAACTTTTATTATACTTGTGTGGTACAAAATGAGCAAGTAGAAACAGTATGACTCCTCTATCTCGCTCCTTTTTTGGATAAGGAAATTCAGTTGTGATTTGGGAAATATTGAAATAAGTCTACGCAGCTGCATTTGATTACTGCAGTTTACATTTTATTGAGTAAAATAAACATCAAGGCAGACTGGTCAGCCCTGATGGCGACCACTTGTTTAAACCAGTCCACCTGTCCCCATCTCTCAGTGGGAACTGAACCGATGACCCTGGGCTCTCCCACCTCTCCAAAGTCGACCCCTGGAGCTCAGTTTCTGCCCGGCTTCCTGATGGGCGACCTGCCAGCTCCAGCTAGCCCCCAGCCACGCCCCTTCAGTCTGGCCTCGCCCATTAGTGAGAGCGCAGGTACGCCCCGAGGTCAGCAGGAAGACACCCATCTGCACATCAGCTGATTGTTGTTTACTCTGTAGATTTACTAGTGTGTCCTGTCCTGCTTCACTTTAGGAGGAGGTGGAGGCTTTGCCCCGCAGCCTGTTGTCCCCACCCCCAAAGATAAGAGTGGAGCCCCACCTGTTCGCAGTATACATGACGACCTGGTTAATGTGACCACGCCCCTCAACACACTCAGACAGGTTAGTACAAAGGCGCTTTATGAAAACGATATTTATTCAGAATCAGACGGCCGTGATGATAAAATGTGATTAAGGAAAGAAAAGTCTGAACATATTTTAAATATTTCTCTCCGTCTCTCTTCAGTCTTTTCCAGTTATGCAGTCTCCTCTGTCTGCACGGGGGGCATCTACTCCAGGTACACACTGATGCTAAACTACTACTGGTACTACCTATTCTACTGCTGATATTAGTAGAGAGTCCACAACAAGTAACACTTACACTACAGCTGGTATATATAAAATTCAGTTCAAATGTAAGTTTATTGTTGGTATTAGCGAGGATCTTCTCTATAGGAATTATGTAGCTCAATGTGTCGTGTAAAATAATGAAATCTCACTTTCATCCACCGCTTTGGGGAGATACCCGCTAGTCTCTGCAACTATGTTTCAGCATCGCCAAAGATGAAAGTAACTCTCTGGCATTTAGAAGAGCAGGGTGTTTGTTCAGCTGTCTGCCATATTTGTTATTCTCTCTTGGAACAAAAATAAACCCTCATAAATCATAGCTCTGCATACTGTGGTCTGCTGTCACCGTGCCTGTATTCACCTGTCTGTCTGTCTCTCTCTCTGCCTGTCTGTCTCCAGGTGTGCATCAGCTGTGCCTGTCTCCAGCTCAGGTGGATCCTTTTTACAGTCAGGGAGAGTCTCTGTCATCTGAGGATCAGCTGGATCAGACTTGGGTCACTGTGTTTGGGTATTTATACTGCTAAATATACTACTAACACTGCTGTACTGCTTAATACACTGCAAATACAAATATATGAACTCTGTGTGTGTGTGTATTTCTTTTTGTTAGTTTCCCTCCAGCCTCAGCCTCCTACATCCTGCTGCAGTTTGCACAATATGGAAACATCATCAAACACACGGTGAGAGTCCGGTCGTGTGTGATAATAGAAACAAGGACAGGCATTACATTTTAATTACAACAAATGTTTAAAAAAAGTAATAAAAACACAACTGGGGGAGCTATGTAGGGTTTAGATCCACATACAGGTGAAGTGATTATCTGAAGGGCTGAAGAACATTTAATGAAGCTGAATTGCTGAAGCAAAGTATCGGTTATTAGGCAAGGCAAGTTTATTTGTATAGCACATTTCAACAACAAGGCAATTCAAAGTGCTTCACATAAAACCATTAAAAGCATCAAAACATAATTATTGCATAATTATGCATTATAACTATGCAATCTCATAGACCAGCTATTCTCCGTGAGCCTCAGAGCGCCATCTAGCAGGCTGTGGAGGTACTAAATGGTTAGAATAGTCAAAGGTAATTATTTTTCAGTCTGCTCCAGAATTCACAGAAAAAATGATTTTCATCATTGGCTAGCTAATGTTCTTTCGGATGCAGTGACACAAAAATGGTTACTTTTTTAAACTTAAGTGATGTTGGAGGCAACTATTTGCCAGTAAGAGCGTTCTCATAGCGGAAATATGACCCTGAATAAATTCAATTTGGATGCATGATCTCTTTATCGGTGCTGGAGACATGTGGAGAATCACTGCAGTTTGTGATGATGTCAGAGTGGAGTAAGCATCCTGATCAATGAACTTTAGTTTATAAACCCTGTAGAGCCGATTGGAAACATAGATTTATGTTATTTGCAGATGTATTGGTCTGAATTGATGGATGTATTGATGATTTATTGACAGATGGCGTCTCCTGGTAACTGGATGCACCTTCAGTATCAGTCCAGACTTCAGGCCAGGAAAGCTCTGTCTAAAGATGGAAAAGTGTTTGGTGACGCCATCATGGTGGGAGTGAAACCCTGCATAGACAAGGTCGGTACCTGTTTTTGGTTGTGTTTTGTTCTCTGCCGTCTGATTGGTCCTCCACATCAGGTCACATCGAGCCCCGTTTGAAGCCTCTTCTCTCTCTTCTCTCAGAGTGTGATGGACAGCAGCGTAGCCGTCTTGTCGCCCCTCTCCACCTCCTTCTCCAACTCCGTCCTCCCCTCCACTCCTCGCTCCGCCATCAGACCGCTCAGTGCCTCTTACAGGAGCTCCTGTAGCGACTACCAGGTGACCTCTGACCCCAGGATTCACTTACTTGAAAATCTTGTCTGCACATTTGGTTGATTTTAGCAATACAATCTGTGTGTCTCTCTTTAGGTGGTAGCAGACAGACAGACACCAAGGAAGGACGACAGTTTGGTTTCCAAAGCAATGGAGTACATGTTTGGCTGGTGACATTACACAATGCATCATGGGATACCTGCAGCCTTGAAAGAGAGAGGGGAATCAATGGAGCGATGGATGAACTGATTCACTACACTGTGTGTGTGTGTGTGTGTGTGTGTGTGTGTGTGTGTGTGTGTGTGTGTGTGTGTGTGTGCTGAGGTGGAGAATCTTTTTGTCTCTTCTTTTACAATCAGTATTTTTTTAATGTTTTGTCTCAATAAAGTTTTTCTCTGGTTTGAAGTGAAGCTGACGTTTCATTCAACAACCACAAGGTGGCGCTGTTCAATCCACGAAGTGCAGTCACATCCTCATGTCTACATGGCGTGGACAAAAGTTTGTGGACACGCAAACATTCTAATAATATGTGATTGTTGGACATATTATCTTAAGACCAGGATCATGAATGTGCTGCTGTAGCAGCCTTCACTCTTCTGGTTCAAGCCCTTCCACTCACAGCTCGGTCTGTGTTTTCATTCCATCCCAAAGGTGTCTGATGGGGTTGAGGTCAGGGCTCTGAGCAGACCAGTGAAGTTCTTTCACACCGAGCTGGGAAAACCATTTCTGTATGTCTCTATGGACGGAGACATCATGAAGGAATGAATGAATGAACACCGTCGAGAGGTTTATTTTGAAGCCTGGAGAGGGGGTGTGAATATTCACTCTGTAGATATAATTCACCATTCACCGGTTACTGTAATAAAGCTGTTCTTTGTCACATTTTCATGATTAAGCTGATAACTGCATAGTGTCTTAATATCTTTATAACAAAATATAAAACAACCATATTTTCAGTTTCAGCAACCAAAAACCGATGCCTGGTAACCAATATTAAAAGTTGGTGTTTTCTGCGTTTATTGACATTAAGAGCCCCAAACCAGGAAAGAGAGACTCTGACCAAAAGTACACACAGGGTCATAAACAGGGGTGTCCACAAACATTTGGCCAAATAGTGTAATTAACGGAACAGTTTGACATTTTGAGAAATATCTGCTTTCTTGCCGAGTGTTAGACAACAGGATTTATACCCCTCTCATGTCTGCACAAAGAATATGGGGCCAGTAATGATTCGCTTAGCTCAGCATAAAGACTGGAAAAAGGAAGACAGCTTTGCTCTGTCTAAAGTTGACAAAATCTGCTCTAAAAAATTAAGTTTTTCAGAGCAGATTTACAAATTAAGTTTTGTGTGTATTTTACAGTGACAAGACACCAGGAAGTCACTGCACCTGGCTAAGTAATGGTCCTGCACACATTGTATATACGTATATATACTTATATACGTATCATTGTGAAGAGTGTAGTGTCCCCCAGCAGGTTAATGGTCTAATCTGTAAAAACTGTTGATTATAACTGTTTTACTGTTAATAATGACGGCTCATTTTGGAGAAGACGGTAGGGAACTGGGCTAACAATGCTATACTTGTATCAAGTATATAAAGACCTTGTTCAAAAGAATGGACATTTTTGTATTTTTTGTTTTTCATGTTGATGGATACTGTTTAGAAAATCCGGTTTAATTGACAGTGATACATAAAATATAGAAGTTCGGTTGGTGCTGCTACAGAAAAAAAGCATTTGTATGATCGAAAATAAACAGTATTGAGTGGCTGAATGGACTCTGGTGTAAATATGAACTTGTATTATGTCCAGCAGATGGGGCCACAAATCCTGCCACACACACCTCAAGAAGTCTATTGTGTGGAGGAAAGACTAAAAAGTCCACTATTAGTTTTTGTGTTGGGAATATTTGAAGAGCGGTTGCCAAAAACCCAGAGAGTTCAAGTGTTCCCAAAAAAAGGACAGAAGAGCTGAAAAGTTTAGAAACATATACTCAGTTTAAAGACCTCACACCTACTTTTATCAAGTTGAGCAACATTTTTTGAGTCATTTGCCGCACCTTGGTGTTTGGCCTGCCTGCCTGGATATAATGCTATACGTCACTGAATGACTAATAATTACATAATAATCAAGTTGAAACCTGAGGCAGATAAGTGAAAACATAAACACAGATGTTCCTGCTTAACCTGCCAAAGAGGCTCAGACAAGTAGTATGAACAATGACTCTGGTTTTCGGGTATCCGTCTACAGAGAGCGTCCCTTTTTCTTATATCAATGTTACATTGACTCATCTCAGTTGTCAATTGGTGGACAGATTATTACCTGAGGAGTGATGCTTTGGAGTAAGGGGGACTTCCAGTGGGCTCCAGCCTCACTCATCGCGTGCCATTTAAGAAAACTCAGACCAGTTGACCTCTCCCCGAGTGGCCAATTGCCTCCTGTGTACCTTATGCCAGCAACATATGGTCCACTCAGCCCCCACTCTATACTGGCACAGTATAAAGTCAGGGGATAAATGACTAGAACAGGCCCCACAGCCTGCAATGTATGCAGAACAGAGGGCCCACTGCCAGAAGAAAGAATGAGAGGAGGGGGTTGTGCGTGGAAGACACGGGGTAAGGCTTTGGTTGAGCTTATGCGAGACCCTGCTGACCTTAAAGGACGTTTGTCACCGATCAGGGTAAACAGTTTATATAAAACACTACAGATATACCGGCGTCTCTGGCCCACAGTCTTGTGCTACAGGAGACTGAGCTACACCCCTTCTCCCTCTGTGTGAATGGTATTGTTGTGTTTCTAATGAGTAAAATGTCTGTCCTCTTTGTCTCACTGTCTTTGTGGTACAGAGGAGGATGTGTGGCCCGCCTGGAATATTGCTCGTCTTCCCAGATCCATATGCTTTATGTTTGCACTCTTTGTAATTTATATTATCATTCAGTTTATCCAAGGTGTTGTCTTACAATTGTTAATTTAGTCTACTCTCTGTGCATATGACATGAAATTGTCTGTTTTGGAGGAAGGATCCCTCCTCGGTTTCCACAAAGTTAATCAAGTTGATAATACTTTTTTTCCAACATACTTTTAAAAACTTTTTTAATGTTTTGAATGCAGGACTTTAACTTAAAGTGGAGTATTCTGACAGTGTTGTCATAGTATTAGAATCGAATTTACTTCTTCCACCACTGCCTCAATGATTGGTTTCATGTGTCTGCAAAATAGCAGCTTTTTCTACACCAATCCCTGAGACGAAGAGAACTCTCGCGAGATTTGCCCAACGGACTCGTTGGCCTGAGGTTACAGAAGCGATATCTCGCGCTACCTGAGTCCTCCGTGTCTCATTCCACCACGGTCAAGCCTGCCGGCAGAGTTCCTGTTCTACAGCTTCACTTTAATCATTTCATTTGGAAACTTAAAAACGGAATTTATATTTATAACAACCATCGTTTTATTTATTTAAAGAAACGCTATCGTCTACGCTAACTTCACAGGTAAACCGTTGGATCAAGGTCGTAATTTTGTACAGAAAAAGGAATTTCACGTAACAGCATTTAGCCGGGTCGTGCTAACAAAAGAAAATCCTTTCTCTTCAGAAATAATCCCCATTACTCTCTTTAGTTATGAGTCATGTGGTCGTTGATAATCCACACGGTCTAGATCAGCAGGTGAGTGCTTTTAATTTCTTACTTGATTATTTGTTTCTTTAAAAAAGATGTGTTTTTTCCCGTCAACGCGCACGTAGTTTCGATAGAGAAAGAGGTTAGTTTCGTTAGCTTAAGTCGCTAGCCTCCAGCTAAGCTAACGCTGCGGCTGCTAAAATGGAGGTGAAACGATGTCGCCGTAGAGAAGATTGTGATGGCGGAGCTCGTCACTATGCTGTGAAAGCTAACTGTTAGACCGGCGTTTCACTTTGTTGGAGAGGCTAACAATTGTCAATGTGGTATGGAACTTAAATTGTGTGGAGATATATTTAAATTACTTGAAACCTATAATGTTTGCTAACAGTTATCTGATACTACCGGTGTCCTACGAAGTTAGCCAGCTAACGTTGGGCCTTCTCGACCTGAAACGTGGCGCAGGAAAAAAATGTTCGGCAGCGGGTTTTTTTTTATCCACCACTAATGTTTCTGAAATGTAAACTCTCAAGTAAATAAATCATTCAGTGAGTAACGTTAACCGCATCGACTTAGATTGTAGTGTATGTATTAAAGTGATCTAATAAACTACTAACTTTTGTTTTGTCTATTTAAATTGTAAGCATTTCTGTTTGATGGCCACAGACTAACGTGGTTGTGCCATCATTCCATGGCGGTTGTTGGGTACATTTAGCCGTTTTTAATAAGCAATAAAAACCGGTTTAATATTGATAGTTGTTTGAGATACTAAATAGATTATGAGGTTATTTAATCAATAGTCATCGTGTGTGTAGCTTCATTGTCTACTATTGATAGTTTCTGAGTCAACTGCTTATCTGAATTTAAACCAAATAACATTCTTACATTTTTCCCCTTTTTGTAGCTTGCTGCCCTAGACTTGAACTCTGCTGACGGACAAGGCGGAGGAACTGGCAGTAAGTAACAAAGCAGACCTTACTAAAATACGTCAGTCATAAATTGATGACATAAGCATTAGTTGATCCTTGTGTAATTGTTTTTACAATCTGCTACTTCTGTATTGATGGCAATAATAAATTGGCTAATGCAAACAACTGATGTTCTCTAGTAAATGAGACGTGTATATTTATAATATAGTATTAATAATTTCCAGTAGTTAAACATTATGCCACAAAATCAACTCTTACAACTAACAATATACTATATATATTCACAGTACACCAGAAAGTGGGAGTTACCCTTTTGGGGGTGTAGTTTTCTTTGAGGAAAAGTGGTTTATTGTTGATAGGATAGGGTCTTATATTTATACCTTCAGTTTGTCAATAATGTCAATCTTACAGTATTAAGAATGAGTGTATTGTGTATATGGCACATGACTCTTTTTACCTCCACCCAGGGCGTTACATTCCACCTCACTTGAGAAACAAAGATGCACCTAAAAACGGTAAGTTTAATCGAACACTCTTACTGACCCACAGTCAGACCATCTGGTCTGGCTTGTGGTGGTCTTCTTAGTGTTTGAAGCCCATCAGAGCAAGGTAAAAGCAAGCACAACTGAGAAAAAGGGGTTAATTGTGTCTCAATCGATCTTTACCAGCCAAGACAAAGATGTTCTGCAGGGTTTTTGCTGCTTCCGACTATTTTTCTACTTTTAGAAGTGCACAGAAAGAGGAGAGAAAGCCATGTCAAGTCGGTTTTCTGTGCAGGATGGCTTATCTTGGCTTGAATGAAGTGGGACAAGTGGTATTATCCTAGCCTGAAACGTTCACCCCAGGCTGATCATAAGGAAGAGAATGAGGCAAATTTCAAAATTATGTCACATTTGAACTTTTGTCATTGGTAATCTTTCACACATTTATTCTTGTCTCACATGTGAGTAAGAGTGCTGCGTTTGGCTGCTCTGATGAAGGGGAATGTGGAGGGTGGGTTATTTGTAGCTAGGATGAGGTGGTTTTGAAGTTTTTATCCTGTACTTGTGCCTCATAAAGGCCTTAAATCAAGACAAATGCTGTGCCTGGCATAATTCGACAGATAATTTTACATTTTCAAAAATCTTTTCATAATGGTTCTGTGTCATTGCACACTTGACGTTTTTTTCTCATTTTTACTTTTTTCTCATCCCACAGCAGGAAATGCTTATTCCGCTGGTAGACAGTACGGTTATTCAGTGGCACCAGTAAATCTGTGTAAGTCCCTTCTGTCTGCTTTCGCTGAGGGCAACTTGCATTTCCAGATGCATGAAATAGCCATTTTACACACCAGCAAAGCCAGTGTGAAGAGGGAGAGTTTTCAAGCTGTACACTTTACAGTAAAGATTAATGAGCTCATGATTAATTAATGTGCTTCTCTCTACTAGGGTGCTTGCATTCAAAATGAGAAATGTGTCATAAATAATGGGGAATTTTCTATAAGCATACGCTTGCTGGGTTAATGCTTTTCTTAACTGTAGTGAGTGGAATTTTTTTTTATCTATTGAAGCATTAAAAAATGTTTTTCTTCAACTGTATATGTAAGCCCATATTTCACCTGCAAATGTCCCCCAAGTGTCTTCTAACCAGTACCCACAACCATAGCAAGCAGAGTGTGAGCAAACGCTCTATAAAACATCTATACAGCACGAGGGGATGACTGTAAGATTGGTGACTTAGTGTAAAGTCAAGCCCAGCGCTTGTACTGTATGCGTCAGTAGTTACGGGTCTTTTTATAGCCTGCTTCCCTACCTTTGCTCAGGTTACCCAAGATTGGCCTCTCAGGAGTTTGCCTTTTACCAGGCCTACAGTGGGGGTCAGCAAAACAGATGTGGTATACTTTGACCTCTACCTGCATGCCATCTACTTGTTGGCAGATTTTTATGTATATGTGTATATATATATGTGTGTATATATATATATATATAAATGAGAATTAGAGAGATATAGATGAACACTGGGGTGTAATCAATGTGCCCTTGCTTTGTCATGGTCACTTGAAAAAAAGCAGCAGAAATCTGGGCCTAACAGTGTTAAAGCTTGCAATTAAAGCTGCTTCTGGTGCATGGGGATGGTGCCTACAAGACTGCACTGCATCACAAGTGGCTGTCTTACTAATAATGAGCGGAAGTAGGGCTGGGTGATGAAGCTTTTCAATAATATCCACTTTTTTTACATTATGCCACAATATGTTTTTTATTTTCATATGTTCTCTGACATAACTGTTATTTCGCCCTTTGGTGCGTATTATACCATTTTGACTAAGACACGCCTCACACGCACACACTCGCCAAGAGAGTGCAAGCCACAATAAATCAAGTTTGCTCCACTGCATTGTTCAAACATTCATACCCTTTAACCTCTGTTAATTGCAGTCATGAAATCATTAAACTGGGAAAATAATCCGCGGTTCATATGCGCGCCGAAGGAACCTTTAGCTGGTTTGCACTGTGCATTGCATGTGAAAGTGTGATAATGCACCAGACATGTTCTTTTGGGCTAGCAGACTGTCAATGCGGAGTATAGCTCTTGAGTATAACGAGTGAAAGGAATCTTGCAACATGTAGTCGTTGAAGTTAAGCAGGCTTGGGTTGCTGCACAAGCGTCTCCAGAATATGCGGTTCGTTTTCTGTCTGGAGTGAGGCGCACCTTGCTACCAACACTCACCTGGAGATGCGAGACGGTTCTAGGGGACATACTCAAAACAGTTTCTAGCCAGTGTTGTTGGATTCACCAAACCACTTGTAGCTCATACTTTGCCACGCACAGCTGCAGAGGAAATGGAATATTTTCGGCTCATTGTGAAACTGGCGGGAAATAAAAGACTCTGCTCGCCGCAGTCTCTGCAATTCATTGGAAACACGGTTCAGGGAAAGCTACTTAAGCCTTTTTACTTGAAAGCTACACATGATGTGGTCCATCCAACAATACGTAGAGAAGGAGATGGTTACTCTACTACAGCCTCATGTTTGGTAGCGAAGATGCACCAATACGAGCCATTGCAAGATTTTTACATGATTTCAAGAGACGGCTTTGCGATCAAGTTATATCTTGTGTTAAATAGTTAGTTGTCTTGTTTTTGTCCATTTTGGTGGGTTGATGAACTGTGACACTGCTGTGGCTGCATGGTGTGCTTTGCAATGTTTGCAGATTGCACATTCATCATTTTTGTCTGATACCCGTCAGAGTGACAACATATCGCCACAAATTGCGTCGCAGTATTAGATTTGAGCTTAAGCTTACCATTTGCACTCAACATGGGGAAAAGTCTGAATGCCACATCTGTAACTGTATTTTTCACTTTCTTGCCTATTGTGATTGCAATGCAGCTCTGAGAGGCCCCAAATTCTCCCCAAACTGACCTAAATCCATTTCTTGTTACCATCAATATGGTACATTTTGAGCTTGTTTGGAAAATACTAGACGGTGTAGGTGTTCCTCCACTTTTTGAAGCTAAGGACGGATCTACAACACATAGATCGGCGTGTGAAGCGCTAGAAAGCTTTCCCCTTTGACATTTACCTGTTGACCCACAGGTATGAATATAGATCCTCACCAGACTAGATCTGTGTGGCCGGTCTGCCCAGTCATGCTATTGTGACATAGCCTCAGCTACTACCAAATCCATTTGATTGCTTAATCTTTTGTCTTTTGGAGGTGTAGAACTTGCTTTGCTTTTTTTGCCCAATTTCTTTTGAACTATTGGATGACAAATGTTGCAGCATTTTTGAGAAAAAAATTTTTTTTTAGTAGGTCAGTCTCCAAAAGAGCGACTTATGGCTAATAGGGAGACTTGAGTATTTGCTTTCTGACACAAATGTGCAGCATCGTGCTCTTTTCCTCAAGCCTTTTTTTTGTCTTTCCACAAAGATACGCCTGGATGGGACGGCGGAAGCGGCAATGGATTTGTGAATGGTTACCACGACAATCGCACAAATGGGGGCTTTGGAGGGCGGGGACCCCCTCGCAATGATAGAGGTGGGCGTGGCGCCTACCGTGGTAACAGGGGTGGAGGCCCGTTTACTCAACCATTGCAAAATGCAGGTGGGAAAACCCTGTCATGCCTTAAAGTGTCAAACTATAGCCCTGGTTTTTCAGAGTGACGGTGTAGTTTTAAGATGGAAACTTCGCCCTCCCCCACCCTTGTTACACATACAGTTACAATAGCAGAACGCTACCCTGCATAATGGATTTGCAGTTATATAAAATAGTTAGCTGTGCACTTATGGGAATGATCTTTGCGCCGCTTTTGGTAAGAAAGCGGCGCCATTCTGATGACCGCCGATTTGAGCAAAGTAGGCGTCGCTGACCGGCTCTGTTCGTTACAGGATTTAGCGGAGATGGAAACTGGGCAGGAGCTCCGAGGGATGCTGCCTACAACAGCTTCGGTGGACGTTCCAACGACAGGTCCAAGTCTACCTTCTTCAATGAACGTGGTGGAGGCGGAAGGGGAAGGTGTGTAACATTTACATTTGATAACATACTGTTTGAGTTTGAGTCCGCAAAGTTTGTTTTAATACGATGTCTTAAAGTTTTATAATCTGAAATTTTATAACAAAGCATTCAATATAAACTGAATGTTTTTATTTTATAGTTTACTTTCCAGGACCATGTTTAATCATTTTAAATTAAATAATGTGCTGATATTGTTATATTAAATAAGACATTAAAGGGTTTCTTTTGGCTCCACACGCTAACACACTGGTTGTGTGTACAGATATGAGCGCGGTGGCTTTTCTGGTGGTGGAAGCAGCCGGTGGGGAGACGAGTCCAATGACGACTGGTCCAAGCCCACTGCTGTCAACGAGCGCCAGGAAGCGTAAGAAAGATTTTGCTCACAAATAACACAAAACCACAAATAACGGAAATCTTGTATTTGGATTCGATCTCAACTTTTGCTAATGTTTTCTTCCAGAGAGCTTTTTGCTGCAAGCAACACTGGAATAAACTTTGAGAAATATGACGATATTCCCGTGGAGGCAACCGGAAGCAACTGCCCTCCCCACATTGACAGCGTATGTCTATATATAGAATTATATTTTATAGGTTTTAATAGAAACGTTTGTGCCTTTTTACTGACTGTCTGGTTATTCTGTAGTTTCACGATGTGGACATGGGCGAGATCATCATGGGGAACATCAACCTGACCCGCTACACCTGTCCCACCCCAGTTCAGAAGCATGCGATCCCCATCATCAAGTCCAAGAGAGACTTGATGGCTTGCGCCCAGACTGGTGAGTATTTCTATATATTCTCAATGCGTGCATTTGACAGCCTGAAGTAGACCAACCAGCCTTTTCTCTTATTAGATTATCATTGGTCGAGCTTGATGTATCATTTAGCTTACACCTTTTGGCTCCGTGGTTTTATATTTTGTTTTAGGTAGTCTAACGTAATCGTGTGTCTTCTAGGGTCCGGAAAGACTGCTGCTTTCTTGCTGCCAGTGCTTAGTCAAATTTACAGCGACGGGCCAGGAGAGCAGGCTGCTAAGAACAATGGACAGGTATTGGGGAAAGAAAATACACAATGATTGAACTTATCCTGCCATCTGATTGTGGCTAATGAACCTTCTTTCTTTCATCCTCAGGATAGTGGAAGGTATGGCCGCCGTAAGCAGTACCCACTCTCCCTTGTTCTGGCTCCCACCAGAGAGCTGGCCTTGCAGATCTACGATGAGGCGAGAAAGGTGAGTGACTATCCGACACCACATAGAAGTCTTTTGCCTGAACATTGAATATGCATCTTAAAACATTTCTTTTCTCCCTACATTGTAGTTTGCCTATCGCTCACGTGTGCGCCCCTGCGTGGTGTATGGCGGTGCTGATATTGGCCAGCAGATCAGGGAGCTGGAGAGAGGCTGTCACCTGCTGGTGGCCACGCCTGGACGTCTGGTTGACATGATGGAGAGGGGCAAGATCGGTCTGGACTATTGCAAGTCAGTAGAACACAGGGATCCATAAAGATTTTTTTTGTTGAAACAGACTCCACTACTTGTGTATTTTTGTTTTGGGATTAAATGTGAATTGCGTCTCTGCAGCTTCTTGATCCTGGATGAGGCCGACCGCATGTTGGACATGGGTTTTGAGCCACAGATCAGACGCATCGTGGAGCAGGATACGATGCCACCTAAAGGCGTCCGCCAGACCATGATGTTCAGTGCCACCTTCCCCAAGGAGATTCAGGTAGGTTAGGACAGTCAACAAGTATAACGAGTCTTGCTAAGTGAGATAAATATACCTGCATACTTATCCATTTGATTTGTTTGCATAGATCCTCGCTCGGGACTTCCTGGAGGACTACATTTTCCTGGCGGTGGGTCGTGTTGGTTCCACTTCAGAAAACATCACCCAGAAGGTGGTTTGGGTCGAAGAGACAGACAAGAGGTCCTTCCTCCTTGATCTGCTCAATGCCACAGGTGAGAAATGCATCCGTAATTATGAAACGCTCATCGTGTATTTCTCAGTCTGCCCCATATCAAGCTATGATTGACGTTGCTACATCTCTGCTAACAAATGTTCATTATAGCAAGACCTTGCTGTGAAATATAAAATGTCATACAGGGGTGAGCAGTCACTGAAATAACCTTCTGTGTTTAGTGGGTTTGCTTCTCCATATTTATCTCAAGTTGTTATATTTGTGTACTGAGAAGTCTGACGTTTACTGGCCGGTTTGGTTTTATCTTAGTTATTCCCAGTGATGTTCCGGAAAGTGTGCCGGACCCCGACAAACCCGGTAAGTGTGAACATATCATCATTTTACTCTGACCCACAAACTAGAGACATCACATCCCACAGTCCACCCTGTCCCTCTGCTCCCAGCTGACACGCTGTCTCACTTTTTTTTGTTCCTTTCATTTCCAATAAGAGCTTGTAGGACCAACGATAGCATTTTCCTTGCACTCTATTGACTCAAATTCTGCAATGTCACTCAGTCTCTCTCCTCTAAAAAGGAAGTCCTTCCTAGCCGTAGAGTTGGTGTGTTATCAACGCCGACTCAGCGTGACCACGGTGGCTGGGTGTCATAGAACTCTCAGATGGCTGTGACAGATTTAATGGCACCAAACTGTCACTTCAGTGAACTGTTTCTAGAGGTCTAGTTTAGACCACGAGGGAAGAGAAATAAAGGACTATAGGGGAGGAGAACTGCATGTAAATTGCAGTTCTCCTCATAGATTGAGTTTTATGTTCCTGCTCCCAACTTTAGTAACAAACATCCATCCGTACCCAGTTATCAATGATTTATACCCTCCTGCTCTCCTCCCGTTTGTCTCATCCTCTTTGTTTTCCGGCTTCACAGTCAAAGAGTCGTTGACTCTGGTGTTTGTGGAAACCAAGAAAGGAGCCGATGCCCTGGAGGACTTCCTCTACCACGAGGGTTACTCCTGCACCAGCATCCATGGAGACCGGTCCCAGAGAGACCGAGAGGAGGCTCTGAATCAGTTCCGGTCCGGACGCTGCCCCATCTTGGTGGCTACAGCTGTAAGTAGTCATGGTGATTTTCCTAACCGAGACGCAGCCCATCTTGAATGTTTAGCTTGAAGCTTCGGTATGCTAAATGTATATTAAACAAGTGCAAATATTACATTATCATAAATGCTTTTTATTTTTGACTAATTTTGGGGGAAGAAACCAGGCGAACTGGGTCAAAGAGCAATCTGTGGCTTTGGTTGAACAAACCAAAGCCAGTTTTATCTGTTAATTATCTCAAGTTCTACCAGTTATTTGAACTTCGGTCAAACAGAAGCTCTCCCCTGAAAGTTGTTGGTTGGTGTGGTCTCACCATCTTATTTTCTTATAGTATTTTCTTGTAACTTTCATTTAATATTTCCTTATTTTCCAGGTGGCTGCCAGAGGTCTGGACATCAGCAATGTGAAGCATGTCATTAACTTTGACCTGCCCAGTGACATTGAGGAATACGTTCACCGTATTGGCCGTACGGGACGTGTGGGCAACCTTGGTATGGACCTTTTAAATCTGTTTAGTTTTTTTTACCAATTTTCAATCGATTATGTAGATTCATATTTTAATGTCTCTATATAATCTTTCACTGTTTTGTGCAGGTCTGGCCACGTCGTTCTTTAACGACAAAAACAGCAACATAACCAAAGATTTGCTGGACATTTTGGTGGAGGCCCACCAGGAGGTGCCCTCCTGGCTTGAGAGCCTGGCCTACGAGCACCAGCACAAGACCACCACCCGGGGTGGACGCTCCAAGAGGTAATTGTCCCGAGCAGGAACAAATGGTCAGGTGTTGGTCATGTGACAAACAGTACTCCTTTTGGGGTTCATTAATTTGAACTGTTGCTGCTTTGCATTGTTCTTATGGATCATATCTACAAAAAAAACATAGCTTCAAGCACTTGTGAAATTTAAAAAGTAGCTTCATAAAATCTGTATCTAACAAACGTACATTCTTGTGTAGGTTCTCTGGCGGTTTCGGAGCTAGAGACTACCGTCAGACGTCTGGTGGCCCCGGAAACTTCCCTAGCAACCGTGGTGGTGGGCGTGGCGGCGCTGGAGGAAATCGTGGCTTTGGCGGCGGAGGTGGTAAGAAGACATCTTTCCCCTTTCATCTGTTCCATTTAAACCTCTATGTAAAACCTAAAACAATCGTATATTTGATTGAAATAGTGCTGACCGCCTGACTTTATCCTCCACAGGTGGCTTTGGTGGTGGAGGCGGCGGCAACTTCTACAACAACGACGGCTACGGAGGCAATTACAGCCACTCTGGTAGTGTGGATTGGTGGGGCAACTAGCCGCCATAGGAAACAGGTTGCAAGCCAACCCAAGGGAAACCACATGTTAACTTAAAGCCAGACCATAACAACAAACCCTCCCTGTGTAGCTTCACTGACACACAGTACATTACCAACCCTGGTTCTCTGCCATTATGCTTCTCTCAAAAAGGAAGTGCACAGCACGAGGCAAAGGAAAAGTCCACCAGCACGTTTGATGCACCGGAGAACGCAGAGATTCGCACACCTCAGAGTGAGCATGGATGCTGACATGCATTGTCCGATAGCAACTTCGGGCTTTCATTGTTAAAAGTATTTTTGTTCTTTTTGTGGAAAAAAAAAAACCCCAGAAACAAACAAAACGAAACAATCGAATAACCTGAGGATCATTTGTATGTTAATGTACTGTGCCTTTTGGAATTTAGACAGGAACTCTATGTTTTCATTTCACCAGATGAACATGGCCAAGAGCTCTAAATTTGATTTTACTATATTGTTTGGTGAAAAAAAATATTAGAAAGGTTAATATAAGCTTGGATTTAATCAAACCTTGGCAAACACTCTGAGGTATTGTGGCGCTGAGTCATGATTCCATTTGAACTTCAAATTTATTGTAGGAACATCATGTAGCCTTTTCTATAGTCAAACAGCTAATGGAGCCTTTACTACGGCTAACTCAAACTGGGCCGCTCTGTGAGGCAACCGTATTTTAATCCTAAGGGACAAAGTTACATTTTGTTTTTCTGTTTCTTTTTTTGCTCACTCTATCCTGGACAGGCTCCTTTTTATGGATATGATAGTCTTTGAAATAGCCATTCCTATTGTAATCTTAAGAAACACATAAGTCATTAAGCTCAGTGCCAACGATCGCTGAGGTTTCAACAAGAATAATCACTGCTGGAACTTGTTACTCCACACTTTTAAATTGACTTGACAGTGTTACGGCAGCTAGTACGCTACCAAGTGCTAGCTACGTTAAAGTGGGCGGTGTTTTTTGTTTATTTTTACGTGAGACATTTTTGGTGCAGGTGTGTGCAAAATTGAAAAACTGGAGTCAGTTTTTTGATTTTTGAATTGTTTCTCTACAAACATGTATCAAAACAAAAAATGCCTGCCATCTTGAAAGTGAAGTTCAAAATGGCTGCATAAAGCAATCGGGAGGGCATAGCGTGGTGTTAGTGTTTACTGAATCGACCGGCAACCACGAGGCCCAGATGGTATTCTACGCTTGCAAGTGTTTTGTTTTTTGGTCAAGGAGGAAAGACACGTGAACTGAGTCGCAGGCTTAACTTAATTACAAACGTTTTCTCTTTTCAAGCTGCGTTGGAGGCATGGTTCATCTTAAAGAGACAGGGTTCATCTTAAAGAGACAGGCATTTGAGTGATCACTGAGGTTTATCGATTAAACAGCGAAGGAGACGGCGGGTTAGAGCAGCACTTCGACCACTGGGGGTAGGCGCGGCGTTCAGTGCATCGCCGATTGGCTTTGGTTTCAATTGTTGCGTAGTGTAACTGTGGAGGGGGCCAAAGACGAGGGGGGGAGGGGCCACCTTCCTCATGGAACATTTAAGTACTGTCGGGTCCTCTGGGAGTTTATCTGCTCAGACGTATACAAATCTGTGGCTTCGCGGCGCCGGAGCAGGCTTTTCCTCTCAAAGAGGAGCAGCCATCGAGAGGAGGAGAGATGGGGCGTTTCACCTCAAAATGCTCCCAACTTTCTCAGCGGGTGTGTTGTGCCTTGAAACCTTTTTTTTTTTTTTTTTTTTTTTAAAGAAACAGAACTATAAGCGGATGCACTGACAGTGTTGAGAACTTGAGATTGAATGGTGCTACTTGATTTAAGTGTGTAGGCCCTTGTTCGTCGTGCCCATCGAGTTTTACAAAAGTTATTTTATTGCACATCTAGAGTTTTATATAGATGTCTTGGATATGTGTCCTTAAGCTTCCAAATATTGTGTGTGAGGAGGAGATTGTGAAAAACGCAGCTTGTTTACAAAGGGGACAGGTTCTAAACGTTTAAACCAGGATTTATTTGGGACCAGGGGATTTAGCAGTCGGGGGGGGAATTTAGCCATTTGCACAGATTTCTAGATTCTACTTTTGCTGCTAGTTTTGTGTAATTTATTAAGCATTTTTGACAAATATTTATTTTTGTAAGCCTCAAAGTGATTCTTTGAAAGTTTCAGTAACTTGACCAAAAGACAGTACAAAAAACACTGGCACTTGAATGTTGAATGTCACCTGTTTGCGTGAAATTTATATATTTCGGGGTAGTGTGAGCTTTTTAATGTTTAAGATACATTGGACTCAGTAAATAATATCCACAGCTGTTCCAGGGCCTCCTCGTGGCCAGTCATCTCTATTAGATTCTATTAATTGGTCAACAAAATTTGAAATGGAATTGAACAAACATGCCAAGGTTTGGAATATAGCTGTCAAAAGAGCAACAAAAAATCTTAAGCATATCAGTGCTGAAGTGTTCAGATTCTCCAATTGTGTGCATTATTGATTCTTTACTCTAATTTGACCTGATTATTTTTCTCCAGTGAATGTCTGGCACATGGCAATCCTTAAAGAAACAAACATGTGGTTTATTCTCATTGTTGTATTTGCATATATGAACGCTCTGGAGTTCCTTCTGAATGTAGAACACGTCTGCACGATTGATTTCCACGGCAGCTGTTGGAATTAGTTTGAGATGAGCAGGAAGGTTCTGTGCCGGTTGTTGCAGGCAGAACCCGAGACTTGTTCCACATTCTCCAGAGAACCCCGGAGCTCTTTAGACGTAGACTTTGCTTTCTGTATTAGCTTCTAGGCTACTGCACCGCATGGGAAATACTCAGCTGTGCAATTGTATGATTTTACCAAAATAAAATGTTTGAATGCAAAAATTATCTGGAAGAATCCAGCATGTTTCATGAAGACTTGTTTACTGTAGTTGTGCAGAGAAGACCTGTAGCAGCAGCCTGTTGCCTTGTGTGGATTCCGGGTGGACGGGCGGCAAATACTCAATTTGGTAGAGATTGGATGGGCTTCATTTCTTTTGAAAAAAATATAAAGATTTCATTTGTAAATTTATGTGTGGATTGTGTCATTTCCTCAAACCAGTGTTAAGGCTCAGTGATTTGAAAGGTGTTTGTTTTATAACGACGCTAAACACAACCAGAGTATTGTGTTGCCTAATTCTAAAGCTTTCAAATATATTTTAGACAGTTTCGCAGTCTTTGAAGGACAATACTTAAGTTACTAGAAGTGATCCGACTATCGCATCTGTTACCATAAACAAACATTTAAAGGTACTTATTCTGTTATGATTTTAAGCAAACAAGTACAAATGTGAGAAACAAAGTGCTGGATATTTCACAAATGAAAGAAGACGCTAAACTCGTGACATTTTATATGTTGGAGGAAGAAGAGTGTCGCTACTGAAACAGAATATACTTCGTTGTACTTAAACCCACTTAACCTCTCCTGTGCTCAAAGCCGGGCCTATAAAATGAATGTAGGCAGACTTCCATCTCGCAGTTTCAGGTTCCTGTCATGACTTACTGTGACACTTGAACAGAACGGATCTGTTACTGTTGAACAGATTATGAGTCAATGGGTGCCTGGGCAGAGACACCCAGAAGGCCCCGACACCTCTACCACACAACAGCAAGACGCACTGACTTTGGTCATTTTGTGCCTCTGTGTAGTCATTTGTCTCGCTTTGTGGTTTTTCTCTCTTTAGTAATTTTGTGTGTGTGTGTGTGTGTGTTCTTTTTGTGTCTCTTTAGTTTGTTTCTTTGTGGTCATTTTGCATCTCTTTATGGTCGATGCGCGTCTCCAGGGGGGGGACCCTGACATTTTGGGCCCCGGGGTCTTTGACCACCCAGTAGGCCCATTCATTAATCCATCCATTGTTTAGAGTAACACCTCTTCCTAATATGTCAAAGGGCCTGTGGTTTATTAAAAGCAAAATCCCAGGTTTGAAAATGTTATCGGTAAGTCTTTCAGTAATAATGGAGGCTTTTTGTGGCAGCATATTAATGCTCATGGTTTCAACAATCGTGTGTGTGTGTGACGCGTTTTAGTCTGTAGAAGTGTTGCAGTCAGACCAGGTGACCTGAATCCAGAGAGTTGTCTCTATTTGCTCTCCCCAATGGTAACCAGATGTGCAGAGATTACGGTATGCTGAGCTTTTGAAGTGGCAGTCTGGTGAAATGAGGGTAAAATGATCAACAAAAAAAGAAAGTTGACCTGTATTTGATGCCTCGACAGACGGCGGCGGGAGTGCAATGAAAACCCACTTTTGGGGAGTTTTTTTTAATGTTGCTCTTGAAAGGTCACATGGCCTCTAATGTGCTGAGGTCTCATAACCGCTGAGCCAGTGACACCCATTAAAACCCTGTTGTATAATATCTGTCATTTTGAAAAATGCAGTTTTCAGGACCTTGAAGTCGGGTTTCTCACTCTCAGCTCTGCGGAGGAAGATGGAGGTCCGTGTGCAGTGTGGACAGCAGAGTAATCGTACTCAGCAAATTGTATTGATCGCCTCCCCCATCAGATCACATACCGCTGGTGCCCTGATCCCCTAATCCATTTCAACATCTGCATCTCTGATAAGTTTTTATGTCCAACTTCATGCTGCGAGTGTGTGTCGGTGTAATCTGTGTGTTTCCAAGTCACCGCTTTGCCTCAGCGGTTTGATCCGAGAGCTTCGCTTTACTTCTGTAATCCTGCCAACAACCGCCCATCTCCATCCATCCCTGCCTCCATCACTCCATCACTCCATCCAGGGGATTTGACTGCCATTAAGAGATGGCTTTTTGGTGTGTGTGTGTGTGTGTGTGTGTTATGGAACGCACACTGTGAAGGGGAGGGGGGGAGGATGAAGTGTAAA
The DNA here is from genome assembly GCF_004355925.1 of Anarrhichthys ocellatus. Lineage (NCBI taxonomy): Eukaryota > Metazoa > Chordata > Actinopteri > Perciformes > Anarhichadidae > Anarrhichthys > Anarrhichthys ocellatus. The sequence goes on along the minus strand of NW_022280101.1, from coordinate 1,401,459 downwards.
TTCACAACCGCACACACTGTAGCTGGAGGACAGTTTCGTGCAGAAGCATCCGTTATGCGGTTGATGGTGCAGCGTGCAGACGACGGGTGGGACGGACCCATGCAGGAACACTTTCAACACACATGGATGCAACCGTCTGGAAAGATCTACAGGTATGTCGCTTCCATTTTCCTGCAGCTGGTTGGTTTCACAGTTGTGATATTCTGTAAATATATTCTGTGATATTGTTTTACAGGATTGTAACTCTTGTTAAAGTTAAAGAGTCCAACTTGAGCTTAAACTAACGTCCTTCAAATCACCTGCAGACTTTCAACAACAGGCTTTGGGACGTTTGTTTATATAATTCACAACAGCTCATCATTAAGTGCTGCTGTGCTGTTGTGCCGTTTCAGACCTCCGTTAATCCTGGCATGTCCCAGATGAGAGGCTACAGTAATGACTGTCATCACTTTCACTGGTCAGTTTCTATCCCTTCACTCTTCTGTTTGTTTCTTTCTCCTCCTCAGCTGCAAAAATGCTCTCACAGCCTAGACTGCTTCGGGGAAAGAAGCAGAGTCACACTGTCAATCCTCATGTAATAATTAATAATCGCTGAGGTTAAAAAAAAACAAATTCTTCCAATGAGCCATCCAGTAAACACTGGTTTGCCTCCATCAAAGACATTTTCATCTATATGTAACTGACTGACTGATTAGACTAAAAGGCGGCGCAGAACGCGGGCTAACGTGAACTGGATCGAGGTGAGATCCGAAGCACAGACAATGCCTATTGTTGTGGGGCTAATCGCTGATGTAAGCTGTTCTGTCTCAATCACATCATCATTTCACCAGCAGCTCGTAAAGAGACAGTTCAGCCCTCAACGTGCCTCAAACGTCAAATCGAATGTACTGATGCTGATATGTGTGTTTGCAGCTTCTTAGTTTCTTTGGAGCGAATCAGAGTAAAGAATGTTGATTTGATGCTTGAACCCTGACCCTCCGGTGCTCTTCCAGTCTCCGTGCTGTGCCTGCTGCCTCAGGCGGTGCTGGCCCGCTGGGCTTGTGTGCGGGCGTGTCCGACCTCCTGCACCTGCACACAGGAGAAGAGCTGCAGCGTGCTGTGCGACCGCTCCAGCCTCGCTGAGTTGCCCAAAGAGTTCCCCTGCGAGGCCTCCGCCATCAACCTGGACAAGAACAGCCTCAAGTTCCTGTCGGAGAGGGCCTTCGGGACCCTGCCCTCCCTCAAGTCTCTCTCTCTGGACCACAACAACATCTCCTTCATCACCCCTGGAGCCTTCAAGGTCCGCTGAGGTTTCCTGTTGTTTGGTTGCTCTTCTTTTTTTTTTTTAAAGAGAAGCAGAGATAATTAATATCGTGTTTTCAGGAATTTGTACTGAAAATTGAAAAGCAAGGTGTTGTCTGGGAGTTTAGGACGGTGTGCAATAGTGTGTGAAAGGCAGGTTTCCATTACATGAAGGACAAGGCTGCATTCCTTCTGTGGTGGACTCTAGAAGGATTAATTACATTTACCTCCAGCAAAGAGTACACACACTCTGTGAAGGCTGCCCTATTCTCACATGTTAATGTTTTACTTGCCTACTTGTTAAGACAGGCTGTCCGCTGCTGAGAAATCTGCCACTAAGTCAAAAACAACGGAGGTTGAATGGGATTAAAGTGGTGGAGCTCAAACCATCTCCAAATTACAGTTTTGTTCAGAGCTTTGAGCTGCAAAAGTGCAACCTTTCACCTCCAAACCTGAACAAATAACCCCAAAGTCATCTGCATGATTAGATAGCGATAGGTTTAAGTTAGATACCAGTTTTCGGAGTTAACCATCTTGTTTGTTCACCAGTGGTCCATATTTCCACAGAAATGCATGTGAATATGTGTTTTATCCTGTGAAAACCTCTTTTGCAGAGAAGTATTTAGTCTTATTGATTTGTAGCTTTGACTGAAGGTATCTTTACTTTGGGGTCTTGTAATCTTACCAGCGCCTTGTGAAACTACAAATTGAAATCTGCATATCTAACACACAGCTGACCCTCTGTCCCGCAGGGCCTCGGCAACTTGGTAGAGCTGAAAATAGCGAACAACGACTACATCAGTTATCTTCATACGCGGACGTTATCGGGGCTGAAGAAGCTGGTGCGCCTGGACATCTCGAACTGCAACCTCTTCAACCTCCCCGACCGCATCTTCCTGGAGCAACCGGCGCTGAAGGAGGTGCTCTGCTTTGAGAACAAGTTCAGGAGGATACCCGGAGCCTTCAGAGGCATGGAGAACATGACTCACATCTACCTGGAGAGGAACAAGATCGAGGCGGTGGCCTACAACTCCCTGCTGGGCCTGGGTGGTCTCAAGTGAGTCACAGGCTGGAAGTAGCTCGCGCGTGATGAATTAACTCACCAATAGTCTACTTATTAGTAATAGTAAATATGAACTCACTGGATTGTAGAGTGATTTCACTTCTGCCTGCATTTGGGCTGTAGGGATCACCGTAGTCTGTCGGGTTTCCATCTCTCTAGTTGAAGACATGCTGACCTGAAAGTACCTGATTTACGAATTATGGCCGAATGGCCTATAGTGAAAGAATCTGCCTCAAGTCCTCAGTTTGGTCTTTTAAACATCTCTGTCTTCCTCTTATATCAGGCACCTAAACCTCCAGGAGAACCGCATCAACGTGATCCACGACGGAGCCTTTCAGGACCTTGTGCGGCTGGAGAACTTCTACTTCAACGACAACCGGCTGACCGATCTGCCCCGGCTCGCCTTCAAAGGCCTCGTCCGCCTCAAGATGCTCAACCTTGGGGGGAACCAGCTAACCAACGTGTCCAAGACCTGGTTCGGCGACCTGGTGGAGCTGGAGGTCCTGTACCTGGACAGGAACCAGCTGTTAAACATCGAGGAAGGCACGTTTGAGAACCTCACCAGCCTGATCACGCTGCACCTGAACAGCAACAACCTCACCGCCCTTCCCTTCCCTGTTTTCCGGCCCGTCTACTTCCTGGGCCGCCTCTTCCTCTTCAGGAACCCCTGGGAGTGCGACTGCTCCCTGGAATGGCTGAAGGAGTGGATGGAAAGCTACAAGCTGGTGCGGGACATCCCCTGTGCCTCACCTTCCTCCGTGGCGGGGCTGGATCTCAGCGAGGTGGTTTTCGCCAAGGTGAACGGCTCGTGCGTGGACCCCGGCGAGCTGAACCTGACCACGGCCTCGTCGGAGATCGCCTCCACCACGGAGAACCGCTTCAACAGCCTCATTTCAAAAATGCTCCAGCAGGAGATCAGAGAGGAGATGGGGAACGGCACGGAGAGCCTTCGCAACGGGACCCTGCTGGGGCCCGAGGAGGGCCAGATCTCTGCAGGGGTCGGAGGGCGACGGGCCCAGGCCAGCCAATCCATTCTCTGCATCATTGCAGTGTGGCTCATCTTTGATTTGATTGGCCGGTCAGATATGAATTACTGTCGTTCCTGCACATGAGAACAGTGGAAAAAGAGGGTTTTCTTCACAGAAACAACACGGAGTAGCTTTTCAAATTGCTGCTGAGATAAAAGATGTTTTCATTTATCCGTGAGAGCACAGAGGATGTGCGGCTGCTTGGGAGATTTTTTATAGCTCGGTAAACTGGATATTACCAGCTATCCTTGGAGGGAAGACTGACCTTGACGTGGCGGGATTTATTTTCGCATGAGCTACAATAATCTATGATATTTATAGATTTACATATGTGATGAGGGTCTCTCATCGTGGTTCATGAGCAGCTACGCCAAAGCTGTACGGGAGTCGTCTCTACGATCACAGAGGCGGGTGTTGATTTCAGACGTGGCAAAGTGATGAAAATGTACACGTGAACCTCCACCTTTTCTTGTATAATGCTCAATTTGTATTAATATTATGTATTATTCGTAGCATTGCATAGTCTGTTACGAGCGTTTTGTCTTTGGTATTTTGATTCACATCAGTGGGTGAAGTTGAAGAAGATAAGAGCTCCTGTAGTTATCTCCTAAGCAGATGTCCTCTCTGCTCGTCTATATTCATTCAGCTCTAAATGTAGGTTCTGCAGCTTTTCCATAAATGCATTAATCTTCTTATTGCATGTGGCTCAGTGCTGTTGCTGCTGGTGTATGTTACGGCGTAATGGAGGGACTCTCTCGTTGCTTTCACCTCTCTCTATACCGGCGGTGTGGTGGGTGTGATTGCCATATGTCAGGTTGTGGATGGGGGAGGGGAAAGTGTTAAAGAATACCCCTGTGCTGACACCAGCCACTGCTTTCTTTTGACCCTGGTGAATGTTAGTTTGGTTTGGACAGGCAGTGATCCGGTTCATTGGTGTTTTAAGACAAAACGCTGTGTTATATTATATATTTTTTTTAAAATAATAATAAAAAAAAAAATGCTGTTGAACTTTTGACGTGCCCGCTCAGTGACTTCTTTCAGGGTCGAACACCAGTTAATCTGCACACTGGCCTGTGCCATCGTTCTCATGCGCCACCCCTCTCATGCACCATCATTCTCATGCGCCACCCCTCTCATGCACCATCGTTCTCATGCGCCACC
>NW_022280101.1:1394048-1396916 GCF_004355925.1 Anarrhichthys ocellatus | reverse complement strand
CCATCGTTCTCATGCGCCATCGTTCTCATGCAGCTGTCTGGTTTTGTCTGGTTGATATGGCAGATGTGTTACAGGAAAGCTGTGTGCTCACTGTTTTCAGACACTGGTATGAATTTCACAGTACAACCGTACTGTAGGAAAATATGGTAACACTTCATTTTACAGGTACAGTCATTTTTCAAAGTTTCCTGGAAAGAGACACGTAATTTGCACTAATTATAAGGAATTATTCAATAACAATAGAAATAATATTCTGAGACAGCTACGGTGTTTGATTTTTGTTTGTGATTTATAAATAGTTTTGATAATATTCTCAAAAGTACTTCTTCAAGATGTTTGGAAGAACTGATCTTAATATTAAAGTTAATATTAATTTATTCTTGTATACTTGTCTGTCCTGGAGACATATTTCCCATCTTTGCATTTTCATTTCACCTGCTTTGAACTGACAAAAAAACAGCTTGATTATGTAAGTCATTATTTGGAATAATTAGTTGAGTAGTGTCTCTCTGTTTTATTTTAATTGTTACTAAAGTAACTTGTACTTTTAAGGTCCCTTTTTAAGAATGTATGGTGAAATATATATCAGCCCTATTCTAGGAGATGAATTGGAAACAGTGAGACTTGTAAATTCAAGATTAGGAATTGTCCTGCACGGATAATGTTTTATGTGTGGTGTCACCTGGGTGTGCAAATAACCTATTTTAGATAAGATTAGATTTAAGATGAGATTTAATTTTATTGTCATCGTACAAGTACTGAGCCAACAAAATTCAGTTTAGCATCTAACAGTAACGTGTAAAAAAACAGTAACGTGCAGAGTAATGTGTAGTGGTAATATATTGTATTAACAATAAATATATATACGATTTGAGTATTAGTACACAATATATGTGGGATGTATACAAAGTGGACAGAAGACAGGGCTCCCTTAAAAACCAACGATCAAGCCTGCAGTAACATTATTAAACTACTCTCAAAGGTGTGACCGTAGTATGAATTTATATTATCCTACTCTTGTGTAGAGGTGGAAGTATACATTTATTGCTTGTACTTTACTATACTATGACTTTTTATGACATGCTATAATATGAATTTTTTGACATTTTAACAATAAAATCCACACTTAAAAAGAAGAACACAGCTGTCCTCTGTCAACTGTGTCTCTTTTTTCAGACGTTAAAGCTTTGGGATTAAGCGCCAGTGTTCAGGCTGCCGACCGTTCATTCTAATCACTCACTTGGACTGATTGAAATCACAAAAAGCAGCTTCACTGAGGAGTCGGCTGAGTTCACCCGACATATGCAGCTATGACATTCTTTCTTCTTTGAAAAGAGAAAGAGATAATCATCAGAATGTTGGCTAAACATATTTATGTTCTCCTGATCAATTCATTCACTCAACATTTCAGCTCTGGTCACTTTTATGCTCCAACACCGTGTCCAGAATGACTTCTTTGGGGCTAAAATGATAAATCTTCAGAGACTCTCTGGTGGTGGAGACCGTGCATCTTCTCCAGAGAATCAAATCTGAAGAAAATTCATTTATCGGTTAATTATGAATTATGTATTAAGGAAAAAATATACAAAAAATACTGTCTCCAGATTCTGAAATGTCATTTGTTGGATTTCTTCTTGCTATTATTATGAATTATTTTTGTAATTTTCAAACATAATTTGCAGATTAATTAAAAAAAAAAAAAAAAATCTTTGCATTGTTTTCCATCATAATTATTTCAGAGATAGAAGGAATATATAAAATATTAGCTGATGTATAAAGACGAGATAACAGACGGTACATATTCATTTCCTTAATTTCAGTATTTCTGCCGGTACTCTTCATCTTTGCAGCTCAGGAAACATAAGTATTACATTTCATTAGACTCAATCAGATGATAATTATAAGTCTTCCTGTTTTTAATCCCTTAATAAAAATAGTGGATGAAGTATTCAGATTCAGAAAATTAATCTGCAACTTTAATGATTGAATTGTTTTCAACATTTATCGCAAAAAAGACCAAAATTAACTGAAAATGTGAATTATTAGTGTTTCTTTGTCCTTTATGAGGAAACTGAATAGTAAACTGATATCTAATAACTTTTGGACTGATTCTGATGTTTTTGCATGTGATTGAGTTGTAATTAAAATCTCTTGAAAACCCAAAGTTAACAGTTTAGTCGGCTCGTTAGCGAATCACCAGCGCTGCTCAGTCTGGATCTCAGGACTGAGATAGTTTGTGTCATGTTGATGTGGAACAGAGAAAACAAAGAAGAGCCACAAGGTTCACTTTTCCAACACATAAAAGGAAATATATTTAAAAAACTGTTCATACTGAAGAACTTTTATCATTGCAGAGTAATTTACACAAGGGGCAGTTTGTACGTCGGTCTGCCGTTTTCATATACAGGTTACACAGACGCTCACGCTGCCTCCTCTTCCCCTCTGCAGAATGGACGGTGTTCGCTTCCTTCGCAGACGGTTACACAGTTGCAGAATAAAAATCAGTACTTTAATCTCTCGTCAATTGTTAAACTTGGTTGAAACATTAATACTCTTGGACGTCACATTTGTGAAATGGCAAATGAAGAAAAAGGTGAAATGTTTCCTTTTTTTGTGTGTTTGACAAATCAAAGAGAAATCGAGACTTTTATTAGATTTTTTTTTTTTTTTTTTTTTTACAAACATCTCACTACGTGGTCGATCATTTTTTAATTTATTTTTTATAAATCTGTGGTTTAGAAATGTCACCTGAAATGCAAGGGATGTGCATCGGCGTCAAGTCAACGTCTGGCTCCGCTGCGCATCGTTTTTTCTTGCCCCCGCTTGCTTCCCTTGAGTTCAGTGGAATGTTTTTATATATATAGATAT
>NW_022280101.1:1381293-1389048 GCF_004355925.1 Anarrhichthys ocellatus | reverse complement strand
ATATATATATATATAGATATATATATATAGATATAGATATATATATAGATATAGATATATATATATATAGATATATATATATAGATATATATATATAGTCTTCTTTTCTTTCTTGGAGGTTTACAGAGGGACACTGGGAACACTAACTGACTGACAGCATGGAAGCTTGCAAATGTCCACATGCATGATAACCTCATTGAAATCTCTAAAACATTGATGGATTTATTTAGAAGAGACAGTACCTGGTCGGTAAGTAGGAAGGTGCGTACGTGTGTGTGTGTGTGTGTGTGTGTGTGTGTGTGTGTGTGTGTGATATTGTAACTGCACCAAAAGCTGAATGGGATCATGACACAATGAAACCCAGATGTACAGCTTAGAAAAAGAAGGAGACAGAATAAATAATGAGGGATGGTGACCTACAGATGAGAAGACATTGCAGCGTGTTTTGTGTGCTTTTGCTTCATTCTGCTGATCGGCAGAATACCCTGACGGTGTCTTTTCTACAGATGGTTTAGTACCACGACACCCAACAGGACTACAATGTGATGGGAGGACGGGATACAGTACTGTCTCTTTAAAACAAACATCTACAAAAATGTTGCCTCCTAGCTAGTACAGACATGACAATATTCACTTTTGTTTAAACTCTGTTTTTATACATCACTATGACGAGGTCGTCTGTCAGGGCAGGAGGCCGTTAATTGGCCGCAGGTTGTTTGTGCGGCGGCGTCCAGGAGGATCTCGGTTGAATGCTGTGGTTGCTTTCACAGTACACTGAGAGAGAGGGGGGGGGGTCCATCCATTGCAGTGCAGAGAGACGTTTCCCTTTGTTGTTTGTTAAAGTTTATTATTTATTCTTACTTCAAAGAGGGAATGATGGGAGTTTGGCCGAGGTGTTGCTGCTGGGAGGGGAGGTGGTGTCTGAGGGCTGCAGGTCAGTAGACCCAGGACACGGGAACCCACTGGCTGGTGGTGCACACCAGATCGATGGCCTCCTCCAGGTGCCTGATGGTCTCATCGATCTCGTTGTTGATGATGGTCTGGTCAAAGTAGTGGGCGTAGGTCTTCTGCAGGATCTCTGACTCCTTCTGCAGCCGCTGGAGCGACTCGTCCTGCAGGAGGAGGAGGAGCACTGGGAGTTAGACACTGATGAAGGCAGAGAGAGTGATGAAGAGCACTTATAGGACTGACAGAGACATTCTTAAGGCCCTTACATACTGTGTGATGGAGCTATTCAAGACGAGAAACATGTTTGGTCGTCGATCCAGAACTGTGGTCAGAAATGCAAAGAGTTCTCCTCCCTACCGCTGAACACGGGTTTCTTATTTGAACTGCATAAGTTCTAGAAGACGTCTGGACTTTAGTGAGCGAGGATGGACGAGCGAGAGAGCGAGAACATGGTGTTTGAATTAAAGACAAAAAGCTGATACGATTGATTAGTCAATCAAACTGTATATTTTGGGGTTTTAGCCTGTTGATTGGACAAAAACAGACCAGTAGAGCATCAACTCAAAGGCTCTATTTGATCCCTAATGCTCACAATTTGGCTACTATGAGAAATATCGATGTATCACCTCTTGTGTAGTTTTTTTTTTTCTGCTAACATCGTGGTAAATCACCAGACATTTCATCGTATTAGACCTACAGTGTGACATGCATTCAACCTGCTGCTACAGCACAGTGTGCAAGGGCCTTGAGCAAGACACTGAACCCCCGGCTCCCCGGGCGCCTGTCATTGGCAGCCCACTGCTCCCTATATACAGGGATGGGTCAAATGCAGAGGTCAAATTTCGTGTATGTGTATATGACAATAAAAAGGGTTTCTATTCTATTACTCAGCAGAGGGGGAAGTGAATGGGAAAACACAGAATGCGGCACTAACCACTAGAAGCATACAAAGAAGCATATGGCAAACAACACACACACACACACACACACATAATTAAAAATAACACGACGTAGTGACGATCCCGTCAGGCTTTACTTACTGGCAGCGTTCGACACCACCTGGGCATCTGAGAGGAGCGCCAAAGAAAGGAACGCATGCAGCATGCAAAAGTAAAGAAGTGCAGAGAGGACTGAGAGACGCAAACACACGAGAGGAGAGCCGACACAACGAGAGGCTGCTGGAGCACCAGCACGCTGTGTGACGGTCGCGCTGCACACGCCGACTCTGCAGAGTTTAACATGTAATTAAAGGACATATGTGTCATTGACTGACATGTAAGTGAGTGAGTTTAGTGAGTATTTGTATGTGGGATTGGGCCAAAATAAACTACAGTGTGTGTGTGTGTGTGTGTCACATGTCACCCAGTGCAATAGTGTGGCTCAGTGATTTTAATAGTTCTTGGACAACAATGGAGCTCTATAGTGCAGAAGAAGAAGAATAAGAATACTCGATCGTAGACACACTCAAGAAATAAAAGAATATCACCAGCCTTGTGCTGCATTAACAGTGTGAGCACACAGCAGCATTGTACAAGTCATTGTCAATGGAGGCCGGTGACATGAAACTGGAAAATGACACGCGCCACTTGTCGCTGCATGATGTGCTACAAATCACACTAACGATTGAGTCCATAAACTCCTGTTCACGTTTACGGAGGGAATAAATCAAATGAGAAGTAGAGTCATCTTCTCATAGACTTCTATACAACCAGAGGAGTCGCCCCCTGCTGGTCAGTAGAGATAATGCACAGTTCCCGGTGCCATTTGGAGACGTGACCACGTCAACGAGTGTTCGTGTAACACCTTCACTAGCCGTCGATGTAGCCGGACATGCTTTCTTTTTTTAATGCCGTTTTGTTGCTTTTGTTGTTCGTAGCGTGAACATATTTGTGTGTTTGTGTGTATTCCTACCTCATTGATGCCTGGCGTAATAGTTGGTGCAGCAATGAAGACGACGTACGGGGCAAACTCTGCTGTCCGCAGGACCTTCAGGGCCTGATGGAGAACAGGTGTTAGAGGTCAAAATGTCCTTACATATGCATGCATGCATGCACACACACACCCACACACACACCTGAGGTTCCACGTCCAGTATAGCTATGTGTCCCTGTTGGTGGATCATGCGGATGGTCTCCAGCCGCGTCCCGTACATGGCGTCCTCGTGGCTGCCGTACTCCAGGTACTCGTTGTTGCTGATGTCCTGCATCATCTGGTCGTGGGAGACAAAGTAGTAGTTCTTCCCGTTCTCCTCGTCCTTCTTTGGAGGTCTGGTTGTGTCTGCGGGACACCAGGAGACACGGAGCATTTACATTTCCTGACACACAAAACGGTGCTGTTCAGTGCGTTTCTGTGGAGGACCTGGATCATGCGTCTTACGTGGAATGGGGTACGCGAATCTGTCGGGGTGTTTGGTGATGAGTGTGTTCTTGATGTGTCTTCTGCCCACTCCATGGGCCCCTGACAAACACACACACACAGTCAGTGAGGTCAGATATGAAGACAGGCGTCCCCGTTTCTTGCTGCTACACTCGGCAGAACTCACCTAACAAAACTAATGTTTTCCTCTTGAAAGCAGGAAGCTTCACGACCTCTTCATACGTGACGAGATCTAGTTGGTCGAACACTGGAGGTGAGAGAGAGAAACGGAGTAAGAGGAGGAGGAGCAAAGTGTGCTGGAACAAACAGCAGTTAGAGGGGAACAAGGCGCACTAACAAGAGTCTGAAACACATCTGGTGACTATGTGGTGAAGAGAGGAGCGAGTTGGGTCACTCATCAAAACAAATAAAAACAACTGGAGAGCTGAGATGATCTGTGAAGTGATGAAGACTCCTTTAAAATAACCGCTCTGCTCCGAGATTAAATAAATCTGACCGAGCAGATGTTCATCTAGTAAAAGGATGATGAGAGAAAAACAAAAACTCCACCAGGATGATGAAAGTATAACGACTTCACCTCTCTGACTGGCTGCATAAAGAAACAACTCCGCCCAAAGTGATTATTTCTGTGATTTCTCAAAGTCTGGCGTTTGTTATCCAAACATTCACAGTTGTTTATGACTTCATTGTGTTGTAACAAGAACTATTGTAGAAAAGGAGCTAAACTGGATTAAATAAAAGGGGGAAAAAATCAATGTCTCCAGCATCTAAAATGTGAATATTTCCAACTTTTCTTCGTCTTCTTTGACAGTTAATTGAAAATCTTCAATTTAATTGTTCCAACTTGGGCTTCGATACACTTTGATTGGCATGTTTTACTCTTTTCTTACAATTTATTGACCAAATTATTGCTAATTTACCAACATTTTATCTTTACAAAATGAGCTCAAGGTTGCACATTTAAAGTCTAACACCCAAAACGATTCAGTTAACAATCACATATGACAAAGAAAAGCTTCAAATGTTCACAATAGAAAAGCTGAAACCAAACATATTTGATAGAATGATTTATTTATTACCCGTCTATCGACTGTTTTAATTCTGGTTTCTGATTTACATCGTTTCTAAACTTCAGCAACTATCTCTTCTAAATATGAACTTGCTTTCTTAAGTTAACACAACTGCACATATTAGTTATCCTGTATTCAAACTGTCGTAACAGAACTATTACCTTTAATGTATTCTGTAATAATAGTCATTAAATGTAATGCTAGGTATGATGTACCTGCACAGAGCAGGACAAATCACAGAGCAGCATAAATGAGCAGATTGCAGGTTGTCTGCTGTACAGAGTGTCTCTGTGAGAGCAGAGCTGCTCACTGTACAATATGTTCTCAGCCTCTGTAACACGAGCCCCCACCTCAGGGTGCTGACGAGTGAAATACAATACCCACAAGTCACTGGGTTATCTTGTGCAATAGGAGGCTGCAGACCGGCTACAGACTGACGGTGAATCATTGTTTAAAAATAGAAGAAGAGAAGATACTGTATGTAGTTAACGCCAGAGTCTAATTATATTTACATTACTGTCTTCTGGCTCTGCTAACGAGCACACTTGACCAAACATGATTTTAAAAAAAATGGGTTAAGATGAAGATCACAGCACACGATATCTGACTAACTAAGCTACATGGCTTCAGTTTGGTCTCAGCCTTCTGTTGTTTTAGGACCAAATCAACAGAAACAAAAGTGAAACGCTGGCAGTGACAGCTGGCTTAATCTACAGGAGCGAGAGAAGAAGAAGAAGAAGAAGAAGAGAGGAGGAGGTGGTTGCTGTCACTGGTTGTTACTTACATGCAGAGAGGCCGTTCAGTAGGAGAAAGCGAGAGCGATGGAGAGGGGTCATAACATGGTTCAGTTACAACAGCAGTTACAAAATGTTACACACAGACAGCAAGATTCAACAGCTGGGCAGCACTGCACAGCGCCAACAACGGAGACGGAAATAGTACACAAGACACTGCTGCTGCTGCCGAAGGGTGAACTCCCAGTGACACGTCACTGAGCGGTAAAGACTCCGCAGAGACGTCAAGAACAGCAGCAGCTTTCAGGGGAACAGAGACAGTGTCCAGGGGAAATGTGGACTTCTTCACATAAATTAGGTTGAACTTTAATCAGCAGATAATTGGTCATAACACGTTTGTTTGTTATTCTTTCAATTCTCTTAGTTTATAGTAAAATGTTATTCTGTGAGGTGGCAAAGAAGTCCAGCCGTTACAGAGCTCACCTGAGGATATTACTCGAGCCGTTTACCATTCAAATGTTTTAAAACAACAATAGTTAGTATTATTACAGCATCATAACAATGTTTAATAACTTTGTTCTTCCAACTGTTTTGTGTGAAAGAATAAAGACATTTGCTGGTTAACCACCTTCTCTTCTCTTCATTCACACAAAACAATTCTACTTATTTGTCTGTTTCATTTGCTGGCGGAGCTCACAGATGAGGTTTGGAGAAGACGTCTCTGTTTCAGTGCTGACAATAGTTTTCTCTACGCACTCTCACAGATGCACACGGCACAAAAACATGCAAAGAAATGTAATTCCTGGGAAATACAAGAATCTCAACGCCCTGTTTCAACCCTACTTACTTCTACCATGGGAACTATCAGTGTCCTGGTTTACTGCGATGAGTGGAAGTCAAAGTGAAGTCTTCTGTTTAAATACTTTGGATCCCATGCATTCATGCTTTTATGACTACATAACTATTATGTTCTGAGCTGCATGCTATAGAACATTTCAGCAGTTCCTTTTCAATGGACATTGACAGACGTGCTTATTATCTGGATGTTCAGATGCAAACACACACCCAAACATACTGTACACACACACACACACACACACACACACATACGTTATACCTTAGTCTTTTGAAAAAAAAAAAAAAAAAACGACATGCACGGATGTGACATATAACAAGTATTTAAGAAATAGAAGCTCCATTTATCGTCTTCCTGGTGTTCAAAGTGCTTGATAGATGTCTGAACAGCTTGATTTGCTCTACAGCTGCTGAACTGTAGGATTTGGGGGGTTCGTCCTCACGTGAAGACCAGTTTTTAAACACAGTTTGTTCTGGTCTCAGCTGGAGTGTGACCTCAAAATCTCTGCTACTGCTCAGTGAGCTCATGCGCCACAAGCACCTGCTGCTCAGCGCACATACCGTACAGAAGGTGTGACGCCACCCTGCACTCTTTGCACCGCTCCGTTCTGCTTGTTTGAGCCTCTCGTCACTGGTTACCAGTCGGTTTGAGAACGGGTTCTAAGGTTATAATGATCACATTTAAAGCACTTCACGGTTCAGCCCATAGCTACGCTGCTGATGTGCTGCTCCTCTAGGAGCCGCGGCGAAGCCCCTGATCCTCGAGGCTCTGCTGGCTCTTCCTGAGTCCCGGCTCAGGACTAAAGGACCAGGCTTTTGCGGTCAATGCCCCGCAGCTCTGGAACTCGCGGCCTGAGGATTTCATTTCATTTTAAGTGACCATAAGCCAAAAAGGTTGGAAACCACTGTCCAAAATCCACTTTATCAACCTGCATCGACACAACATAAAAGAGTTTCTACAGACCAAAAAAGGTGAAAGGCGGAGCCACAGCTTTCTGTCTGTTCAGGAAACAAAAACCTTTCCCACCTCCTGTTGCTGTCTCGTCACTAAACTCTCACGCTGACCTCCTCCTCCGCCTGCCGTGTTTACTCAACAGTCACGACTCAGGTCGCAAACTCAGGTGTTGAGCTTTTACTCCTCGACATCTCCGCCTGCTCAGCGAGCCAGACACATGTCGGTGATATTTGAGTAGTGACTCTATGGTATGTGCTACATCCGTGTCCAGTCGTCGCTAAACATAAACTGTACTTGACACCACGCGTTTACTGAAGGGACAAATGGGACAACTTTAAAACTGTGCATCAAATTCAGAGTTATTGGCTCAAAACTGGACTCAACGAGCTGCCCACACTTCCCAAAACCATCCCTGTGCTCATATAAGATTTCTGCTGCACTGACAGCTTTTCCTGTCTTTCCTGGCAGAGGCTCCGCCACAGGAGACGAGTGCTACGAGATCCTGTTACATACGAGTTCCACCCACAGACAGACAGACAGATGGACTGACATGCATGCTCTCAAGCCCTCACAAACAATGTGCTGACATACATGCATGTTGTTCAGTGTGCACATGCATGATTATGGATGTGTGCGAGTGCATGGTGTACCTGCGTTGTGCTTTGCCAAATACTTGTCTTTGTACTGCTTCTTCTTCTTGCTGAACCAGGTGCAGCTGGCCTGCTGCTCCTGCTTGGTCTTCTCCATGGCTATACACGCCACGCGCCTACCACACACACACACACACACACACACACACACACACACACACACACAC
>NW_022280101.1:1325701-1381283 GCF_004355925.1 Anarrhichthys ocellatus | reverse complement strand
ACACACACACACACACACACACACACACACACACACACACACACACAGTGTCAGCTGAAGGGTTGTAGATGTCGAGGAAGAACCTTCATCTTTTTGTGTGTGTGTGTGTGTGTGTGTGTGTGTGTGTCCCTCTCACCACTCCTGCAGCTCTGGCGACGGGATGAGGCCTGCCGTGCCGTTTTTGGTGTTCTCCAGCTTGCCCTGCCACCAGTTGTGGTCGTCCTTGGAGATGATCTGGATGATGTCGCCCACCTGGAAGCGAATGCCGGCCTCCTTGCAGGGGATGAGTTCGTCTTTGGAGGGGTCGTATTCGAACTGAGCCCTCACGTAGATCTGCGGCGAACAGCGCAGATGTTAGAGGAGTGAGCTACCTGAAGGACGGGGGGGGGGGGGGGGGCAATTTGTGTTTCGTGGGGACAGAGACGGTGAAAGAAAGACAAAACAGTTGACAGGAATAGAAGAGTGGCTGGACGGTGTATTCTGGCACATCATGGCAGCTAGAAGTGACATAATGAGCAGTGGGGGGTGTTTTGGTTGCCAGGTTGGAAACTGGTTTCCAAGGAAGGCCTTTCTCCAGTGAGATGAACCCAGACACGGCTGGACTATTAATAAGCCTCTCAGCACACGGGTAACTACGGCACAGGCATTGTTTATGTGTCCTTTGGTTCAAAACAACAGTCATTATGCTGCTTTATTTCCTCTCTAACCACACGGCTGCTTGTTGCTGTATTACCGTCTGCACTGTGTGAAAGTGAGCTGCTGTGTTTGGGTCAAATGTGTACAAATGGTTTCTTTTTTTTTTGGGGGGGGGGGGGGGGTAGGAGAGGCTGTCTCTTACCTTAACAGACATTTTGTCCTTGATTGGAGGTCTGGAAACAATCTAGGATTTGAAAGCATCACACACATCATGCAGCAAAACGGCTATGCAATGTCTTCACAGCAGTATGGAGGTGGTGGAGGGGAGAGAGGCAGGGGGAGGCTGATGGTGGTGAGACGGGACAAC
The DNA here is from genome assembly GCF_004355925.1 of Anarrhichthys ocellatus. Classification (NCBI taxonomy): domain Eukaryota; kingdom Metazoa; phylum Chordata; class Actinopteri; order Perciformes; family Anarhichadidae; genus Anarrhichthys; species Anarrhichthys ocellatus. The sequence continues at coordinate 1,380,280 of NW_022280101.1, read as the reverse complement.
GACGTACAGCTAGTCTTAGCCTTGTAGCATTGTTTTAAATTATTATCCTCATATTGTCAACTCAGACTCAAATCAATGTTAAATTCAGACGGTCTGTGGTGGACTCTACTGCCCTCTGCTGGCAGGATCTGCTGTCGCTACAACCACAAGATCCTCTGATGCCACAATGAAAGAGACGACTTTTAGACGAGTAATGTTGGATTATCTCGGTGGAGATGGATCATGTCTGTGTGAGGAAGGTGCACACATCTGTGATGGGATGAGATGACAGGTATGGAGGATTGTTTAGTTGGCTTGACGTGGATTCATATCTGACTGGGGATCAGTGCTTAGGGGGGGATCTCTAGGCTCTGCAGGGTTCAACAACAATGCCTGTGCCATTATTACCACACACACACACACACACACACACACACACACACACACACACACACACACACACACAAGTGAAGGTAGTGAAGTGCTACACTGCCAGGCTGATGACACAACAGCGGTCACTCATATTGAGTCAGTGTATGAGCTTGATATCACCGAAACAAACAAACAAACAAACAAAGATGTGTGTATAGTAGACACAACTGGTCTGGATCTCTGGCTTCCTTCTGACTGACTGATGCATTAATACCACTCTGTCTGTCTTCCTCTGTCACTAGAAGGGAAGCATTATGCTCTCTAAATCAATGAAATCTAATTTCCCCCAAAACACCCTCAAAACAAAGCTTCGTTTGAATCCAGATGCATTCCGTCTGCTCCTCTCTTTGAGCTGCTAACGGCTGAACAGCTGCAGACTATTTTGGTGTAAATTATATATTTTAAAGTTAATGTATTTTGGAGTGGGCCCAGAATCCAATATGTCTTCACTAATAGTTTAAAAAAAGCTTTAAAGGGAGGTCAAACCTCGGCCATTTGCATCATGACTGACAGTCTGAACAGCTTGGGGATCAGTCAGCGGCCACTCTAAACAAAACGACTCTCTGCCACATGAATCCAAATTAGAAAAAAGGAGGGTTTGGGAGAAATTGAGACACACACACACTTCTGTATAAAAGGGGGAGGGATGCAAGCGTTGTATACAGAGCTGGTGAGTACAGGTGAGAGAGTGAGAGGCCGTTATTCACCTGTCGACCTTTGGGCTGAATGGTGGAAGGCAGGTCCTGTGGAAGCAAACCGTTGATGACAGAAACACTCGGTTAAGCGAGATACAACTGTGAAACCACAACATTCATTTATCGTTTTTTTAGAAACCATGCATGCACATCCATCTGCAATCTAGCTTCTGCTCTCGCAAAACAAAAAAGAGAGCAAAGTGAAAAAGAGATCAGAGTAATTCTCATCTGTTAAAGCAGATCTGGCTGTTGAGCAGCCAAGCAAGCGCAGAGCAAGCCAAGCAGCCGCAGCATCGGCGCCACCACAGTGTTTGTGTGGAGCCTCGGCGGAGACACAAAGGAGCTGCAGGACCTGAATGGGTTTAGGTGTGATGCGTGGCGGGGAGCCCGGAGCGTGTCCGCCTGCATCACCGTGACCACGGGAGGCCCGAGTGAGTCGTGTCAGCAATGAGGCACAGCACGCAGCACACGTCATGAGGCACACCAATTTGTTAACTGAGATATCGGACACGGGGGCCTTTTGGCTCAAACTGCATGAACAGGGAGGACGACACGGGATCGACTCAGGAGATCTACGGCAAGACCCGCCTACTGATAATCCTAAAAGAATAATAACTCAAAATAAAACGGATCAACGGACGGAGAGACGCAGACATCAACGACACATCAACGTGACACATGAGACGCACCGGGAAGGGGGAGAGAAATGGTTGTGGGTCTGTCGGGGGGGTGTTTGTGGAAGGGGGGGTGGGGGGGGGGGGTCCTTACCAAGATAGAACTGTTAATGCTGGAGTGGCCATTGGCAGGGGACTGCCTGGAGGTGTTGGGGGACTCTTTCTGAAATAAGACACACAGGTCAGCAGCGCCACACACACACACACACACACACACACACACACACACACACACACACTTCTGGGCAGCGGCCGGAGGCGGTGGGAGGGTAAGTTTGTAGAGCACAATAGAGACCCAGCAAAGCGTTGACGTAATGAAATGCGTCAACCAGTCACGGGTGACGGCATCGCCAGCTGCCCTCCAGCCTGCAGGCCCTTACATCACCACAGGGGGGCGATAGACCAACATTAGAATCTCATCTGAGAGACCATGAGGTCATCTCTAACACAGACTAAATATGTCTGTTCCCGCAGAGCAGCTGGTGTGTGCCAGAGGACCAAAAGAGCTGAAATTAGAATTAAATAAATGTTTAATGTTTTTATAGAATGATTTAAGAGGTAATCTCGTCAAAAACGACTATTTAGTTTCAATGTGAAAATGGAGAAGAAGTTTCTGCGTAAAATTAGATACACACTCTAGAATTGAGATCATGAGCAGAGAATAGATTATGAGTAAAGAGAGCTTCTAAACAAATCACGAAATAAAATGACAATTTACGTTTGTGTATTCTTTCTTTTGATGGTGGAAAAAAATGTCAAGTTTGTTCTTTATGGAGTTTTACTTGGACGTCCTTTCTCCGTCTTCAGCTAAACAGTGCTGTGGTTTGCATGTACGGCTTTCCAAAAATAAAAGCTGTGTTGTGGCTGAGCGGCCACTGAGTTTTAGCATAAATAAAGACTGGTTTCTAAATATCTTTTTAAATCCATTTTTAAAATAATCTAACTAATTACATACAAGCTTTTGCCAGATTACATCAGTAAATTCCCTTCCGTCCTGAAATGCCTCTTAGATGCACTGGTGAAGGTGCAGCGAAGCTTTTGATTCGCTGCTGCCTCGACTGCAGAACTCCTTTCTGTATCTGAATTGTTGGTTTTTTCTCCGGATTGTATTTCAAGTCTTTTGGTTGTTCATGTTTATCCATGTGTTTACGGCAGAGTGGTGCGTGTGTCAACAGCTGTTTGAACAAGGGGTGGACAAAATAACTGTCATACCGTACAAAACAGTCGCCGTGCAGTAAATATACATTTCCTAAAGCTCGCGATGTTGCAAAGTTCCTCGTAGTAGTAAGTACTGTTTGTAATTAATGCAACAGTCTTAACAAAAGCCAAACATTTTGAGCTTTAGCGGAGTTGTATTTACTGTATAGATGTTTAATTGTATGGTGTTCCCGTTATTTTGTCCACCCCTGTAAAGTGTACACAGGACGGGATTGTACAGAGAGGTGTGACTCATTCCTGGACCAGAGGAGGTGGGGTTGGGGGTGGGGTGGGTGGGGGGGTTTCCGGTATCTTGGTTGTGAAATTGGTGTGCTGTAAATGCAAAACACAGCAAAACACACTCTCACACTCACAGCACAGCACACCCCTTACACACAACATACTTGTGTTACACACGCTCAGTAACCAGGCGAGCAGTTAGTAACCAGATCAGGAGCTCACAATCAGCAGAAAAGAGGGGCAGAGGAGGAAGAAGAGGAGATGTTACCTCACAGGAGGAGCCCTGCGTCCGGTAACTTGGCACTATTTTAAAGGTGATGCTGCCTCGCATCTCCTTCTGTGGACGGACACACACACACACACACACACACACACACACACACACACACGGTTTATTCTCATCTTGTGTTGAGCGTGTGACATTTTGCTGATTTACACAGAAGAGATGAACACTGAAGCATGAACTAACACACTTAGTCATAAGCTTATGAAAACAAACACACACACACACACACACCAGCATCCTCTGCAGCTGCTCAACAGTCTGGTTGGCCACACTGATGCTGTTGATCTCCCTGATCTCGTCTCCTACATGCAGCGTTCCTGGAAGACAGAAGCGGAATCAAACCTTTTCTCCTCATTAAACAGCCTCACTAGATTTCATTAGCCTCTGTTGCTCTTTTTTGTTTTTTCCGCCATCGCAACTGTAGTCGGGAGAAGAATCCTTTGTGATAGGAGTGTCTTTCCAATTACCACACGATGAATCCTCTGGGGATTAATTAGCAGCATGCTACCGTCACAATACAACAGTGGAGCAAGTGCTGCGTTCCACCACAAGAGCAGAGACAAAGCAGCTGTTGAAATGTCTGGCCCGATGGGAGCATGTGCACACTTACCGTGCTGTGTGTAAGTGAAGATGAAGGAGTTTCATTTCTTAAAATTCAGACTGTTTATTTAGAAGACTAGCAGAAGAAAATCTGAAAAATTCTTGCGAAGTAAATGACACGTCCAGAGTAGCCACATGGTGCCGTCTGTCATTAGAAGTGAATCAGTTTACATGAAAAAGTCAAACTGTTTCTAAAAATGTCACATGTCGTTTGCATAAAGGTCAGTTGTGAGAGCGCACCTTGTCTGTGGATCATTCCCCCGTGCATTATCCTGGCAACGATGCAGTGGTTTGACTCGTTCATCTTCAGCGTGATGCCCTGCACAAATTAACACACGGACACGTGGATCCAGAGGGTGATCCAGAGACAACAAAGAGCTCCAGCGCGAGTGCAGTGGACATGTTAAACTGCGTACCATCGGCTCGTCTGTGTTCTTCTGGAACTGGACCAGGCGGACCCTGGTGACGTTCTCCAGGTCCATGTCTCCGTTGGTGCTGTCTGGGGACTCTCCGTTCAGGTAGGGCGAGGTGGGCGGAGGGGTCACCCTCAGAGCCTCGTCGCTGTAAACCTCGTGGGCCACCACGTCGTGGGCCTGCAGCAGAGCCTGTGGACACACACGTGAACACGGTCAGAGTGGCTCGGACCGTCTGATGCGTTTACTTACGATAAATAATAATGTAGAGGTCTGTTCTGTAGAAGCCTTCAGAAGGCTGCAGGGATTTTATGGCTGCACAATTAATCAAATATGAATCACGACCTCAATTTTGGCTTCCCACAATTAAATGAACATGATCGACTGCAATATTGACATTAAAAATGTGAGCACAGCTCATAGAGAACTCTGCTGAATATCAAATGAAGCGCCTACGCTAACAGCCAGCCACCAGGAGGCGATGGAGGTGACTTGGCTTCACTTTTGGGGAGCTTTCGTGCCACATACTTTGTTGGCAGCAGCATGATGTTGGTTTGCACCATACACAGTTGTGTTTCTGAGAAGTCTATTCTCAGCGCAATGTTTAAGATATATTTAGACACAAACACCAACGACTCGCTTTGTGCTGCCTCATTTGAACCAACCTCCCACCTGGGCACCGTGTGCTCTGCGCTGGGCACCGAAATACATGCACTTGACTCAAAGTGTGTGAATCCTGAACCCTAAAAATATTGTCTCACTGGTGGAAAACACCAGCACCTCTCCTGCTCGACCTCATTCTCCAGTCAGACGGCCAACGAGCCGGAGGGATTTACACCGCGACTCCGTCCGACTTCATACTCTGCCGCACTTTCAGGTATTCCCCCTTTTTCCTCAGGTGCCTCTGTTGTGCCCCCCCCTCCCCTCTGTCTGTTTGAGTTAAAGCAGCAGGAGTTGTGAAGCTGCAGAGCCGGCTGGTTCCTCAGTGCTCCACTCTACTCTTCTGACAGCCACAGAAGGCCCTGAGTGGCACTTTAACAAACCGGTCTGAACTTCAGAAGACAGCAATCAAACATCAACAAAAGGGGAAACCTGTCACCGTCTTGCGTCACACACACACACACACACACACACGCACACGCACATGGAAGGAAAGCAGATCAGAGAGGCAGAGACATGAAGGCAGTGGCAGTGTCTCTAACTTCCATGTCAAACTACATCACACACAGAGGAAACTTCACGTTCCAAGACACAGAGGAAGTTCAGGTTGTGTGTGTGTGTGAGACTTCGCCCTAATGAGGACTAGGGTTAAGGGGTTAACTCGTCGCCCTCATGCTGTGCAAGTGTGTGCATGAGTGAGTGTGAGAAAAAGCAAAGCAGCACAAGAAAAGATAAACAAGAGAGAGAGAGAGTGTGAGAGGTTTTAAAGATCATCTGACGCCCATGTTGAATTCTCTGAAATGAAAAAACTCTGATGTCAACACGGCTGTCGACGTCAGAGGCGTTCACGAGAAAGACGAGATCAAAATCTAACAGATGCTGTTTGTAAGAAGTTAGAGAAAACATAATACTGTACAGTAGAACATACTGAAGTCATACGGTGACATAAGTTACTGCAGGAGGTTTAAACAATCTGTCTTAAAGGGAGAAACAACAGCACCAGAAAAAGCTACCACGTAGGCCTAGATGTTTTTTAATGCACACACAAAGAGAAATGGAAAAATGATTGTGGTTTTCGGGGGAGTTTGGTGTTGGAACTATTTTCTCGGGCTCGGTGACGTCCCTGAATCTCGTCACAGCGAGTTTTCCAGACAACCAGCGCCGGAAATATCAAGTAATAAGTAGCTCGGTTAAACAAAATGAGATGTATGGTGCTCATGTGTGAGCTTTAGAGGTGCTGGGAGACAGATGTTGTTACCTGTGTCTTTTAATAAAGGTTAGTGGATTTATTTTAAACGTTTGGACACAGCGAGGCCGGCGGTTTCCCCATTTCCTGTCTTTATTCTGAGCTAAGCTCCTCTCAACTTCACCCCTGCACATAACGCAAAGACATAAGAGTGGTAATGGTCTTCTCATCTCACTTTAATAATTGTATTTCCCAAAATGTTGAACTAGTGAGGGGGAAATAAAAAGCACTAAAACAGAAATTCCTCACAAGGCTCGTCTGCACTTCGCTCTCACTTGAACTCGTTGGAATGTGGAGCTCTCTTCCTCTCTCGCTCCGTCGGTTTACGCTCTCGTAGCGCTGTGAGGGAGCCGGGCCTCTGACCCGACACAGCACATTGCATCAGACTACGCCTTATTGACCTCCGTCCACACCTCCCCTCCTTCCTCACCGCACAGCCCATGGACCCCCCTCCTTCCATTCACCTTCATTATCTTTTTCTCCTTATCATTTTGATACACTTTTCTCTCCTTTGTCTCCTCCTGTTTCATGTCTCCCCTCCCCATGCCCCCCCCCCCCCCGTTGGTCTGTCCGTCTGATATCGAGCAGACCACTGATCAGAGGCGGAAATCAGACGCATTAATGTGATGGGATTAGCAGGGGCGGATGCTGAGAGCCCTACAGTGACTCTCCCTCGACTGGATTAACCCTTGCTGCTCAGATCCTCAGGCCGCTTCAACACGCATCTATTCCAGCAGAACTACCGTTAAATTATGTTTTAAGTCTTTTAAAAAGGCACATTCAAGTGATGAACACCAGAAACTGTGCCCTTGAATGTCTGTTCGTCGCATTAATATTAATTTGAGTTAAGCTGCAACCACTTTACCGGTCTGACACCAAGATGTAGAAAATGAAGCCTCTGACTCACACCTGTGTCAGTCTCTGTTTGGCGCTTTCTAAGCGCCGGCTGCTGAGGCCAGAGACACGGGGAGTCAGTGGAGCTTCGTCTGTTTGTTAAGAGGCCTCCTGAACCCGTCTGGGAGGTATGACGGACACGAGTCCTGTGTGTGTGTGTGTGTTTTTTCTTTTTGGACTCACCATGAAATGTGGCTGGGTCAGTATCCGTCTGAGTTCTTTAGCTTCGTGGTTCTCTGGGTAGCAGGAGATCTCTTCCAGTACCTGGAGGTGTAGAGAGAGGAAAACAAAGCATCACAACAGGTTGTTTTTAAGACGCAGAACTTCTTCTTCTTCCAAATCGTACCTCAGCACCCTGCTGTACCTGCTGCACCTCAGACAGACATATGGAGAGCGACCAGACAACCTCACAGCACCCCCCCCCCCCCCCTCAAACTGGCCCTGACCCCGCCTCCAACATCTCCACAGCCAATGTGACTCTGGACACCACAGAAGCTGGTCAAGGCTCAGCCCCCCCTCCTCCTGCCCTTTTGACGTGACTCGACGTCAGCTCCAGTTATGTTGTGCCTGACTGGTGAATGTGGCATTGTAGAGGTGAGGCCTCTGAGGGTGTGTGTGTGTGTGTGTGTGAGCGTGCGAGTACTACTGAACCCTACATTGTCGACTTACACTCTGTTCCTTTAGCATGCCTGTCAATCAGAGAGGTGTGTAGTTAACGAGTGTGTGTACATTAAAGTACTAATTATCTCTAAACTATAATACTCATATTTACTCATTGTGATTAAAACCAATACGCTACAATCTATAACGCCGACAGGACAAACATGTGTTTTATTCTCCCGGACATTTGCACACTTCATGGTACTGAAACTGTCCAATCTAAAAAATATCTTTTAAACAGGATGTGGAGAAACGGACGCAGACACTAAAGATAAAAAATGTTTTTGATTCGGTTTTGAGGTTATTTGAGTGTAAAGTCAACCATTAGGTCTTCTAAATACATTCTTTGAGTAACACCAGGAAACGGCTTCAGTCACATGTCCTCTCCACTCCTGCCTTCTGCTTGGCTCGTTAGTACCGTGAACATGGCGCCGCGGCGTGTGTGTGTTGAGCGCTTACATATTCCAGGTGATTCAAAGCGCCACTTGCTTCGTCTTGGGAGGAACTCTTTAGTGGAGGAAGACACGGGAATAAGGTTACACAAGCTGGAGATCGTCCTTGTTTGGAGAGCTCACACGTGATGACAGAGGTCAGGGGAAAGAGAGACTCCACCGCCGCCGTTAATCAAAGCCAGCCAGTTTGAATGGGCTAGGAATTTGTGAGATTAGTATCTACAGCCAAAGCGGTTAACTTCACTCCCAAGAAAGATTAGCTCTCGCGAAGAGGCGAAGAGGAGCGTTAGTGCAGTCAGAAGAAAGCTTTGTTGGAGTTTAGGGCACCTTATCGCTGCTCCGCCGGGCCACAAACCCGCAAGAGTCCGCTGGAAGCTGCAGTGTGATCGGTTCAAAGCATTTCAGTGTCATCCAGAGAGCATCAGTAGAGACAGAAGTAAAGCAGAGGAGGAGGAGGAGGAGGAGGAGGAGGAGGGAGTCGTCCCTGAAGGGCACAACCGAGATTAAATGAGGAGTTAATTTGAGGTGAAACTGTATTGAAGCAAGTAGCTCTCGAGCATCAGCAGAATTCCTTCTGCTAAAAGTTTAACTTGGACTCAAAATAAGAAAGTCGGGATTCCACCTGCATGGATTTACAATAAAAGATTGTCAAACACAGGAAAAGCCAAGCGATTAACACTTCTCTGTCACACCTGAGAGGTATTTAAAAAAAACTTCCGACACTCTCCCGAGCGAAAGGACTCGAGATTAAATGCAAACATGCTTTGGCAACAATCAGAAGTTACTGCAGGTGGTGCTTTGGCACATACATTGTTCCATTGTCATGATCCAAGTGAGTCAGATGTGCCTGGATTGTTTGGTCATTAAACTATGGAGCTCATCCGTCATCTATCCCCATTCTCTATACTTAGAGAAGTAGTATTACGTGAGCTGCAATGACACAAATAAGAAGGTTCCTACAGTCCTTCACATTATGGGTTGTCTGTTCATACCGGCCTTTAAGAGATCCCTTTATGATTCACTTGTAATGCAAGGGATCCATGATTTGTGCCAAAATGTATTCAAACATTTACCCGAAGTTCACATCAGACTTAAGCAGTCTGAGTTACAGTCTTTTCAGTACAACATTCCCTCTTCTTGTCTCCATGTTGAGCTGCAGTGGAAGGATAGTAAGAAAAAAACGGGTGAATTTTGTACTAAAAAGACTGATAAGAGATAAGCGCCTGATTATTAACTGTGGGGGCTGAATTCTTACATTAACTTCAGATAAGCGTTGGAATACACTGTCTGCACTGAAGGAAGACGGTCGGCTTCCTCCGGTATTAACAAGAAGAATGATTACAGAAAGAAAAACCTGCATTAATGTTCATATAAAACACCTTACTGTATACTGTTGAGAGAAAAACCTTGGCTGTTGTGTTTCCTTTGGCCAGTAAAGCATAAAGTGGAAGAACTACAGAAGGAAGTAGGAGAGAGGTGAAGACAAACCTGAGCTCTCCTAAACCCTGGAGCAGATATTATTACTTTCCTACGTATAAAAAGCTGAAAAAAAACATTTTATTCCAGCGGTTGAAAACTTGCATCACTCCAGCCGTCTTGAAAAATACAGTGAGTTTGGTTTATGAGGAGAGTTTAGTGTGCTTGCAATGCTGAAGTGTCTGTAAGACTCTTTGTAGAGACAACCTAATAAAACCTAATAAAAGAAGTCTGTCACTCCCTCACACCGACAAAGACGGTGTTGAATCTGCTGTGGCTCCATCTACTGCTCTTGATCCATCTAGACTAATTTAAGTAGGAAAATGTGAACCAGACTCTCTAAGCAGTCGTGGACGTTTCGGACACAGAGCACCAGAGCTGGGTTAATTAGCCAGGTCTCTTTGACATGAACCAAAGCCACATAAAAGGGAGCTCCACTCCCCTAAATGGCTTTCTCCGTCTTAACAGCGCTGGGATTTGAGACGCCAGCCCTCGCCCACTCCCTCGCTGTTCAGACTTTTTTAATTGCTCCCCTCAACAAAGCACACAACGTAAACACGGCAGCATTTGGTCTATCTGCGCACACACACACACACACACACACACACACACAGCTTTCTCCCTCACACACTTCTTTCACACTCCTTGTTAAAGCGCCAGTTCCAGTCTGCATCCTGCTCCAGTGTTAGAGTACACTGAGAGGTTAACACATCAACCCAAACCAACGGCGTGGATGTGAATGCATCAGAGCCGGGGTCAGACCCCGGGGACCATAATGCAACTCCCTGTGAAGAAAGCAAAACCACACTTGATGTGTGTGTGTGTGTGTGTGTGTGTTACATCAAGCAGCATCTCTAATGAGGAAGGTGAAACGCAGAAGCCAGAGATTGTTCTTAAAGCGGCTCTGTGTAAAGGGCCAGTGGGCTGTGTGGTATAGCTGCTCTGACAATGAGCCCGAGTCACAGGGAGTCGGCTCACGAGCAAATAAATCTCAAGAGGTCACCGGAGATTGAGAGGAAGCTTATAGAGGACTCAATAACTCAACATAAATAATTGAATAATTTAATCTCGCTCTCTGTTTTTGAGTCAATATAATTTCAGTGCGGCTGTAAACAGAACTGCGGGAAGCTCCGGACCGTTTGTCCGTGTACTCGTGTCATGTTCGTGTCGAGTTTCACTTCAATGACATCAAATGAAAAATGCCTTTTTAATCCTTTTCCTGCCCGGGTCATATTGTGCACCTACTTAACGACACATGCAGGAGAAAATACCCAAAAAATCTATAAAGATCCAATCATCTTTTTTTCCTGTGAAACTAAATATGACGTGTGCTTACATAAGCTAGTACCAAACCATTTTTAATCAATAATATCATGACATCCATCCATCAACCTGTGCGTGTGGAGCCACATTCCTTCGCAGCTCCGTATCACGCTTCATTTTAAGCCCGCCTACTTTTTAGCAGTCCAATCAAAAGGCGAAGGACATCTGAGGTACTTGCGTTGTATTTGAGTATTTCCTTTTCATGAGGATGCAATGCAGAACTGAACACGCCTCCACTCAGCCCTCCTTTTCCCAAGCATGTCGGAGGACTACGATGGCCGTCGGGTAAAACGCAAAAGCCTCTCTCTCTCAGTGTTTGGTTTGTCCATTCTGGGCTACTGTAGAAACATGGTGGTGCAACACGGAGGACTCCGTGAAGAGGTACCGCTCCCTATGTTGCAGTCAACCATTGCTCCGAAAATACACACACGCTATGCAACAAACAGAAGCACGCAGCAATGAATAATTATGCAGAATAAGTCCAGATTCACGATTTTCTTCTTTTTTTTTCCACACATGGGAGAAGTTTACCGTCAGTGCTTTCTGTCTACTTGGTCAGTTTTAGGAACAGATAACGGTTTGGGTCAAACTAGACCTTCAGAACAACGGTTGTTTGGAACCTAAAGGGGTTTCATAATAATGGGCCGTCGGAACAATGGCATGGAACCATGGAGGCTACGAAAAAGCTACTTAGAGACAGCAAGAACCGTGATTGGTCAGTTTGGGCTGCTTGTGTTTCCCCCTCCAGGTTTCTTCAGCTAGTGCAGATTGTTATTAGTGAAGACAACATGAAGCAAGTCAATAATCAGGAAGCAATCGTCTCCTTCTCAGGAGCACACATCTGTCAAAGACACCACTTCTGCATGCTGCGACCCCAAGTCCCTGTCCCAGTGAATGAAAGAACATGAATCTACTGTTCAGTAATGAGAACATGAGATTATCCCTCTATTTCACAAAGGGAATCAACTGCTCAATGAGTGAAACCTCACGCAGAAATGTAAATCAAAACCTCCACTGTCGGTATCCATGTTGGGACTGTGGAACCTCTGCAAGTCAAAAAGCAAAAAATCGTAACACTCTCCAGCTTTGCCTGTAAGATCAATATTTCAGAAGCTAAACTGATTTTCACCAGCGACTCCCATCGACTTTAAAACTGTAAAATGATGAAACTGCTTTCGTGGACCCCAGCATCGTAAAACTTGCTCACATGGCATAAATTACCCTTTTGTACCGTTGCTTCACATAAATGAGGCTTTTTTTCCTGTTACAGCTCAGCATTACATTGATCCAACATTAACCGCTGTCCTACAGAGTCGTACGCTCTACGGGAGCACTCCAGTTATAATATATCACCATTTCATCAGACTCTCAAATTCAAACATTAGCTTCCACAGCCCCGCTTCTGATGAAGATTGTTCCAATCATTTTCATACATATTTAAATAAAGATCCCCTCTAAAGACTGACTTTATAGTTGAAGTACTTCCCACCCGGGACACGCGCCCCAAAGACCCCGCACAGAGCAGGTGAGCAGAAGGATCCACAGCGGTGATGAGTTAGAGCTTTAGTGAGCGAGAGGCCGGAGGAATTAATGCACAAGTGTGAGCTTAAAGAGGAAAGCCGGCGAGTAGCGAGTCTGTCATCTTCACAGCGTATTAGATTCATTATCACACACGTCTCATAAAGAAGAAGAAGAGGAGGAAAAACAGGAAGTGACGATACGCTCGTGTTGATGTTTGTTCACCTCTTTGGCTCTCTGCACGGCATCACTGGGGGGGTTTCTGATCTGTGGGGACGACTTGGTGTTGATCTTATCGTAGAGCTGAAACAAAAGATAAAAGTAAGTCAATCAATCAGTCGGACGGACGATCGAGCTGAGGGCGGGGCCACACAGCGAGGTCAACGTGATCAATGGCGTCTCGTGAACAGCCGAGCAATCAACAAGTCTGTCGGATGAGATCGAGTTGATCAAGGCTGCTCGTTGTTTTCTCATCGATGTTGAAAAATTCTGTAAAGCTTGTGTAAAATGTAGGAGGTTCTACACTAGTACGATACAATACTACGATATAAACAGAGAAATACTGTTGTCAGTACTTTCCTTTGACAAATAAAGATGTTATTCTAACAACACCTTTTTTCACTTAATTAAATAAACTAAAGATTATATTTCAGGTTAACAAGCTGCCGTATAAATATCTGAAAGACGACGGCTTTTTAGCTGCGTGAGGCCCGTCAACCAAGCTGCTCAAAGTGAATCACCCAGCAAAGCTGTCAGAGGGCTATCATTTGCAGAAAGGTACATTTTAAAGATAACCATTTTTTTGGGCCTCTCCCCCCGAAAAACTAAATCTACAAAGTTACTTGTATTTCTTTTAACACTAAAAAAACTAGTGCGAAAAATGTGGAAATATGGTGTTAAAACATGATTATAAAAAAGCTGTTGCAGTGCAAACCTTCTATTGTTCAACAGTTTGCGTTCTCACTCAGAGGATCTCATAATCAGCAGCTCAGTTGCATCTTCTTTCATTTTGCTCAAAAGAACTAGAAGGGACTTGTTTACTGTGAACTGCATTATGTGGCAGGAACCACAGCTTTCTCTGGGTGTGTGGAGACACAATGGGGTCAAAACTTTGGTATTTTTCAAGTGAAATTGGTTCAAAACAAAAGCATTTATCCTTATTCATCCCATTTATCCTCAGCTCCCTCTCCGTATACTTCAGAGAGTCAACATCACTGTTCTCCGTTTTGTTCTTTTCCTTCTTGACGTCTAACTGTTAACAAGAAGGAACTGTTTTCTCATCTCTCGGAGTGAAGGACGACAGACACAAGAGCTCTGTTTGTAAAGCTCCCAGCTGACTAATAAACAGCGCTGACTAGACCGGAGTGTAGAGGCCCAGTCAGAGACGAGCAGCGTGGGTGTACTTAAGAGATTTCGTGTTTGTCGACAAAATGGTCCTGAAACACAACCAGCAGCCGTACGCTCCGATCAAAGCAGAGAGGGTGTCATCTAAAACAACCATCCCCATATTCACAGACACATCCATGTGATGCTTGATGAGCCGGTCGTCTGGTGTGCTATCCATTTAACCTGCTGTGCAGAACACAAACAGAGGAAAGCACTCAGAGGCAGACACAGAAGGTCGCACACAAACGGCGCTTTTGTACCAGACAGTTCAGCGCAACTCTCTTCTGTTTTCCCTTTCTCACAACAGCAGCTGCACCACTGGACATGTGACGGTCATCACAGAGCCTGTGATGGACAAACAAACAACATGAAGCATGCATTCTGTGCATTGGATTTAACAGTAAGGATTCAACGCCTCAGTGGTTCAGTTTTGCTGCAAAAGAAAGCGCGCTGTGACAGTAATTAGACCGCAGCTGAATCCTGGTTATAGCTGTTCAGACGGCCGCGCTCAAAGGCGAGGCACAGAGGCTTGCCACTGTAGAGGGCGATCGCACAAAACAACAGTGCACGCTTTGGAAAAGCCTCTCCCGGAAGACATTCGTGGTGTTGCACTCGGTTGTACAAAGGAAGTCGGTGTGTAGAATGAAACAAAAAGGGATTTGAGAGTTCAGCTGTTGCCTATTTTCTCGCCTTTGCACATCTGGCTGATCACTGCGTCACGTGATGTTGGATTGTCTGTATGTAGATGCTGTTAGACGACATGACAAGCCCTTACTTTGAAGCCTATTTAGGACCTTAATGTTTGTGACATCATGGGGGAAGATAACTGATTTTTACACGTTAAGATTACCGCTTGTAAATCCTAAAAAAAAAAAAAAGAACAATTCCAATCTCCCTTCCAAATATGCCCACTGGTTATTAAGTCCTGATGCAGTTCCACTCACTGAAGAAGTTCATGTGAAACAGCAGAAAGATTTGGGAATAGCCAAGTAAGGGAGCCTTTTATGACAGTTTCATTTTGACTTTACAGTATGTGTGTTTTGAAATGCACAAAATCTGGTGCTTGAAATCATCAAAGAAATGAATGAGATGGAAATATGCTACTCAGACTGACAAATGACGGACTAAAGGGATAAAATATGTGTTGGATTAAAGAGCGTGGCTCCCTCACTCATTCAAATCTAATCGACCTTCTTTCTGCTCGATGCTTTGACGATCATGGGTAATTAATGTGCAAATACTTGCTGTCCATGATGTATAAAGTGTGTGATGTGGACGTCATGGTGCCTGGCAATGATGTTGCTGTTCTGTGAAATTGTTTTTGGACATGAAAAAGATTTTCTAATAAAACATACGCAAGTGTCAAAGACCTAAATCTGGGTTGTTAATGTTATTTTGAAGAGGAGTTTTAACGGGAAGCCGGAGTGGTTTTCATTACAGCTGATGCCATGGCAGTAAAACACATCTGGTGTATTTCTGTAAAGTGATCCATTTGTGTGATTCTCTAACAGCCCATCCAGACACACTCACGAGGTCCAGGAGACAGACGGAGGGCAGGAAAATAAAAGGGATGGTGGGTTTGTATGTAAATGAAAATGTGTGTGTGTATTTCTGTTAGAGGGAGGACGTTGCGTCTCAGAAGGGTCCTTCTGGGAATGACAACACATGCGTCAAGTGTGCATCTGCATCCCCGCTTCATGAGCAAAGTGTCTCAGAAGGACAAACACAACACACTCCTCAGGAAATCCTTATAAGACCACCATAATAAACCAGACAGCCCGAGGGCTGAATCGTACTCGGAGCGTGCCGTCCCACATGCCGTCTGCAGCCACCGAGCATACGTGTTTACTGCACTCACAGAATATTCAGATATTTACAGGTTGGAAACGTGCATCACATGCTGAGAACCAGGCAACGATAATCCAAGCATGCAGATTACAACGTTTAGAAATCTCACAGGCACAAGCATGACCGAGTCACACCTTTGTGGCTGCCTCTTTATGTGCCGACAAGCAGCTCATATTTTAAAAACAATATTAAGTTCCTATTAGTGACGAGTAAATTCAGACATCTCCTTAAGGGAAACGTATTACCCCGTCTTCATTAGAAGCCTGAAGAGCTTCGCAAACCGGCACACGAGGAAAAAAGCTAAACAAATGCACTCGACTGAAGCTCCTCATTACAACATGTCAAACGCAAAACACACACATGGGGATACCAGGCTGCTGACTTTCAATTAGCTTGAGGCATCTCTTCACAAAACACACTTCCTGCAAAACACATCAGAGAGAGAAGCAGGAAGAAGAAACACTCACCCAGGAGACGGTGAAGTGGTTCGTCAGAAAGACGCAGACAACACACTGCAAACTAGTTCTCTAGACCAGGAGCCTCCATCTGCTCGCTGTCTCCAGGATTCCTGGTCGTGTCAGCGGTGTGGAGGCTACTTTCAGCCGCACTGATAGTGATGGAGGCTGTGCTTGTTGTGAATAGAACGAAAGAGGCCCGACAATAGAAACCATTGTTCCTTCACTGCACTCTTCTGTCCCTCTCTGACTCCCCCCCCCCCCCTCTCACATTGGGGCAGGGGTGTGAAACGGAGGCTGAAAAGGAGACATCTGCAGCCCCAGGCTCCCACCGACACTGCTGCACGCACACACACACACACACACACACACACACACACATTTGGCAGATCCACCAGTCTCCTGCAACCCACTTTCAACCTATTCAGCCTCCAGCAACTGGGAGAGCCTTTAAAACGACCCATACACACAGACACACAGACACACACACACACACACACACACACACACACAGACACCTCTCTCTCTTCAGCAATCTCTTTTCCTCAATTGCCTCCGTGCAAGTCCCAGTGATGTTTTAATTTCAGTCTCTTAAACTAGTGTGGTTCTTGAAGCCTGTTAAAGAGGAAGAACATCTATTTAAGAGCCCCCATCAAACATCTGCAGCAGCTCATCGACAGAGACATGAGCGTATGTCTGCAAGAGTCTGAATCACAGAGGCAGCTCTGAACGGGCCGGTGAGGAAAAGTGACTAATCGTCTCCTCTCCTTCAACAGCCACGAACCCTTTCAGTCAACTGCTCCAGAGCTGCTCATACAGATGTGAATGTTTTGGACTTTATATCTGTGCAAAGGACTCTGAATCTCTACCAGCTCCACGGGCCTGATGTATTCCAACAAGCAAGAAAAAGCTGTCAGACAAGCGGTCCTTGTTATGAGCAACATAATATGTATAATATGGCAAAAGCCTCAGAGAAAGAGAAACATATCCAGTAACCGTGTCCTGAGTCAAAGTATTTGCATCAAAGCTTGAACATTGATACATTACTTGCTGTTTTCCAGCATTGTTATTATCATCTTATTCTCCGATTAGTATTTCTCATTTAAATCACTCAATTGTTGGACGACATTCTTGCAAATTCTCCCGTCCTGCCAGCACATCTTCTGTTCAACACCAAGAGACGCAGAGAGAGAGAGAACAGAGTAAACTAAATGGATTAGAGGGATAATAACAGAGAAAATGAGGCTCTCAGAGTGTCACACAAACTGTGTACTAATCTAAAATGATGTCTCGCTCCACCGCCGGCTGCTGCTGGGAGCTGTTATTTTGTGACCCAATATGGTGGTTATGTGGTCAAGCAGCTGTTGAGCTGCAGGTCAACATGCCGCTGCTGTGACCGGCAGCTCAACATCTCACAGTCTCAGCGACCGGCCATCAGTCAAGTTCACCGCTTACACACACGCTCACACACGCATGTGCGCAGATGAAATACGGGAGGAATTTAATGGCACGTTTAAAAACAACATGACCTTTTTAGATTGCCTCCAGAGCAATGAGAGTTCTTGTGTGTGCAGGTGGAAGGAAGCTATTTATGCCTCATATTAAACATGCAATCGTAAAGGCCAGTGCATAATGCTAAGTCATAAACGCTGGTCGTATCCAGGCCGCGAGACACTTTCCCCAAGCTCCCAATGCGTTTAATATTCATCCTTAGGTGAAGATTGAGACTGAAAATATTCCCGTGTTAAAACAGCACAGAAGGCGCCGGCGTAAACAATCCCGCAGTCGGTCTGAGCGCGATTTAAAGACGGCCTGCGTATGTTTATGTACGTTTAAAATCTTCCCCGGTCTTTTGTTTTAGAGCGATCATTCCATTTTACAACAAGGCTGCAAAATTGGAGCTCAAAACTTGTCGTTTGATATCACATTTAATATAAAAGTGTGCAACGTGTCTGTCAGTATAAACACTTCAGCTTCACAGATTTACCTGGAGGACAGACCGCTCAAAGAGAGGCGGATAATTGATCACATTTTGTGGACGTATTGTGACTGTTTCCTGTCTCGTATGCAAGGACAAAGCTGGAGAAGCGAGGAGAGAAAGACGAGTAGCTCAGCTCTGGAGTGTGCACAGTGAATGAAATGTATTGCTGTTGAAAAAATATCTCTCTATCTTTTTTTATCCATCCAATGTTCAAGTGCTCCCCAGGAGACAACACCATGGCCAGTGGACCCCAGAGGACTATGAGCACAGAAGGATTTGGCTCAAGTGGAATATAAAAGGAGGGAGACGGTGCATACTGGTCTCAAACCTGTTAAGCAGCACAATACGGGGGGGGGGTGTAAACACGCAGTAACGACTTACAAATCTCAAGTTATGCATTTCTGAAGCAATTTCTGTATTGAAAGCCTGTTTATTCCCTGTTTTCTGTGCATAACTGTACACACTGTTTGATTGGATGATTGACATACTGCACAATGCTTTGCATACAACAACTGTTACGTGCATTTGTTGCTTCTGTAATAATACTATTAGTGCAACGCATGTAAATAAGAATAAAACACTGTGAGTAAAATATTTATGTACTTGACAATCCAAGACGTTCCCAGGAAGTCGAACATAAACCAGTAAAATAGAGAGTTCATGACAAAGCACTTCAATGTGTGCAGGAGGCGCTTGTGTTCATATTTTGCAGCAGCCTAAAGTTGGATGCACATAGAACCACAATGAATCTATAAACACTGTCAAGCACGAACTTTGTTGTTGTACCTAGAACAGACCTGAATGTCTATTCTGAGCATTAATGATCAGTTTCAACCACAAAACATTACCGCCTCACTTCCCCAGCTGCACAAAACCCACATCTCATCATGACCCTCCTCTCAGCGCCGCACCGTGCACGACAATACCAAAGAGTCAAGTTAAGGTTATCTTGAGGCCAAGAAATAAATTGTAACCAACACTGTTTCCCTTATTTTTGCCGTCTTGCTTCATTTCTTATTCAATTCCAAGGATACTGCAGTTGCTGCTCCGGGAAACATGAAACACACCGCTTCCTGTTGCCAGAGAATTAAACTCGACGGAGGCCTTTTGAAGCTTTTATGAACCGCCTGACTAACAAATCATTATTCTGTTCCATTAGTTACCAATAAAGCCATCACAATGATTGGCTCATAAAGGTGGATTCATTCCAGTGTGCTTCAGTGTGACACTTACATCGAGCAGTGTGTGTAGATGCTGGTCCTGGAAAACACTGTGAAGGAAATCTAGATCCTTTTCACTGCAGTCTGTCAAAGCGTGGATCTCCTCTAAACTGTCCAACACCTGAGAGACAGCCCCTGCAACACACACACACACACACACACACACACACACACACACACACACACATTAGAGCAATGGTTCAGTCACCCACCTCAAGGCTCTCTGAATGCATTTACGGTGAGCAGGCACATGCACTGAAACGCTTTGTTTCCTAAAAGCAGTAAAGATAAGATGCTGAAAACAGAAAGACGACCTCACGAAGATTTAATAGTAGAGCACACAGAGCACCAGCGGATACCTACGTTCTGCTGCTAGTAGTCCTAGCAGGTAGGAAGCATTAATAGAAACAGACACACAAATAAACACAGATGTTAATATCAATGTTAGAAACAGTTGGAAGAAAATATTGTTGGGAAACAGAAATGTGTCTGCAAGTGTTGTTAATGTCAGTAACACAATGAGAAGGATAAATGCATTCAGAAGTATTAATACTTTGCTTATACAGAGTCTATAGGCTCGCTTAATGATGTGGGCTTTGTGGGTTAGTTCATTTGTACCGAACATTCACGGTACGCGAGTCTCGGTCCGGTGCACGCAGCTTCACGCAGAATACTCGGTGTGATAAATAAAGGAACCAAATTTCAAAAGGACAAATGTCTATCTGGAAACGCTAAGCCGTACGCTGTGTGTTCAGCGTTCATACGGAGTAATGCAGAAGTGTCACTAACTTTATATATACCCTCCAGTTGTGATATACAATCTACGCTATAGCAGCATCTACGCTAACCTCTTCGGGAGCCGCCCATTGTTGTTTTTATGCAAACAGTCGCCTCTCTGTGTCGCCCCGCACACAACCTAAACCACGACAGTAGCTGCCAGCAGCTCCTCACACCATGTAAAGCTGGCTGCACCCTGCATAGAGAGGCAGGGTTTAACGGCAAACCTGTAATCCCACCTCCGATTGGTCCGTGCTCGTGCTTATCGGACACAAATATTTTACTTGAAGCCTGACGAGATGGATTTTCATCCGATATGTGATCCTACGATAAATGCGAGAATCCAGCTACCCTTGCACGGTAACCAAATTCGCACCAAAATGTGGCTTTTGTGTGCCGATACTCTTCCAGTAATGAGATGAAATGTCACGGGAGAGAAGAACATGAGGCAGCATTTCCTGCTCAAACAGTCATCCGATCCCTGTGTGTGAGGTTTGCACTGTAAGTTGGATGTGGTGCATTTGAATACAGCTAGAATAAAGTCAGCTTGTAGAAGTAAGAACTCTCTCTCTCTGCAGGGCCGGACAGAGAAAAGCAGAACTTCAACCAGAGGATAAACAAGAGGAAGGAACTTTGAGGGAGGAAGTGTGTCAAAGATGAAAGGATAACAAATTGTATGTTCACTGTCAGTGATTGTCTCTGTGTACCTGAGGAGGTGGGGTCTTCGGAGAATTCATGGAGTTCCTCGGGGGGGTCTCCATAGAAGGAATTAAACTTGTGACTGGACACTGCAGCCAGAACAGCCCCCTGAAACACAACCACATGTGTAGCTGTGAGGATTTATCTCATCATCTGACACAGGGTGATGGGCTCATGAAAACAAGTTGCAACACGTGACAATGCCTGCATGTCAGTATGTTGATGCAAACCTTCAGCTTCCTCCTGGAGTTGAATTTCCTCAGCTGTTCCACCGTCTCTGGCAGGTGGATCTTGTAGGCATATCTGTCCCTCTCCTTGGATATGAGAGAAATGTGTAAGCTGCATCACAAGGCAATAAGCACTGCCACAAATATAGAAGTGACATTTATGGGTATTAACAAAGCACTGCGGTTGATGTGAACAGATCAAAATGATGATGTTGAGCAACAATATTTAAGAGGAGGATACATGAACCCTATTTCTTCTTTTTGGTCTGTAGCTTTCTGACCAATGAGTGCCATGGTTTATGGTATTGTGGTGTAAGTGTGTATGCTGAGTGTCAAAGTGGAGTTAAGGGGCAAGAAGTCAACAATAGATGCCGCTTCAGCTGGACATTGCAAACAGGAAGTGGATTTGTCTAAACTTTAGCTTTCTACTATTGGGTAACTGACTAAAATGTTGCATCGTAAGCAGGGACGCCCCTTTAAAATGTGAAGATTCGTGTCAGGCGGCTCCCAGACGAATTGCGAGTCTCTCAGTTGAATTGTCATCTGTAAGTACCCCTCCATCACTGTCCACGGAAGACGAGACAATAAAAGCTGCCGCTGACAACACATGACAAGCAGTAACACCACTGTGCCGGGGCTCACTGTCATTGTTTTCCTGTTCGAGGAGCTGTGGCACCCGAGCAATTGATCATTACGTGATGGCTTTAGGCGACGGGGTTTCACAACGCTGCTCCGTCTCAGAAAACTTTCACAAAAGTCAAAACTTTGAACGCACGTCTTAGAGACTACCCACGCACCAAAGCAGGAAGTACTTTTTCAGTTTCCCTGCTGACAAATAAACAACATGAACATGGCTATAAGGCGTCACTGCGTGCTCTGCGTTACCTTCAGCCAGGGGTGGTTCAGAGCCTCGTAGACGGTGATCCTCTCAGCAGGGTCCAGCATCAGCATGCGCCTCACCAGGTCCTTAGCGCTCTCTGAGATTTGGGCCCATTGCCGTGGATTCATCTACACACAACGGGTACAAACAGACATGTCAGGAGACCACCAAGCATCCATGTCCTAAACTTTAAGGATAGTTCCAGTCAGGGGATATTTCTGTAGTCTCGGCCATCTTTCCTCTCAGTAATAATGGAGAAGCTGATATCTAGGACCACAGCAATGGGGTGAAACTTCACTAAATGATCTCTTCCTCTTTATTTATCTATTTATTGTGTGAGCAAAAAACAAAAGAGAGTCCACTGTAACTCCATGTCGCCATCAGCTTTTTGACACATCTGTAGTTCTTTTCATCAAGCGGGAGATGTTCGGCGGTGGCAGGAATTCCCCGTGTGGACGATTGCTCGTAGTTACAGTTTAAATGCTTTGACAAACGTTACTTATAATCCTTCATTGTACAGGGAAACTGTACTTAGAGCTATAGCAAGAACGGTACTCAAAACCAGGAAGTTGATGTTCACAACGGGTGGTTTTGGGTAAAATAATTACAATGTTTACCTTGTTTTCTCTTCCAAACAAGTTGGACAAATGTGGGAATTTGTTTAAAACTTACCATGTTTCTTTGTTCCATCTGAAATTAGCAATGTTGGGGTGTTCCTAGATCTCAGCCATTTACTCTGAGAGTGTCATGTTATTTTACCCATTGAAGCGACGTACAACAATAACAGGATTGTCATATCTATGACCCTCTGCCCTCACCTTGTATTTGCCCCTGCAGATGGCTTCAAACAGGCGCTCCTTGGTGCCGTAGAAAGGCAGACAGCCTGAGAGGAGGATGAAGAGGATGACTCCACAGCCCCACACGTCCACAGGTTTACCGTACGGCTCTCTCTTCACCACCTCTGGGGCCATGAAGTGGGGAGTTCCTACCCGACCTGGGGTGACAGGGAGGCCAGGTCATCACAGTGTACAACTCTAAAAGTATGCAAAGTCCCAGACACAGTGATGCTCAATAAGACTTCTTTATACCGTATTAATTTCTGTTTTTATGGTCTCTGAAGTAGAAAAAGGAAATGTTTTTGTGCAATTCATGAAACTATGTAATTCCTACTGTGGTTGTATAGTTAGACAAAAGAGGAAGCAAACCTTACCGTTGTTTTGTCTCTCATTTCTAGCTAACAGCTTACGAACTAGATAGCTGTTCATGTCCAGGTTCAAAATTTGTCAAAATTGTGATTACCAAAAAGAAGAAATTCTCCGGGGTGTGTGAATTTTAAGTACCGCACGACGATGTCTGAACCGCAATTTAATTGGTCACTAAAATATCAAGCCGTTGCTTCGTCCCATCTGTGATCTAAGTGCTCCATATGTTCCTCTGTGTACTGATTCGAGTCATTAGGTAGCGTGCGAGTGCTGATTGTACAGTTTTATCCAGACTTTAATGACTATTCACACTCGTTGTGTACGGTTGTGTTTGCTGTACCTCCGGCCACCAGTCCCGACTCCCCGAGCTGGATGGCGACTCCGAACCCCCCCAACTTCACCGGAGCGGAGTTCTCTTTGGACGCCAGCAGCACACAGTGGGGCTGAGAACGAGAGGAGAGAAAAGAGACACTTGTGATTTGATGCTCGCCTTTAGCTAATTAAAGAGAGACACCCCTCCTATAAATAAAGGAAATCACATGTGCGAGACACACCCGAACCCCCAAAACCATCACCCACCACGACCACACACCCGAGTAACCCACACTGTAGGAGGATCACAGCAGAGGAAGAGAGATATACATTTTATCTTCTGCTTCAGTATCTTAAGCAGAATGTCAAGTTTGTTTTAGTTACAATGTAGTAAATTCATCAATTTTATTCTGACAAAGACCTTTCTCAAAAGAAGAAAGAAATGCAAATACAGTGACTGCTAGCGGAGAAATTAATCAACTTGCAAATTCATTTTTAGTTCAACACTCTTGTGAGGGGAGGAATATGTTAGAATACTGCAATGTCACATTATTCCATTACCTCTCCGGAAAAACTCAAGCGTGACTTTTTTCCAATTTGCCTAAAGTTAAAGCAGCTTCTTGCATCCTTATTTCCTTATAGCTCATTATAAGTAAAACATTTGTGGTTGCTAAAACCTTCCAACACATAAAACATGTGCACATATATGGCATGCCTATCTGATATGTGTACGTATGGCACACACAAAAATGTCTGTTAATAATGCCTCTGCTCAGAAGCTGACGGCAGCTAATGTCTCCTGGGTGGCAATTTAAACCTGGCCCTGCTTTGCTCTGAAAGCACCGCTTTAATTATTGTTGAGGGCATACGATGGGTATTTCGGGAGCCGTTTTCCTTTCGCAGTCGGCCACACTCGGCGGATACCTCCATATTATACTCGGAGGCCGAAGTGGAAAGCATATTGTGTACATACAATTGGAGCATGCTCTGTGATCCCACTGCTTGCTCTCGTGTGTGTAATCAGAAGGTCCGCCCTAAGCCCTGCCCTGCTCTCTATCTCGGCCCGAGTTCTGCAATGTGGTAGTGAGGAAAGAGGGGGTTGACCACAGCTTGAAGGTTTTCTCTGTACAACATCACCACATTCTGCACTTCAGCATTTCTCTGTATACTTTCCACGACACCGCCGGCGAGGACACGCTTCACACGGAGAGGAAACTAACTCTACACGGCGGTTGTTGTTATCTGAACTTATAATATTTGCAGACTGGAATATAGACAACAGCGGGGAGTTGAATACACAAAGACAGAAGGAAGGGACCTTGAACTTTATGAGGAGGGCATATTGTACAGCTTAAGCTCGAGGGAATAAGCTGGAGTGAGCGAGAGGAAAAGAAAAGGACGACCAAAAGCACAAGTGATTCTACTCCACAGCAGAGTTTGTGTGCAAACATTTCTTTAATGGACTTCAATGACTAGGTGAGTACTTCAACAAGTTCCAGTTTGAAGTATTTACAACATTTAAAGCTGCTAAATGAAGGGCTGCGTGCGTCGAGCAAAGCAAGCTCTTTACTTTTTACTACTAATTCAGTCACTGATCTTTTCATATGAACTGACTGGACGTGCACCGCTGGTTGTTCAACTGGTTTGGTGCATTATGATTAAAACAATACTGGCACTCACGAGTTCTGCACTTCTATTCATAGATGAAATCACGTAGAAAGCAAAGACCCGTCAACCTGCACAGAGTTATTAATGCTGTGGATTCTTTCTGGTGGTCAGCTGGTGGTATATGTGATTATTGAGGGCAGGCTTAAGGCTAATCCATACAGCTGGACCACACAAGCCTGCACTAATGAATCCAATAGTTTATCATGTGAAGCAAAGAAACTTAATCCAAAACTATTCCACACTTCTTTTCTTCCAATTTTGCAGGACTGAGGATCACAAAGACCACCATGACAGGAAACATCTCCACCACGTCTCCCACAACCGGCGAGATGAACTTCACCGCGACCCAAGAACCCTGCGTGGATCACGGCGCGCTGCAGAGCCCGTTGGCGGTGCTCTACACTATCATCTTCATCCTGGGTCTCGTTGGGAACCTGGTGGCTCTGTTGGTTTTCTTCTGCGTTGACTCCAAGAAGAACTCGGTGCGGGTGTTTCTCATAAACATTGCCTTTGCCGACCTGCTGCTGGTGGTGTGTCTGCCGTTCAGGATACTCTACCACAGCCGAGGCAACGTCTGGACCCTGGGTCCCATCTTGTGCAAAGTGGTGGGCAACCTCTTCTACATGAACATGTACATCAGTGTCACGCTGCTGGGGCTGATCAGCGTGGACCGCTACCTGAAGATCCAGCGAGGTGCGAGGGTGCAGCACAGACTGCGGACCACGAGGTGGAGCACTGCCATCTGTGCGGTCGTCTGGACCGTGGCCTTTGCTTTCACTTTGGCGCTCCTGATGCCACAAAATGCCCCACAGTCGGACAGGTTGGTGACACCTGTAGAGCTGCCCCTGCTTAGACTAATTTGGTCCTTGGCGACTGAGATTTCTTTAGTAAATTCGTCATTTTTTTTTAATGCTTTTTCATGCTGATTGACTTATTTCCAAGAAATTTAAAGTGGTGCTTTTGCGTGATCCTGTGAAAAAAACTCTCTTCTTAGACAGCTCTTCTTATAATCAAACTCTGTTATCTATTTATTGAGTCCTACTGTTTTTGTCCCCCAGACATGTTGCTGTTTCCAGGTGTTTCCACTATAAGAAGCTCCATAACGCAGAGTGGAAAGCCTACATCAACATATTTGTGCTGGTTGTCTTCTGGCTCGCCTTCATCTCTCTGGTGGTGTCTCACGGGAAGATCGCGCTCAAGCTTCTGCGAACATCGCAGGAGAAACCGGACCTGCCTAACGCCTCCCGCTACACCCGAACTGCCAGGAAGTCCTTCTTCATCCTCTTCCTCTTCACCGTCTGTTTCGTGCCCTATCACATGGTCAGGGTGTTCTACATAAAAACCCAGATCACAGGCATGTCGTGTTTCTGGCAGGGTGTTGCTGACAAAGCCAACGAGTTGGCTCTGCTGTTCTCTGCCCTCAACAGCTGCCTGGATCCTGTTATGTACTTCCTGTTGTCCTCTTCGGTGAGGAAGGAGGTGCTGCGCTTGGTGAGCAACGTGTTTTGCATGCGAGACGTCGGTGGAGTCAGCGGGAGCAGCTCCAGTGTGGAGCCGGACAGTAAGAACGGGAGGACTAACAGAGGACAGGCAAGCGTCAGCTTCAGCACCCATTTGAAGGAGAAGACAACGACCGAATCCAGCCAAGCTGGAATGTAAAGGCACTCTGAGACAGCGAGTCTCCACCTTCTCCAAAGTAAGCATGACAGCAACCACGCTGCTGAGGAGCAGGGCAGACTGACTGTCGCTCTCCTCAACACGTACTTCTATTTGCTGCTGTCGCCTGAGTTGATGAAGGCAGGAACTCATCTTACAGGAGTATCATGAATTATACATTTCTTCATCTACAGTGAACAAACATACCTGATGAAGAGTAAAAAAAAGGTGGAGCAACAGCAGCTTCATCAGTTTGATTCTCCTGTCTGAGCGAATAAAAAGTTAGCTCCTTAAACTTGCATTCTAATTGTGTCATTTTGCTGAAGCTTGCTGTGAGAATGGTGTCATACTGTTAACATGTCCTCTCTATTTTAAGCAACAACCTGCCATCACCTCCGGACAAATCAATCCCACAACTATAACACTGTTACACTGCCGTTTCACCGTTAAATCTTTGCACGATTGTTTAGTTAGTTCATGTAATAGTATTCTGTTTAATTGTATATATTGTGCTTTTTATATTTAACATGTTGTAGTCTGTTATTTGTATTGCTTTGTTTTACGTGTACCTATGAATGATAAATAAAGATCTCCCCTTGCAGGATTAATAAAGTACTCATCTCTCTGGTATAATGTTTACCGTGTTCACCATCTTAGTTCAGCTTGTTAGCAATCTTACATTAGCTAATTAGCATTCAACTCAAAGTACAGCTGAGGCTGATGGGAAAGTCTTCAGTTCTGCAGGTATTTAGTAATGAGCAAAGGTATTTGACAAATTGAAATTTGGACCTGAAGGTGGCAGTAGAGTCATTAAGTCATTAGTAAACAGCATGCGTGCAAATCCATCAGGTAGGCGTTGAGATAACAGTGATAACTTTGACCTGTTTGTGGCGCCACAGAAAGAGTCAGGAGACCACCAGAGCTTCTCTCGGTACCACGCTTATCTGCACCACATGTAACGGCAATCCATTGAATAGTTGTGTTATTTAATGATGGTCACTC
Organism: Anarrhichthys ocellatus; assembly: GCF_004355925.1. Lineage (NCBI taxonomy): Eukaryota > Metazoa > Chordata > Actinopteri > Perciformes > Anarhichadidae > Anarrhichthys > Anarrhichthys ocellatus. The sequence goes on along the minus strand of NW_022280101.1, from coordinate 1,352,222 downwards.
TGGACAAAAAGGTGGTGGATGGACCACCATTTCCATCCAGCTGGTAGCATGCTAAAAATGTTACAAACAATTTATCAGAGCTTCAAATTACTTATTTTGTCCAGAATCAAATATTTTAAATTTACAATGAAGTAAAACAGAGAAGAGCTGCTAACATCTGGAACCAATGTTTATAATGTTTTATCTTGATAAATGACCAAATCTATTATCAAATTTGTTGTTGATTCATTTTCTGGCGATTGATCATTTCAGTTCAAGAAGAAACCCTGAACCTGATCGGGGACTTTGTTGTGTTCTTCAGCAAAGGTTCATCCTCATATCTGCCACCGTATTAATGTAGAGTAACCAGTGACAGCTCCACTACCACAAGTACAACATTGGGATCACCAAAGAAAGGATTTGTGATCTTGTTTCAATTTATTTATTTAAATCTGAAATCAAGTACTTGCTGGAGTACAAACAATGCAGCAATACGTGACCCTAAGAAGACGCAGACGACATCAAAGCCGGAACTTTCACGACAAATGACGACGATCACAGAGAAGCTTTTACCGAGATGAAAGTGTCCGGCTTCACCGAGGGACAACCGCTCTTTGTAAAGAGTCAGATCTTTTTTTGTGATATGTAAAAAACATGTCCTACTGAGGACTGGGTCTAGACTTTGTACTGTATCTACTTGTTTTCAAAGCTAATGCCACTGTGGTTAGGCATGTTGTTTATCAACTGAGAATTTAAATAGGTCAACGGGTCAATCAATATAGATTCCACAGTGTGACAAGAGGAGAGAGAACACTTCCAACTCTCTCTTCTTCTCAGCTAGAACTAGAGCAGCAGTGCCACCACAAGGCAGAATGAAACAACCGGCCGTGTTCACATCACTGCTGTGTAGTGAGGACTGGGGGGGGGGGAGTAGACTCTAAATTCTACATGAGGAAATAAACAATATTAAAACTTATACTGTCAGCATGCACCACCTTTCATGTAGGACTTATTAAAATACACAAGCACAGAGCGCCACAACTTCTCAGCCTCGTTTTCTATTCTCAAGTAACACACTACGTAACTTTCCTCATCACGTATGGTAAATGAGGAAGTAGAAAACAAATATAGCCTCTGTAACACTGACCCAGACACATACTTTATATATACACACACACACACACACACACACACACACACACACGAGAGACCGGCTCTGAAATGTCTATCATGAACCTCTAGTTCGTTAAGAAGCAGGAAGTTACAGAGAGGTTTTGCATCTTTGAATTCTTCATTTGCTGCTGTTGATGTCTTTGAATGATTCCGTCTGTGGTATGTATCACGCCAACATGATCTGGATGTTAATTTGGATACGTATCCTCATTTGCTGACTGTTTATCACCTGTGGTAATCTTAACAGATAAAAAGAGTTTAATGAACGTCAGGCGTTCAAACACTGTGAAAATATTGTGTAACATTACATCAATTTGGCCGTCACTTTTTTCCCGAAAGTGTTTTGCACTTTTTCTTTCTGGTAAACACATATGGGGTGTTTTGCTCGAAGATGAGAGCAAAACATTGACTAATAATTAGTGTCAATCTGCTTTACCATCTGTGCGTTTCTATATTTAGAATAACATCACAAAAATGAAGAAGAAAATACATGAACATTTGAAGGAAAACAAAAAATATCTAAATTCTAAAATGCTGCAATATGTTGAATGTTTTATTTTTTTTCTGCTCATTCAAATATAGGCAATGACTTCAGGGGTAGTTTAAAAATGAATGTACATGTTAAAATGAACACCCGCTCTGTGTATCTATCATGATCATATCGCACCGAGACAAATAAAAGCGCTGAGCTGTTTTATCTTGCTGAAGGAGTGTTTTCTTTAAGTGTCTGTATTGCTTACAGCAGCTTTGTTTCTCTGTCCTCTCTCTCTTATCCATCATCTTCCTACAGATCAAATGGAGAACACATCGGATAACGCCTCCCTCTCCTGCTCCGTCCTCTGCCCCACCGCCGCCACGCTCTTCTTCCTCCCCTCCGCCTACACACTCCTCTTACTCACCGCTCTGCCGGGCAACGCGCTGTCTTTGTGGGTGTTCCTGCGGTGCATCGCCACCCTCTCCCCCGTCCACATTTATCTGTCCCACCTGAGTATTTCCAACCTGATGCTGGCCCTCACCACGCCCTTCCTGGCGGCCTACTTTGCGAGGGGCTCGGTCTGGACACAAAGCGGCTTCCTGTGTCAGCTGGTTCTGCACGGCATCACCCCGGTGTTTTACATCAACATCAACATAAGCATGATGATCCTCACCTGGGTGGCCCTCAGCCGCTTTGCGGCCCTCATCCAGCACACCCACGCCTCCAGGCCGAGCGGCTGCACAACGCTGCTGCCGCTCGGCTTCTTCGCCTGTCTCACGCAGGCCTCCTTCGCCAGCAGGGTGTGTGCCGCCATCTGGGTGGTGACGGTCGGGAGCACAGTGCCGGTGACGGTTTACTACTCTGTGAACGAAGCCGCGAGCGGCGATGCGGCTGTGAAGGATGGATGTGCGGAGGTGTGCTACAACCCCGCGGTGGAGATAGGGGGCAGGCGGTCTGCAATGCTCGCTGTGCCCGTTATAACCCTGTTCTTTGTGTTTTACCTGCTGGTGCTGCTGTCCTACATGACCGTGTTGAGGCATATCCGACACTCACTTCACAGCACAAGGGTCAAAATCTCCCAGAGGCTGCTGGGTAGGGTGCTCCGCAACATCGTGGTCATCCAGGTGGTTATAAGTTATATCATACGAATTTAAAGTATGTTTATTGCATTAATGACCATAAATAATTCCTATTGCTTGAGTCAAACATGAATCTATATCATAAAACCACTGTCATCCATATTTTACCTGAATCCTTTTTAACCTACTCCTCTCAGGTTGTTCTTTCAGCTTGTCTGCTGCCGTACCATATCTTCAAACCCATCTTTATTTCTTTGGTAAATGACCGTCAGCTGATGTATTCACCAGGCAACCACTGTCATCCACTCTCCATCTTCGTCGAGGTGACCGAATATCACCGTGATGCAAATAAAGGCTATTCTTTACTACCGTACCGAGTTATGACGAGTTTCTCTCTCCTCTTCCTCTAGCTGAAGAACTGCCTGCTGCTTCTGGCTGCATTGAGAAGTGCAACTGACCCTTTGATGTACTACCTGTTAGACAGGACCTTCCGTCATCAAACCCTCAGACTTTTAAGGTGCCACCAAAACAGCCCCGGAGGCAGACCGACGGTCCGACGGTGATGGGAAGTGACAATCAGAGGACCGGACACCTGGAGGATGGAACTGATTTAACTCAAGGAACTGTTATGTAGCCGGAAAATGTTTCTTTTAAATGAACACGGACTTTTAAAACGTATAAAGTGATGGCGTCCGGGTAGTCTAGAGGTTAATATATAAATATATAAAGTGCAATGTCTTATCTAGCCATGTCACTCCTTTCAAAAAAAAGAAAAAAAATTAAAAAAGTGTTATGATCTGTGAGAAAGAAAGTCTCATTTTGAAATGTACAAGGAAATGTTTGTGGAGCACCAATCATGTACAACAACAGGCTATAAATATTTGATATCCATGTGTGCTCAGCCTTGTTCGGTAATTGTGTGTAAATTATTGAGGCGGGATTACAGAATGTGCGCTGGTGTTTGAGACTTGTGTTGGGAGAGTTTTCAAGAAGACAATGTTCTGTGAAGTGTGGCCCCTGCAGATGCGTGTCGTCCGAGGGGCCTGGGCTTTGCAGACAGAAGCAGACCCCCCCCCCCCCCCCCACACACACACACACACACAGGCCAGAGGAAAAACACACAGCAGGCATAAAAGAAACGGAGCCAGGAGAATTCACAGGGAGATGGGGAGAATGTATAATAACGAGCGATGTGCTGAGCCACAGTCTGAGCCTTTGCTGCTTGTAATATACTGTAGCTGGAGGGATACCATCCGAGAAAAAGTCTCATCTTCCTGTCAGGAGGAGGTGGACACAAACTCAGGCTTAAAAAATAATAAAATAAAAAGAGTACCGACATCTCTTTTCGCATATTGACGCATTTACATCAACGTAGCAAACGACACAATGTGATAAATTGGTCATTGTGCCTTTAATAATATTAATCAGAAATGTTAATTGTTGTATAATAGATAACCCTATTGAAAATTAGATTGATCTGGAAATGATAAATATTATGTGTGCATAATCTGTAACCTGTACATTTTAATAGTTAGTATACATAAGTTGCACCAGTATCTGCAGAGCTTTCAGTTCCATTGACTTCTTTTTTTAATTTTAGATTTGAGTCACTCCGACTGTAAAACTGTAGAAGATGTGGGTGCAAAACAAGGATTCAGAAAAGTGAGGGAGACCTTTTCTGTCCGTACCCAGTGGCAACAACACCATTGTTTTAAAAAAACTTTGATAAAACGTTTAATTGTTTACATGAAACAGTTTACTGGCCTTCACATGCTTCACATTTGTTATGCACTCATAAAAATAAAATAAAAGTTGCGTTGCTTCGGTCTATAGGCAGGAAGGCCGGGTCTAGTTTAAGTCCCACTCACTTACCCATCCCCCGACAAAGTTCTAGAAGCTTAACTTAAAGCATTTCATCTCTCATTTGCTGAAACTAATTCCTTACTGAATGATTTTGACTATTATCTAAATAATTGCCCCAATTGTTTGGCTTCAATACAGATACCAGCGGCCCGTATCAAAGACACTGTGTATCTGGTGCATGTATGTACACATGTGTGTGTGTGTGTGTGTGTGTGTGTGTCTGTGTGCATTCTTGCATTGATTTGTTGTTGTTGTGAGAAAAGCAGGAGTTTCCCCAGAGATGGCATTAGTTCCAGTGGCTGTCCATTGTTGTCAAAGAGGCAGGCACACGATGGCTGATTATTGTTTTTGTGTGTTCAGGCAAAACGCTCTCAGACATGAGAGATCATCGCTACCGGCATTCTCGGGAGGTGGAAGGCTGTTAACGGCACTTTTAAAAGTCACCAGTCTATCAATGAGAAGTTCTTCAGACAGTGAGCAGGATCCCGTCTTTATGTTGTCATGTGGACTTTCATTTCCTGACACGCACCTCATGTGAGAGTGCAGAAGGGTTTCCCGTTTTGAAACTCGTACGTAAAAGAGAAAATAAGCTCAGTTTAACACTCTTATCTCAGGATGCCATGTACATAACGAGATCCCGCTTCTCTGTTCTCACTTTTCATTTGCGTCAAGCTGTTGCACCAAGTAGAAGTTTAAACATACCTTAGCGTGAACGTAGTGTGGGCGGTTAAAAACAAACAGCAGTTAGGCTGCATTCACACCTGGCGGCAACCTCTTGGTCTGAAAAGTGAAGCCAATACTGAAGTGCCTTAGACTTGCATTCTCTCTAATGGCTGTGAGTAGGCGACTCCTCTGGTTATATAGAAGTCTATGAGAAGATGACTCTACTTCTCTCTTGATTTATTACCTCAGTAAACATTGTAAACATGAGTTTATGGTCTCAATCTCTAGTTTCAAGTCTTCTTCAATACAGCATGATGTTCATTTAGTACATTATGGTCCATTTAGAGTCAAACAGACCATAAAGCAGGGGATGCTTTAGGGCGGGGCTTACTGGGATTTGTCCAACTGCGTGCATGCATATCTGGCACTGGAAATCTCCAATGGCAAAAGCACAATATGAGAATAGAGACGACAAGCTGCGTCCGTCTCTTTGTCTCTTCGACAGTTAGACAACAACTCTGGAAAAACAACAGCTACAATTACAACAAAAACGGCCATGAATCTGACGAGCGCCGTGGTACACAAAGGTGCAATTTTGCCATCAAACCCGAACATCTGAGACACATTTCAAACCAGTAGATTGTGTATAAATGGATGCAGATATTTCTGCATCAGCGTGCGACGGCATGGGTGTGTGTGTGTGAAACCTCAATGTCATAATTTCATGGTCGACACCCTTAAGGCCCATTGAATGCCATTAAATAAGCTATTAGCTCTTCCATGCAGCCACACATCATCACACAAACAGCACTAACAAGGCAGCTAATAGTCCTCCGTGTGTCTCACAAAGAGGGCCGAGTGAACCAGAGGCCCATTTTATCTGGTAAAAACAGCTGACATTCAAGTATTCAGAGGGGACATGAGTCTTTTCTCCATCTATTTCACTTGTACCTATTCATATGTAGAATGTGGCATTTGTTGTGCAGAGGGACCGACAGGTGAGCACACGGACACAATCATTCAGTCCGGTCTGTTTTCCAGATGTGCGGCTCAAACTCAGGCTTCAGTAGAAAGGACTAGAGAGGAGATTCACTCCACTTGTCACAAAGTACCTGCAGTGAATGAGATCTGATGGTGTGGGTGCATTAACGCGTGCTGACCATGAATTATCGGCTGAAGACGAGACAGTTTTAAGGTCCTCAATTCGAAATTTCGGAGCATATTTATGATTGAAAGATTGCCTCAACACGGCTCTCAACGTGACGGCAAAACTAGTGGGGCGCACAAACACACAAACTGGGACTCACGTGCACTAACATGCACATGCGGCCGGAAACGTGGCCCGTGCGATCATGTGACAATCACAAACAGTTCACTGATAAAAGCACAACTTGCATGTCTAGGGATTATACAGAGACGGCTAGTTCGTTTCAAGACGCTTTAGAAACAGGAGGTCTTAGATCTGTATCTGGGTAGAAATCAAATTGTTTCCAGAGTATTCAACCTTTGTTTATTTATGATGCATGTAATAACTTGACTTCTTTCTTTACAGGGCTTAAAGAAGTTCATGAATGAGATTTGAGTTTACAGATGATTACAGAAAAGCGAGTACAAACAAAGCTGTCAGAGTGCAGTCGTTCCACAGGACTCAAGGCCGGCTGTTAAGCGAGGACATGTTGGTTTAAAAGCCTGATGATATTGAATAAGTCATGAAAAATAAGTGAGAGAGAGTTTTGGTCAAACTGAGACAAGATGTATTGCTGTGAACTAATCGGAAATAATATAGCGCGACTACTTTATTGAGTATTAGTGATAGCTTCAATCATATGGCACTGGACCGGCGCTGCCATTCAACGTGAGGAACAATGAGCAGGAGGCCACAGCGGGAAATGGAAAGGTGAAGTGGTGAGGGAGAACAACACGCTGCTCGTACTCTAAGTTGTTTTTATCCGTCGCAGCGATGATGAATCAGGCGTTCCATCAGCTTAGTAAACTGCAACATGGCAAAGCATGGGTGCACTCACACCTTAACCACAGCATACAGAGAAGTTGTCTCCATCACGACTTACAGAAAGGCCATAGGAAGGCATTACCGTTGGTGCGAGGTTTCAGTGTTCCTGCAGAGACACCGCTATATTATAGACAGCCAAACTATGACATTCACAGAAGTAACGCCTGCTGTTTCTTGTGACAGGAGCTCCTTTCACCTTAGTATACCTGAAGAAAAAAGAAATACTATTGTTGCATGTTAAGGTATGGCTCTGCAGCAGCGTGGCTCTCTCTCTATTCATTTATGTTTACATCAAAAGCTCTGCCGTGTTTACGGATTCCTCGGATTGCTCAACACAACATCAGGATCCGTGTTTCGCAGATCAAACATCCAGCACGGCTTCAACTTCAAAAACGGTGTGCTATAGCACAAACCCTGGATGTGTGAGGAAGGAAAGGAAAGTTCACTGGCGCTCAAACTTGAGCATTGAAAACACTGAGCCGGATAAAGTCATTCTAGCAGCCTGCGCCGCATTGGCATGAACGCCGTCTGCGGCAACGAGAGGGCCAAAGGCAAGCGCACAGAAATAGACACACAAACACAGCGGTGCTGCCGTCACCGCTGGAGGTCTGCGGTGAAGTGGGGAGGAAGAGACATACAGAGACATCAGGATTTATGATCAGGATTTAAATGGACTCAGTGACTTTCACGCATTGGAACGATGTGGCACACTCCAGCTGATCCATATTCAACAAGGACGGCCTTGTTGCCTCCGCCGTGGAGGTCATGCTTTCTGTTCGGCTTGTTTGTCTGTTTAATCAGCAGGATTACGGGAAAAACAACCGGCCCGATCTTCACGAAACCTGGTGGAAGGGAGTCACGTGGGCTCAGACAGAACACGTTCAATTTTGGAGGGAATCTGAATCCCGGGGGTCCATACACACATTATATTCAGACGGCCTCGGTGGAAGTCTGCGCTCTTCGTGTGCCCTTCAAGTTGTTAATGCACTGCATGTGTGTGTGTGTGTGTGTGTGTGCCCCCCCCGGTGTGCCCCTTGTAAAGGGCATAAATCTCAGACAGTACATCTGATAAACCAGAGATAGGAGCTCACACAGTCACTGCTAAATGGTGATAACAGAAGTGAACCAAAGTCAAAGCTGCATTTATTCATGTTCTATTCATTGCTGGAGTTTACTGGACATTAACTCAAAACTAGCTAGCTAAGTCAATCCAGACTACAAGCATATTTCAAATTCACTCCCTCTCGACATAACCCCACCAAAATAGACAATGAACAATTTTTGGTTAGGGTTAGATCTTTTTATATCAGCTTCCAGACAAATAAAGTAAATATCAGCATTTGGAATGCTGAATCAGCACTCTAACAATAAAGATCCAAAGAACAATACTTGGAATGCTGAATCAGTACTTTGAAATGGGTAAACTAATGCATCTTCAGTCAGGTGTAATGCACCTGAAACGTAATGATGGTTTACGACTTCATTCTCAGTTTCAAATGTACGTGTTCTTGCTGAGAAATGAGAGATATGTGGTGTGGACGTGTGGCTGAAATGCTTCCTACATCTCTGGGGAACAGGACAACAACAACAACAAAAAGAATGCACCAGGAGGAAGTAAGATTTTTCATTCTGAGTCAGTGAATCAGTGTGTGAAAAGTGTTCTCTGTGGGCCCCATGTCCACACGCACACGCACACACACACACACACACACACACACACACACACTGCCTGACGCTTAAATCTTTGACAGGAAGTCACATTATTAATCGACGTCTTGCCTGTAAATAGTACAACATTCTGCCCACGGGGCGATAATTGTTGTTGAAGATGCTTTAACAGAAAGGCATGCTTGTTCTAGATTCATGGAAGGAAAAAAGCTGCTTCAACATTTAAGTTATTCCTCCCTCATCTATCACCATTTGTATCATTAGAGACATTAAGTCTGGAGAGTACAGCTTTAGGGCCTTCTCTCTCAGTTATGAGGACTTTCAGATGTATCCAGATGTGGAAAAGATACTGAGATGTTAGTCAGACTTGGTTCCAGGGGAAATTGATTTATATTTTTCCTTTTAAGACTCTGTACTCATTATGTGGCAATTTACTATCTCAGTTCTACGGATTCCGTTCTTAGTCTCTTCTGATTGTCAATGTTACCGATTTCTTCTTCCCTCTCTCTGTGTGTGTGTCAAAGAGAGAAGCCTCCACCTTATGGATTTGCTTTAGGAATCAAGGTTTCAGTTTAAAAAAATGCACCGGTTACAATTTTCTCGGCCGATTCAGATATTTTTGCAAGTCTGACGCGCTGATTCTTCCAAAGAGCAATAATACAGCGATACACAAATAATCTTCCTTCATGGAAAATTGAAATTCAATTGTATGCTCATAATTAAACAGAGATGTGTATCACAGCATATTTTGGACTTGAAAGTGTTACAAATTACAAGCTTTGTATCTTCTTCATGTGACGTAAAACCATCATGCTGTGTTGAAATGTGACCGGCAAACAATGGGATATATGAGACCGGTGGCTGAGTGGTGGATGCATGTCTAGTTTAGATTTGTGTAAAGGTGCTGTGATGATTTTTGGGTATATTACACCCGACGTCATGGCATATAAGTGGTGAACTAGAGGAAACAGGAGGTGTACGCAACTAAAACAAAAGCGATATCACTCTAATAGCCAGGAAATGCACTGAAACACACATACTGTAGGTGTAAACATGTGTATCGCTTCCCGTCCTGCTGAACTTACCGGCTGGTTTCGCTCACACATAGACAATGACACTAAGCCAGTGATTCAGCAGGGATCCGGTGTGGGAGAGCAGCAGACTGAAGACACAGAGATAGGACCGCGTAGGTTACGATGACTAATACCTGAGCACTATGCCGAGGGCACAGACAGTAACCCACGAGCTGGGAGCTGACTGTGATCATAGAAAACGCGTAATGAGTCTCTTGGAAAAGGCAATAAAACACACATAAAATGAAGTGCTGCCATTGAGCTCTGTGAATATCACATAAAAACAGTTAAACTCACAACTGGGGAGGCTGCCGAGGGAATTGTGTTTTCGCGCTGCTTGTTTGTGAATGTGCAGAGTGTGACGGAGGAGACAAGAGACGGCGCTTTGAATGCAAAGCCTTATTTTATCATTGTTCTTTTTCTCCTGGAACCAGGCCGGCTCTTCTCACTGTGGAGAGTCGGTTACGACCGGCTGACACGATAGCTACCTGCAGCCCACAGCACACGCGAGAATACAAACGCGGCTGATGCATTATTAACCTTTTCACACGGATGCAGGCGTGTGGGGAGGAGAAGCAGCGTAACGCACCACATGTTCGTTCTGCAGTGGAAAAATGTGAATAAATCTCACACAGGACGTGAATTTCTAACAGTGTAAACTAAGCTGTCAGTTCCCTGCTCCCTGCCATCCACCACACAGCAGGCTTCAGTCAGAACACTCAAAGCAATTAGTCGTCTTGCTGGGTATGAATAACACCTGAATTGAGAGTGTTTTATATTCACTAACTCCATTTTGAAGAGTCGCTGATCATTCCCGTGATATGATAAGAGAGTGAGCTGCTGAAGGTTTTTCTCTCAACACCGGCAAAATATGAGTCAATCAGTGTCAAATCCAACTGTACGCGCTACTAGGAATTGAATGGTTTCTGGATAATACACAGAGCACAGAAAGAGGAGGGAACAATATCTGTTTTTGGATGCAATAACTTGACTAGTACTAAACTCAGAGGTTCACTTATTGAGGTTTTGGGAGGCAGCAGACTGTCAGATCAGTTCTACATGTGACAACAGGCGCCACCTACAGGAGAACAACGCTGCTGCAGCAGCAGATCCGACCTGCAGGTGCATACACAATGATGTTGCTGCCTACAAGCAGAGAGAGTAATGGCCGCTGCAATTTTAACATCTGAATCGCAGCAGGCAACGAGTGTTACGAATCCAGTTCATCTTGTTTTCCATCCAGCTGCTGTTTTCTTTTTGTTTCTGAGGTTTTAATTGGTATCAAAACCGTCTCCCGGGCAGTCCATCAATTAAAAAACACACAATGTGTTTTTGAGATTCTACCATCTGTTATCCAAACATAACAATATGAAAACTAAATTAAAAATAATAATAATGTTGTACAAACCTCCAGTAGACTGCAATTAAAATACAATTCAGCTGTGGCTGTAAAGCCTAAAGTGTTTTTTAAGATTATGTAAATTATATTCATTTATTTATTATCAGACTTGTTTTTTCCTCAAACACATTTTGGACGATGTGCACCACAAACTAAACCCTCCAAAATCATACAATTGGATCCACACCTGCATTAGTTTTAGTACGGTCGCAGTAAAGTTAGAAAATGAAGCGTCAGAAATACCTTGACGTCTCGGTGGATGACGTTGTTGTCGTGGCAGTAGCGTAGCGCCTCGAGGATCTGTCTCATGTAGTGACTGAAGGAAAGACGTTGTACAGTTATTGTTGTGTCGTGAATACCAACGGCAGCATGAGAGAGCATCTCCAAAGGATTGAAAATCAAAATGCGTGAATCCCCACCTGGCCACGGCTTCGCTGTAGACAAAGCCAGCATCTGCCCTCTTTACGATCTCAAAGCACAGGTCTGCTCCATCCATGCTAAGAAAGACACACACACACACACACACACACAGAGAGAGGATCAGCGTAAAGGCCAAGTCAGGAATCTGGGTACAAAGGAAAGGTCACACGTATTAACACGTCTCTGTGATTGGTTGTGTAGATGAAACGGGCGACGCCAGTCAGTAGAGGAAAAGCTGCAATCATGTTGTGTCTCTGTGGGCTGATGGTGTGATACAGAAACAGCCAGTATGATGCCGACAGTATCCAACGACTCAGGGATGTAAACGTGGTGGTGGTGGGGGGGGGGGGGGGGGGGGCTACTTCAGATTTGCATACATTCAAACAAACTAAAGAGGGCAATTTTAACTTTTTATGAACATAATTACTTTATTTTCTTTTGTAAGATACACAGCTGGAGAGGCCCATAAAGGATGCCGGGTGTTTTTAAAGATGTCCCGTAGGTACTCCACTAGAGGGAGCTTATTTTGTTACAGGTGAATTTCAAATAAATTATTTTTTGTATACTGTAAATTTTAAATTGAACAAAAGGTTAGGTGGTGCTCTCTGAACCAAAATCCACGTGTTATCGGATGCTAAATGTATTTATTTAAATGTATGGACAGAAAAGATATAATATATATATAAATATATATATGCCCACTCCTCTTATCTGTTAGTAACTATTTAAGTGTGCGTGTGTCAAAGCAACTTCAGGTTTGAAATTGTTGGACGATCATGTTCTGATTGTAAGAGGAGAACATCTGCACAGGCTTCATGCAGCTCTGCGACGTCGCCTGAGCCTTCAGGAGGAGAAGCTGCTGCTGTGACGGTGAGGTTTAATGCTTTTGCTTTGGTAAAATCCCTCCGGAGTAATTTAGAGCGAAGACGCTAAGGCTTAAACGACGACAGCTTTCTCGGCCCAGTTAGAACCAGGCTGTAGCCGGAGGTGACGGCGCGTATCAATGGGCTGAAGAAGTGCCGCGCCTCACACTCAATGAGCTGCTCGGGATTCAAGCTGTGGCCATTAGGTCCTGTGCAAACTACCTCGGTCCTATCCAGCCATCTCTTTACTTACACAATACACACACACACACACACACACACACTGAACAGTGAATGACACACATTTATTATCATTTAGCTACAGCCGATCCTGTCGCTCATAATTGCTCTGTTCTCATTCTTCCCCAATTACGGCACCCGTCTCTTTATTGTCACTAAGCCTCTGCACCAATTAAACGGCGCCGTTCTGTAGGACTTGGCAGGGGGCACGTCCGTATTTCCTCCACTCCCATCACCTCACGTAGGCGATCACATTTTAGGCTGCTTGACTAGCCAGGAGGGAGGCCTGGAAGACAGGGAGATGGATGAAGCTCTCTGCGTTTATCTACCATGTTGACTCAGTTATCTGTTCTCTCAGAGGGCTGCACCGCTCAAAAAACGCCTCCAAACTACCTGCACTCCCACGTGTCTCTACAGTGTGTACCGAGCACGAGCTCGTGCACAGATGAGCTCCGACACCGTGAAAAACCCCCTTTTAAAAAAAGGAGCTCACTTGCATTTTCCTTGAGAGTTTTCTCGCCTGCACCGAGCCGTATGATGGAGCCGTGTGCCGAAACCCGAGTGCGCTTGCCTGTTCAGCGATAACAGAATTAAACGATAAAGGAATTAGTTCTGGAAAAGGAGGAGAGATGGAGATACAGAGCGGGCCTGCGAGGAGCTCGGGAGAGGCAGCAGCTCTGAGAAAGGCTGGAGCTAAGGGCAAGTGTGAAATCTTAATCTCATCTCCTTCCCTTCATATATATGGTACTGCACCCCCCCCTCCTTACCCAACCCCCATCCTCAGCTAACAAGCTTTCTCGTATCAGTGCTGATTATATAAAAGCACCGCAGGGTTTCTCTCTGTCCTGCTATTGCTGCCACCACGCCGTTATCCTTTCCTCCGTCTCCTTCCTCTCTCTCCTCTTTCCTAACACCACCTTCCTCTTCACCCTCTCCTGTAAGGTGCCACCCAATGTGACATCCACCCCGCTATCTCTTTTTCCTTTACCCACACGGGTGTCGGCGTGAGGGTCTTTTGATGCCACTTGTATGTTCAATCATGCTGTGAGTGGGATCCTTACTACTCGAAAACCATGTAGAGCATCCCGTCTGAGCTGTACGTCTCCAGCAGCTCCACGATGTGGGGATGCTTCAGCATGTGGCAGATGCTGGCCTCCCTCTTCAGATCTGAAAACACAGAGAGAGAGAGAGAGAGAGAGAGAGAGAGAGAGAGAGAGAGAGAGAGAGAGAGAGATGAGCATATGTGGCACCAAGACCAGCATGCATTCATATGATGTGTACTGAACATTTCATTAGTCTCTTTCATTCTTCAACTGAGGACTTTTGAATTGTGAAAGATGAGAAAATATGCGTGTAATGTATGTAGGAGAATTATTCTCACAAGACCATACTTTGATTTGAGTTTTTTGCTGAACCGGAAACACATTTACTGTAGTATGTATTGTGTCATATACTGAGCCAACAAAGATTAAGTAACACCAGCAGTGAAACGAAGAGTACGAGCACTAACAAATGTTCATGCGCCCAGAACAGAATGAGTCGGAGTCTTCAGAGCAGCAACCAAGGAGCTGCTAAGTAGGTCTGGGATCTCTTTGGCACCTTGTCAGATTTTACCGTTTTACTGCCGACATGTCTTATAACTGGCTCGCCCCTCGCCCTAATTTGCAGAACTTCAGCCTGAAACCACTGACAACGTGCTACATGTTGAAGGACACCTTTACACCTGTAAGTGGCTGAACCCTGAAGCTTTGCCGGCTCCTCTGCCGGCCTCGGGGCTTCCTGTAGCTCGGCTCTCACCGTGAGCAAAGAGGAAAGAGGAAAATGTGCAGCAGAAAGGGTCGCACTCCTGAAACACCGCGATGATGACTCATCAGCAAGGTCTCTGCTCTCCTTTAGGTTCAAGTGATGTTTGTTTGTATTCATTCCCGTTAGTTGAGCTCCTCGTACTGTTGCCTGGCAATAAGCATCTAAACAAGAGGAGGGTTAATGGAGGAGGTTACCGACGCTGAGATGATCAACGCGGTCTCTCTGTTCAGACTCTACACTTTAGATCACTGGGGAGAGATGACCGACACAGACAGCAAAGCTCCCATTCTTATGAGACCAATATGAAGCTTTTTCTTTTAAGTCATTCAAACAGAGAAACAGATAACTAGAAACCATTCGATAAAACCAGAGTGTTGACAAGACTGACGGGCACGGAGGCCAGAAAAAAAAAATCATTGCACTTACACTAAATCTATATTGTATGTAAACTGCATCTCACACACACACACACACGCTTTCTTCTTAGGACAACCATTCTACTCTTCCTTTCTGCTTCCTCCTCCTCCATCATCACCATTTCCACCGGCTGTCTCCCCCATTAACTAAAGAGTTTAAATCTAACCTCGTCTCACTCTCTCCAGCTGACCACTCTTTATTCTGACTGGCAGCCATGTTTGGTATTTTTATTCTGAACAGCCAAACTAATCAAAAGTTAACCAGTTGTATCTCTCACATTCACAGGTCTCATATGAGACTCACGGCATCTCTGCAAATGTCTCACTGGAAATGACACTGAAGTTGCAGTTGGACGTGCCGGGTTTCTACACAGTTAACCGAGTCATATTTTAATAGCACACAGAATGCAATTTACCACCTGCATCACAATGTAACCACCAAAGTATGAAAGAATAATGAAGAATAATGATTCATTTATTGAAGTTCTTTTAAGCTTCTGCTAAACTTGACACTTCCTAGCTGCAGCAGTGACTGCGTTGCTGCAGGTCTGATGATGTCGACTGAAAATCCCCCAAAACAGGATTCAACAGCCTCCTGCAGACGGTCACAACAGTCCTACAATAACAAAATCATAACCGATACTACTGTCTGAGACAGGCGAGAGAAAGTATTCAAGACCTCTCAAGTAATTTACATCTAAGACATTTTAATACTTTCCAAGGAAACTCAACTCAATGCTTTTCAAGGCCTGCAGATACAGTGACCGACAAAGGCCTAAGAAAGGCAGCACTGCCTAATGTGCACGCCTACCTCCGTAGCACAGCAACAGATGGAGGATGTGGAGCACAAATCAGACCGGTTTTACACCAACAGTCCAGAGAGTAAATCCTACAGATTGGATTTGATAAACAAAAGGGATTTGCCGTCACTATGAACATCTAAACATAGCCTGTCCCATCCATCTCGCTTTCATCCTCCCATTCAATCTCTCAATCCTTTGATCCATCCATTCATACTTTCCCCAAAGCAGCTCCTTGAGGGTCTGTTGTTAGACCTTCAACCAGAGAAGTAAACATCACATCCAGGAGCTTTCTGCCTGAGCTCACTCTCATCTCATTTAAGGAAAATTCACCAACGAGCGCTCTTAAGTGTATCAACCTTTATGATCCGTCTCTCCGGAAATAGCCACGCTGTGCCAAAATATACACACTCGGTATACTCATACATATGGAAGCTGCATATCCCACACTCCACAGTGAGGTATTCCCTCGGCTGCTGCTGCAGCTGGAGGTGATTTATGGACAGAAACACTGAAAAGATGGGACTGAGATGTGATAGTGTAACACACACACACACACACACACACACACACACACACACACACACGTGAACTATAATGAACATTGACTGTATTGTTCTTCGATGTATGCAATGACATTTAATTAAGCTCCCAGTCGAAGCCATGAGCCACTCGTGCTGCAGCGAGCCTCAGCACTAACATTAAGCTAATCCTCCAGAGGACAGGCACGAGGCGTGGGCTAGCTCTGACACGATGCTAATGCTGCTAAAGCCGGATAAGTGGCTACCTTAAGGGCACAGCAGCGTGCCACATTTAATGTCATCTAGTGAGCTCACTGTTTACGCCCGTCACGGCAAGCGCTGCCGGAGATTACCAAAGATACTTTATCAAATGGGAGGCAAACCAACTTTATTGAGCTAGGAAGAAAACTGCAGCGGGGAAGCTACTTTCATTGATTTTAAGTGTGTGTGTGTGTGTTGGGGGGGGGGGGGTAGAGTAAGCAACAGGGAATTACCAAAACAATGACAGAGAAAGCTAGTGGAGGAAGAGAGTAGGCAACGAGACGTTGTACAACAACTTAAACTACAACTTAAAGTAATATCAGTTGCTTCTCTAATAACCTAGACTGTAGACAATATAAACTAACAAATACAAAAATGGAAAACCAATCTAAAAGATTCTCCCTGAGGTCCAGGCCAATACCAATCAATGATTTTACATTAAAAACTATTACGTTAAAGTAAGCGCTGACATCCACAGACAGAATTACTGCTGGAAAAGACTATCACTGATGTTCCAATCAAGCTGTTCTTGGCCCTTAATGTTGCGTATCTGTTCAATCAAATACTTATATTCACCTAAATGTTGATTAAGTACAGATCTGACACATTGAAATGTGCACAGAGATATCTTTCCTTACATTTACTACGTTGACATGCACTCTAATATCTCACTATTATGTTGAAGATGACAATTCCTTTTTGGACTTTCTGAATAAGACCGTTTTGGAAATGAAGCATTTCCTGATAAGACGTGGGATATGTCGATATTATTCTTGTATTAGGAGCATTTTTTGGACATGTAAACACACGCGGCCTCCTGTTTACGGTCAGCTCTGTGCACTGTACTGTACACAGCAGTTTGTAAGGCGGGGGTAGAGATTTATTCCCAAGAGAAAAAGCCCACATTTCTGGTCGAAAGAAGAAACACACCTACGTTTAAACATTATGAAAGACTTGGAAATCGACAGGTGAGGACATACGTCATGGGGACATTTTTACGTGAACCGGACTATGCATTCCTGCACGTTAACAGAAATATTAGTGGAATATTAATTTGCATTTGCCTTGTGAGCAGCTTAGTAGGACTGTTTGTGTTTTGTTTATCGGAATAAGAGCAACAATCTGAATATTTTGTGCATGTAGACATAGTCGCCGTCATTTTATTGTGCGTTTAGGCAAAAAGTAGTGTTAAAAGAAAGAAAAGAGTAATTTAGTTACCAACTTCACATCTAGTGGACCCGTTTTGTATCATTGGTTGTTTGGAGGATGTTATGCATTTGTATGGAAACAACGATATGAAATAAGTCAACAGCTCTGTAAGCGGAGGAATCCATCAGTGTCCATGGCGACAGAAGACTCCTGTATACCGAGCATACGTGTTTATTTATTCCACCGTTCATCATAGACAGAGCTCTCCTGTGAGTGCGTTCATGCAGAGCAACTGGACATTTGAGAGAGAGAGAGAGAGAGAGAGAGAGAGAGAGAAAGAGAAAGAGAAAGAGAGAGAGAGAGAGAGAGAAAGAGAAAGAGAGAGAGAGAGAGAGAAAGAGAAAGAGAGAGAGAGAGAGAAAGAGAAAGAGAAAGAGAAAAAGATAGAGAAAGGAGGTGATAAACAGATGTGATCTCTACAATGATCCATGTTCCTGCTGCTGGGAGTCAAAGCCAGCAGTGGAAGGAGGCCCTGCTACCACAGCAACACCACACAGGGCTGGCTGTGTGTGTGTGTGTGTGTGTGTGTGTGTGTGTGTGTATATGTGTGTGTGTGTGTGTGTGTGTGTGTGTGTGTGTGTGTGAGAGATGCTCCTGTATGTACGAGACCCTGACAGGGCTTTAGCAGACGAGATGTCACAACAGTAATAGAAACGGTAAAAACACACACAGGGCTGTAGCTTGTATTTTACGGCTGGAGGAAGACGGGGATGGAGCGATGAAGGAGGAGGGGGATTTGAGAGGAAGTAGAAACACAGAAGAAGAGGAGAGAGAGTGAAGGAATCAGGGAGGCGGGAGAATGAAAGAGGCGGAGGAACGAGAGTAGGTGATGGCACATGATGAATTTTGCTCATTCTCTGGCTGGCTTTTCTCTCTCATCCCCTAAGAGGGCTGACCTATTCGTCAGACAGACCTCCGGACAGGGTGACGAGAAACAAGCTGGTGCTGTGTGTGTGTGTGTGTGTGTGTGTGTGTGTGTGTGTGTGTGTGTGTGCGTCTTTGTGTCTGGCCAATCCACTGCCAAGACACGAACCATTTGACCCACTTCCCCCTGGTCTGAGCTCAGTGCCGGGTGTCTGCGTCCGCGTGTGTGTGTGTGCCTGCTTGATTACTGTGATGCTGTGTTACAGCTGCCCGCTCAAGTGAAACTGCTCTGCTTTCTGAAGGCAACAAGGAGGAGGGGAAAGTAAAAACAAATCAACTATGAGAACAGCCACCTGGCGTCAGTAGGGGGGGGGGGAGACCTGCAGGGTTTGATGGATTCCTGAGAGCTGCAGAGGACGGACTGTGATTGGATATAAATGACTGGGGAGGGTGCTAACCATACTACACACACACACACACACACACACACACACACACACTCACACGTGTAGACATGTATGCTGGCAACGAAGAGAAATGTTACGGGTGCACAGTTACAATGAAAAACATTCATTTAGGAGTTCGCGGCCATTTGTCAAACCCGCTTTTCAGCACTACTTTTTATGAGAGGAGAGATGGCAAAATACCGTTTTTAAGGAGGAATCATTTAAACAAGATTTCTTGCTCTCCCTTACTGGCAGAAGGCCGCTATATAAGACAGAGAATGAGTCAAGCCAACGGGACAGAAGACAGCTCAGCGCGGGGAGCCTACAATGAAGATGGATGTCCAGCAATTAACCCGTTCTCACAAAGACACCAGCATGTGTGGACCTGACCGGCAATTTGGGGGATTATAGATGGTTGAAAGTTGTAATTAAGAGGCGGAGGAGTTTACAATAATGTAGTTTCCTCTGACATCCAAGGTTCACTGTGCTTTACTTTAAAGTATTTCACATATTGTTTCAGAGATTAGTCATGCCCCATGTCTGGGTGGAAAGTGAAGTAGTTCAAGACAAAACTCATTACAAGCGACTGTTTCTGCTCACCACATGAAATACACAATATACAGAAGCTGCAATTTTCTGTGGCCATGACTTTATAATTCTCCCTTTGACGGTGTGAGGACTGGTGTTTTGTGAGGGATCAGAGTGTGAATGGCTGAGCACTTTATTTACACCTTGTGGAAGCTTAAGCAAACCGAGCAGACGCCCTGTCATGCTGGATTATGCTCTCTGCATCAGCGAGAGAGCATTAGAGAAGGTAAAGAAGGCTACTGCGTAATGTGGCAGCTAAAGCTCCTCTAAGAAACATTAATTACCTTGAACTCATAGCATGTGTGCATCGCTAGATCAACACAATCACCACGACATGGAGCTTATGGAGCTTGATGGAAGGTCATCTGAATACACACTGGCTCTGTGAGGCTGAATGAATGAATGTGATGAACGTCTCTAACAATTATCTACAGATGTGCTGGTACCAGATGTTTAGAAGTCTATTCCAATACCAGGAATTATCAAACACATGACAAAAATACACGTACAAATACTGATAATTAGTAGAATATAACATTTGATGAGATTATTAAACATTTTGTAGCTGTTTTCGTTCAATAAAAGGGAAACTCCTTGAAGTATAAGTAAATAGAGACCTCAGGTTAGAAAGGTGACCGACGCTCGTAAAGATTACGAGGTTCTCTTCTTCTC
The DNA here is from genome assembly GCF_004355925.1 of Anarrhichthys ocellatus. NCBI lineage: Eukaryota > Metazoa > Chordata > Actinopteri > Perciformes > Anarhichadidae > Anarrhichthys > Anarrhichthys ocellatus. The sequence continues at coordinate 1,331,733 of NW_022280101.1, read as the reverse complement.
TCTCTCTTGCTTTGTGTGTAGTTGATGTAATTTCGGTACCGTAAAGCCTCCTTCTATTGTTCTATTTAACAAAACAAATCCCTCCACACAGCGCAGTGAGAGGTTAGGGTTAGGTTAAACTGCTCAGTGTTGTCCATTCATTGCTTTCTAAAAATACCTGCTGGATACACGGACAGCAGTCAACCTGCGTCACAAATGACCGGCGGCGTTCTTCGTTCTCCAATGAAGAACTGCAATCCTACAAATCTCTATTCAGACTTCTCCGTTCCTCTAATAGTTCATGTGTTATCGCCTCCCACCCGAAAAAATCCAGATATCTTTAATTCAATCTCTCCATCCCTCCCTCCCTCCGCTGCCTTCAGCCAGCGGCAGATATCTGATGAGACTTCTGACTCGTCTGGACGATGCTCGGCAGCCTCGCTCTGGATTAGCAACAACACCTGTTTAATGAAACTCTGGATAATGCAACAAAAACATGAAGTTGAGCAGTTAAGTCTGTTTTTCTTAAGTTGGACTTTTAATGACCTTAATAGTCTGTGCATATTTGAATACTTACTGCATAATGCTCAGCATAGTCTGAATAATTAGTAATAAAGTTCCAATAAGTATGAGTAAGAGTTAAAATATGTCCTCTACATAACATATGTTACATCCTACAAACTCCATCTGTTTCAGCATCATAGCATTTGATTTGTAAAGTGTACACATATACAGTATATATGTAATATATTGCTGTTTAATCACTGAACAGTGGAGGGACGGTACACTTCTTTCCTAAACCTCTCAAGGTGCCCTCGCCATGGCTTCATAATGAACCGCTTCAATGAAAACAGCCCAAAGACCAAAGAAGAAGACTTTTCATTGAACTAGGAAACTCCCGAGTGTGGCTGTGAGCACCTGAGTGAATGAGAAGTAGGCCGGTGTGGACTTACACTCGTAAACAAGGACAAGCATCCGACCTCTCCGTTGCATTAACTTTTAGTGTGCAACAGTGTGTGTAAAAAGCAATTACCTGTAGTTATATTTACGAGTACAGAGACGCATAACGTACAGAGTTACAGTGAGAGGTTTGTGATCCCTTACCCTCCGTGCTGAGTCCAGGACTGGAGGTGAACTGGGCCACGTCCACGATTTTGACAGCGAACTGCTGCCCCGTCTCTCTGTTGATGCATCTCCGCACCACGCTGAAGGGACCCCTTCACAACACACAGAGAGAGAAATAAAACATTTAACATGTGGCTGGTCAGACGGGTTCTTGCCAACCCCTACGGTGAGCCTGCAACAACTGAAAGAAGCTGGAAGAAGAAAACAACAACACACATGATCTGCTTTACAGTCAACACGGTGGACTTTGGATACGGAGCAACGTTTCTGATCATCTGATGACTGTTAGAGCTTCACTGCTGGAGGCAGCTGAGGGTTGGAATGGTGGGAGTCATATAAACCATAACAGTGAGCTAGAGCTGTTTGATCCATTATTAATATAAAGATATGATGATTATAGCAGCTTTAAGTGAGAAAGAAGGCTCAAGCAAATCAGTATCACAATGGGTGAACCCCGATGCTCCCGTATCATCTGTTGTCATCGCTCTACTGTCTGCTCTCACACAGCAGCTCAAAATGCCCCAAAATCACATAAAACAAACAATCTAATTGATGTTTAAAGCGTTGAACAAATGCTTAAATGACTCATTTTGCGAGTTTTGAATAGTGTTTGATAACGAAATGATTGTATCACTGTGATATTAAACCAAAAAGCCAATAAAATCATTTTGAATGATTGCATAATCCCTGAAGTAAATCAAAGTACTCCCCTCCCCTCTTCCCCTCACAGCACTACGACTCAAAGTCACGTTCACATGTTAACCCGAGAGGCTGGAGAACACAGAGGCTGTGTGTGTGTGTGTGTGTGTGTGTGTGTGTGTGTGTGTGTGTGTGTGGAAGCATATCAGCACATGCAGAGGAGACCGCACTTTGGTTCTCAACGCTGAGGTCGGCGGGTTCACAAATCGAATCATCCCTCCTGTGGAGAGAGAGCGCATCATCTCATTTCAGTCCACGGGATAAACAGAGGTCCACCACTCAAGGGCTGCGGGTCAGAATTAACAAGCCGGCAGGTCAGGGTTACACTGCAGTACGGCGGCATCAGACCGGCGGACTCACAACACTGGAGGTAATGGGCTTGAGCTGACCTGTGCATACCGTTAAATAATGCGTGTCATGTGTTGGGAAGATGAGGTTTAGCAGCAGGGAGGAGGAGGAGGAGGGGGGGGCCGGATAAATGAAGCAATAGATCTTGTGTAAACACTCTGGCAAAACCTGCTGGCAGCAGCAAACACATAATCCAATACATCTATTTTCTATACCTGCTTATGCCTGAAACCTATCCCAGCATGCACTGGGTGGAAGGCAAGGGAAAGTCCCTCGACAGGTCAGCGGGGCACGAGCTGCAATGTGACGGATTAATGTGTAGGAAAGCACACTTTAGCTGCCTGCTTAGCTGTCATCAAGTTATTTGTGGACGCTGATGATGAGGTTTAATGATGTGGATTATTAGGCCATGCCATAATCATAAAGTATGTGTGTGTGTGTGTATGTGTGTGTGTGTCTTTAATACAGGGCGTCGCTGATAATAAATACAGATCTGATATCTGAGTTAGGGGATAAATATTGAAACAAGACTTTGAAACTGCAAAAAGCAAGGTCATTGTTTACCATTTCAAAGAGGATGAAACCAGGTTAGAAAGCGGTTATGTACCGTGTTTCTTTCCATGTGCCAACTCTGTGCTTCAGTGTGAAACTGTAGAGACAGAGATGTTAACACGGTATCGTAACCCAAAGTTCCAGCCAGATATTCGAGGCCACACATTGATACTCGATAGACAAACGTGGTGAAATAATCGACACCCAGACAGTTCTGCTGTCTGTTACCTTGGTGACACTCTTTCTAACTCCAGCTCACATGAATCAAGATGACCCAGATGAAAGTATGACCGGAGGAAGATAACTGTGGACTATTGCACGCACATGCATGATGACGATGATGTGTGCACGTAGATACATTAAGTCTCTCTGTTTGTCTCTGAGCTATAACCCCCAAAAAAGACCTGAGCATCTCCTGTAACACTCCAATAAATGCTCTTTTGTGTTCCAACTCATCACCACTTCATTAATGACTACCTGAGCCTTTGTTACGAGTAGAGAGCGCCGCGAAGGCAGAGCGGAGAGAGGCTTCAGAGCACAGTACAGTACAGTACAGTAGAGTACAGTACAGTAGATTAGATTAGAGTACTGGCCTGATCGGGCAACTGGCTGATCATAAGTACTGGCAACTTCTTACTGGCCCCGGGCCATCGGGCAAACCTTATTGTTGGACTGTGTCTAACAGCGAGGGCTCTATCTGATTGACCAGAGTTGACAGCACAGTGCGTATCAGACTGAACACAATACAACGTTAGATGAAGAAACTATGTATTGTGCAGCGATACATCTTTGACTGTGACCTCCACTCGTCTCCACTCATGTATTCTATCTAATTATGATTAACTGTATGCATTTATCTGTATTTCTTTTAGGAGCAGGGATGGGATTTGAGAATGTTGAATATAATTAGATAATAAAATAAAGATGACCCAGATAACACTGTTGTTGGTGTGGTTTCTCAGGGCCTGTGAAGTGGAGAGGATGAAGATAAAGATGCTTCATCTCTTTCATACTTCCCTGTCCACCGGGTGAACTGGGAAACTCAACAATTAGCTGGGTTCACCAGCGGAGCAGCCTTTAACTAGCGGAGAGAGACAGCAACCAGCAACCATCCATCACACACACACACACACACACACACACACACACACACACACACACACACACACCCTGCAGCCTTCTGTGAATTACCCATCCCACAGCAAATCACACTCAGCCAAACCTCAGTGGTGATGTGAAAGCACCCGTTTCACAGCCACACAAAACATCACCCCCGGCTGCAGCAGACGGCGCAACACCGTCTGGCCTGGGTTTGAACACAAGCAGTGCTGCTCAAGTGTGTGTGTGTGTGTGTGTGTGTGTGCATGAGGAGTGTGAGGCAGTCTTTGTGCAATGAATGGTTGAACAGATGGTGATCAAGCTAAAGCTGCTTAGCGTCAGAAGGGTGAGGTAAGACGGCACCGTGCCCAAGTGTGCAAGAGACGCACACACGCACACACACACACACACACACACTCGTACACACATGTGGTATATACATAGATCAAACTCAGACGGAAATAAACTATATGGGAAGTGTTGCTGAGCAAACTGTTACCGAGACCAAAGGGATGGTGCAATGGTTCTATGCTGTATGCATGCAAGCACATGCRMGCRCRYGCGCGCGCGCRCRCACACACACACACACACACACACACACACACACACACACACACACACACACACACGCTACTGAGTCACCAGTTTAGTGAGCAGGAAGATTCCACTGTGTCCCCGGGTCACCATCCTATGATAGGCATTTGTTTACAGGCTGCTCCTGAGTGCATTTAACCAAGACACACACGCACAGAGTGAGACGGTAAATTCCACATTAACTCGTCGAATCCATCTGTTTGCAGGGCTCCACAGTGCAGGGTTGCCAGGTTGGGTTGCCAGGTTGCAACCACTTTGTGACTCTGGCAACAAATTCTTGGCCTTACGTTGCCATCAGTGGCAACCACGTTATAACATGTAGAAATAGGGAGAGCAAACAAAAAAGGGGCAAAGTATCCCGGTATCTTTAAGCTGGACGGAAGATTATATTGTAAAAACCATACACATGACATGTATGTCACATTTCCATTGTGAAGCTGATATTCTTAAAGCCATTGTTACTTATTAAAGACACTATTTGTTGACGTGCAGTGTGCAGATTTTAGCTCTGGGAGCGACTGGAAAGAAATGAAAGAGTGACAAACACGGCAGCTTTGCTCCGGCTTCCTCTGAAGCCTCTTGGACTGTGAAGAGCCGGGCTCCGTGGGGAAATCTACCATTCCAACAGAAAGATAACACCAGCTTGCAAACAACGAATTTGTCAATTTCGGGAAGTCAGCACTCGGAGCCAAATGAAAAGTCTATTTGAAATTAAACTCAAACTCCAGCAGGGATACGGTTTCAGCCCAAACTTTTGTTGGAGCAGGTACGTTGGGTCAAAGAGCTCTCATTAGTAATGCAGTGGAGTTCTCCGCTGCTGCGCTATCTTCCTCCACGTTACCGTCTAGTCACTTCACCTCTGCACCCCCCCTCTCCCCCCTCGCAGCACGGCAAAATGTCAGGCCTCGCTCGAGGTTGCACTCCACACAGCGATGAACTAGAGGCCCTGGAGGAGCTGGACAAACAGAGGAGAGGCGGGCGAGATGGGAAGAAATACTGAGTCTTGAATAAATAGCTTTAAATAAAGACAACGGTAACAGTAAGAAGATAAAACAGTTGGTTAAAACAGAAGTGGACCATAGGCAGCAAATTTACAGCAAATGTACACTCACAAATTATGAAAACGCAGTTGAAACGCCTCCTGTGTCAACTTCTAGTTCTTTATATGTTGCAGGTTCAGCTGACCTGCTGTGCACTGACTAGAAGAGTCTACGTTATGCCAACTTAGCAATACATTTAAATTAATTGATTGGAAGTTAAGCTATTGGAGAGTGTATCTTTTTTTATTTTGGAGGAATTTATAGAGCTGCAAAATTGCATGTTTAGCAACAAAATTCAACAAAATTCTGGGTTTTGGTTGACTAAAATACATCCCATCCCAATGTGTGCGTGTGTGTGTGTGTGTGTGTGTGTGTGTGTGTGCTGAGCGTAGAGCTACTCTGGAGCAGATGAGAGGCTTATTCACAGCAGTCTGGGCAAGCCTTAAAAAAGGGTTTAAGGGGCACAATCGATCTTCAACACATCAAAAGTAGGAAAGATTAACTTTAGAAATGTGTCAGGGGAGGAGGTGAAGGGAGGCAGACGGGGGGAGAGTGTGAGTGTGTGTGTGTGTGTGTGTGTGTGTGTGTGTGTGTGTG
>NW_022280101.1:1306564-1325601 GCF_004355925.1 Anarrhichthys ocellatus | reverse complement strand
GTGGGGGGGGGGGGGGGGGGGGGGGGTTTGATGGGAGGGGAGAAGCAGCTTTGAACCGCAGACGGCTCAAGTGGCGGAACTGGGCGTGTTGGAAGAAATCGACTGTACGTGGAGGAGCCATTCTGGGTTTGAATGGGGCTCAGCTGCACACAGCGTCAGCCATTATGGCTCTGAATAGAAGTCAGCTGCACATGGGCTGTTCTGATGATTCCTGCACTTCACCCACCCTCACTAGAATCACAGGAAGCGGGTGAGAGAGAGGGAGGTGGATGGGAGACAAAAAGAAGAGGAGACACATGGACAGGAAGGGAAAGCAGCGGCGAGTCCCGTTTGTGCAAACACGCCTCCACAATTTATCCTAACCCAGATTTCACTCCGGTGTTTCAGAGTTGGGTGGATTTATTAACTACATTATGAGATACTTAGCGGTGAATTATGGAGGCGGGGGGTTGATCAAGGTTACTCCAAATTCTGTTCATTTGCTCATTATATCAAGATGTTGACTCAAACCCGGGATTTTTTGACTTATTATCTCATTATCGTCTAGTAATTACACAAAATGGGTTTCTCAAGGTCTCGACGTGTTGCTGAGCTTATAATTTATCGCCTGTGCTGAGCTGTTCATCAAATAAAAGTGCTGATCGGTGGTGTGGTCTCAATCCAAGACAATCTTTACATTTTAAACTTTACATTTATAGGACGTTGTCATCGCACTGATGTGTGTTCAAGTAAGTTATTAGATGCTATAAAAAGGTGGAGATGTAACTTTACAAAACCATGTTTGTCCGTTTCAAACATAATCTGTTTACACAGACTATCAATACCTATCCAGCTATAAACTATATCCAACTCTATTCCAGATGTTTCGACTTGTGTGGAGACGCGGTGTCCATTTAAACATAGACTTTGCTCATTGGTAACGATATAGTGTAGATGAGGGTGTTGAAAAATGAAATGCTCATCATTGTGTATAGTTAGAAGTCTTTCAGAATCTCCAGAAACACAGGTTCATCTTAAAAAGATGAAATCACAGCCTGCGTATGCCATTATTAAGATTTTATATAATATGTATTTTATATTGAATGAAAGAAACTAAACCTGACAAGCCAGTGGAGTAGTAAAAAAGAGGGCAGTCACGAATCAGCTCTGCCGCTGGCTCTATAATGAATTCATTGTGATCCGACCACTTCTTCTCTTAAAGGTAAAAAAGGCTTTTTTTGACTCATTTCTGATCGCCTCTCCTCCGCTGATCTTTTCTTTACTTCTTTCACTGAGAGGACAAAGGAGTGGAGCGGTAGTGCAGAGCTTGAGGACACCTTAGGACGGCCTATCGAGGGGGTTCACCTGGTGTGTGCGGCTGCATGTCTGTGTGTAGATCGCGTTGAATGCGCGTTAAACTAAAGGCCGTGTTAACAAGACGCAACTAGAGTGGTCTCCCATGTTAAAAAGAGTCAACATGTGTGACCCCAAGTCTCACAGCTCACAGCAATGGATGGATGAGGGAAGTGTACGAGCTGCATTCCATGTCTGGGGGGGTAACCGGCGGGGGATTTACGACCGCATCAAAAAGACAGGGTGCCCTGTATCTCACGCCCGTCTATCGGCATCTGTGCGTGTGTGTCGCTGCAGTAAAAAGGTGATTTGCGGGCCGCACTCCTTCCCAACTCGGCGGTGCATCAGTCACCCCGCCGTCTCATTCCGTAAATGTCACCGGCTTTTTACGACGCACGCGGGTCCGCGCGGCATCACTCACACTCGCACTGCGGCCGCCCTGTGGTCGGAGCGGCTCACGTGTGCGTCGGTCGGGTCGTCGGAAACAACAGGAGGAAGCTGCACTAAAGGTTCCACTGAAGGCTGCTTTACTCGACTGCGTCTCCAGCTCCCGATGCCGACCACACTCGCCTTCTCTCAGCACCTCGGGCGTGGCAGTTCATTTTTGCAATCAGGTGATCTGTTCAGTTTTTTTTTTTGTTGTTTTTTTTTTTTTAACTATCCGCATGAACAATGCAAAAATAATTGAATCGTGCCATCTCGAAAGGAGGAAGAAACAGTTACCTACAGAGAGAAACCACAAAGGGGAGATAATGTAGAAATAATCGACCCCGGGCTGTTATCGGGGAACGCACAATGAGACTGAAATGAAAGAGAAGTGAAGAGCTCAGGACTGTGACAGACTTGCAGCCACCAGGCGTTCTAATGGAGCTGCAGCCCGGAGGAAACATTCAAGAGAATGAACGTGATTAACGCGTTTACACCTCGCAGAGAGCGGAGAGTCCGAGACAGTGAGAGACAGAAACATGAATGATAATACTGTGTCTGAAGTCACTCCCCCTGCGGCCTACAACTGCACTGTATTAACCCTCTGAAGAGTTAAACATACGTATTTATATTGCCCTTTCTGATAGTAATACAATGCTCAGCAGTCCCGGAAAAAAACACTAAAGGTAGAAAACTATTTTAGTGTTTTAGTGCCCTCGACGGGAGTCGATATCCGGTTTTACCGGCTGAACCGGCATTTGTCATTTTGACGCATTAAGGCAAATAAATAAATCGGCAAACCTGTGCCAACAACGTCACTGCACTAAATGCAGGTTATTATGCGTGAGTGATAGGCAATATGACAACGTGATTAACATTATATTATGTTTGTTTATAAGCCGACTAACGGATCCGCTGGTGTTTGACAGGCGGAGCCGAGGCCCGGTCTCGTGGAGGACATCACACCTCGGTGGAGGAGGGAGGAGCTTGTTTTTTGACACTATACCTGACCGAAGGAAGCGTTCTGGGAACCGTGAACATCCATTGTAAAAGTAAAAACAGAAGTAATGTACATAAAGACAGTGACGGATGAGAGGAGAACAGAGAGTTACCAAAACATCAGTAGAGGTTGCATGAATATCACAATGCATGTCAGAGTAGACGAAGTAGATGAAGCTCAAACGTGTAAAAGGTTGACTGGTGGACTAAATGATCTCATCATTAAGCCCTAGTGGTCAGCTTTGAGGCTTGGGTTGACAGGTTTTAGACATCTTTCATTGGCTCAGCTGCGTTCGGTTTTTATCTTTCTTCACTCATGTGGAGACGCACACGTCAATTCAGCGGCTGCAGTAAAGCTTCAATCAATCAGCTGATGTAGTACCTTTTTACTCTCAGAAAAAAAAAAACTGTGTCCAAGGCAGAATGCAGCTCGGTACTTTAGGGACGCCGAAGCAGAGAAAACGGGCTCTGGTGGAGGGAAAATTCACGAGTCTGCAGTTTATGAAGTGAACAAATCACAGACCGAGCAAACACAGAGATACCTTTCCCCGAGAGAAACAGATGCACTAAAGCAAAGACGGTGGAGAAAGTTAGAGAAGACAAACGGACACAATACATCTGAGCAATGACAGAATGAGTTGTTAGGGGTGAGGCTGTCATGAATATATCCCTCTATTGTTTTAAGAATATTCGTATCATGTTAAATCATTAATACATACTGACCTATATCTCGTATGCTATAAGGGTTGAAGAAAGGCTCACGTGTGTTCAGATCCTCCCTGTTCACTCTGTAGAGCAAACTACAGCTGGACTCTGAGCATTAAAACACTGCACAAGGATTTCAGATCATAACTTAGCCAAAGTCATTCCTCTAATGTGATCATCAGCATAACCGAAATAAAGTCATGACCCCGTATCGCCATAATTGCTTAAGCTCTGTTTTTGAGAGAGCGAGAGAGAGATGTGCTTTAGTTCAGTAGTTAAAGCGCTTTACTGTCACACTGTCAGTGATAAGCTCTCTTATAGGAATATTCCCTTTTGTCCTTTCAACATATCACCTGATCTGTGTTACTTCCTGGGCTGCTGATTGGCTGGTGTGTGACTGAAGGTGGGAAGCCAGTGAGGGTTGGTGCACCTTTATGGGTGAGAGTGAGAACTCAGAGGGCATCACCCGCCCTAAGTAAGCACACATGTAGCACATATGTACACGGCAACTATAGGGAGGCAGCTGGATAAGCAGGTGTTCTCATGTTCTATTTAAACGTTGTGTGCTGATGTAAATACACTCTGTGAAAGGGAAAACTTCAGCTTTCATTGGAGGAGGGGGGGGGCAACTATTTTTGTTGCAGAGCTGGATTGGGCCCGCGGGCTACTATTTGCATCCCGCTGTGACTACTTTGTACTTTATTTCATGCACGACAGAATAACATGGAGACAGTGGAACAAAATTGATGGTGGTGATCTTTTAAAGTTGTTCTGCTCGGCAACGCAGCCGAGTGAGACAAGACGCCTAATGAATCTCATGCACACACGCACACACACACACACACACCACCTCTGCTTCAGATCATAGCAGGGTCTCCTCGTGTGAGGATGTAAGAGCAGCGAGTGCAGCCCTTAAGAGACGTGTTTGTATGTGCTGTTCGCTGCCGATGGAGACTTTAAGGGGTCTTGCAGTGCCGCGAATTCAATTAAACGTCTGACATTTCCCAGCATCATCCGCCCGCCCAGAGGCTCCACCCCCACCGAGAAAACATGGGAAACCAGGGCCAAGTGAGTAAAACACTGGTTAGAACAAAAGACCAAAGGCTGATTATTAAATGTTTTCACGTGCAACACCAGAAAATCAATTGCACCTACACATCCACACCTCCCTCTAACCCCCCCCATCAATGGTCTACCCTTCCTCCCCCTGTCTCTGGATCCATGGCGTCATCTCCTCCTTCTCTCTCAGGCAGAGTGGTTACATAAGGAGGCAGAGCTAGGCAGCTTATTTACGCTCTCATGGGGATCAGGCAGAGAGCATGGACACGCCAGCACCTGCACTGCTCACTGACAGTCCACACACACACACACACACACACACACACACACTCACGTAGAGGGCACTGCAGCAGAGCTGACAGGCTTTCCCAAAAAAAAACCTCTCCCACAGAAGCTGGTCAGAGCGTAAGATGTACTCTGATGTAGTACGCGTGCAGTGTGGCAGCAGTAAGCCGCCGGGCCAAGAAGAGGCCAAGACGTGTACGTATACAGACGAAGGTATATGATCAAAGAAAGATTTAATATTTCAAACCCATATGAGTGTTATGTTAATGCTATTAATGGTGTACAGTTATACATATTCCTGATCTCTATATGTTGCGATGGTGTTTTCAGTATTCACAGTTTAAGGAAGATGTGTTGGATGAAACTAAACACTCCTGAACCGCATCGATGAATGACAAGGCCGGGTTACGCTACATGACCGACCGTGAGCAGGCAGAGGGGAGACCATGACATCCAATCTCACCCGTGTGAGGAAAAATAGATGGAAAATATGAAATACAATATCAGAGGAACAAAAATACAGACACTCTTCTCCCTCAACTCGGTTCTTTATCCACTTAAAAAAAAGATCATTCAACGATTCCCTTTCAACTCTCAGTTACGCACTAACCCAGCCTTTCCACCCCCGTGACCTCAGTAGTGCTTTTATTTCTCTACAGTACGATCTAGAAGCATCCGCTGCTGCCTATGATTGATGTATCAGATGTTCTTCAATCCCTTCTGAAACAAAGAGGCCACGTGCGAGCCAAAGCAGGAGAGTAAATATAATCAACACCTAAAAAGCAGCAAACAAAAACAGACAAAAGAAAACTGGAGATATTATTCCAATGACAGCAAGGGCATTCAAAGGCCAATATTTATTTGTTTTCTTCTGCGTGAGTACAGTTGGCGTGATGCAGCACTGGCTCCGGGGACTACACAGTAAATTAGCATATTGCTCGAGCAGCTTTTAAACCAATGATGTCATTGTCATCCCCGGCTGCCAATCAAAAAGCTGAGTTCACGCTCGTTAGTTCCCATTAACCTCTATGTGATTAGACCTTTTTGTATTAGAACTTTCAAAAGGGAGCCGCGGTCCCTCGGTGGGTTGAGATGGAGGAGTTTATGAAACCTCTGGGCTCTGATGTGTTAATGTGGGATCACAAAGAACGGCAGATAAAATGAAGGAAAAGAGGAGGAGGAGGAGGAGGTGGTGAAAACAAGTATTAGGATTCTGTCTGAGTCACCACTCAGAACACGGGACCTTCTGAGAGAGCAGAGAGGTACTGCTGCTCTGCTTCTATCCTCAGGAGTTTTGAAGACGGCGGTTCGGTCCAGTTGTCCCCTCCCCCCAACCTAGTCAAGACATTATCTGCCGAGCACAGACATTTAGAGAACACAGGCTTACGGTTTCCTCTCATCCGCTCACCTTGCCGCTTTACACCCACACACACATACACAATGGAGGTTTGTAACTTTGCCTTAACTGCTGATAACTAGAGTTAAAATTACCCAGAGAAACAAAGAAAAAGACAGAGAGCAGAACAGAAAGAACAGCTGATGGAAGAGGAAAAAGTCCACATCAAACTCCACCCCACCACCCACACATGTAGCCCTTAAAGCACCCTGACGGAGACAAATGGAACAAAATAAGCGCTATACTGACGCTCCTCGCTTTGAAACAAAGGCCTAATGCGGTCTGGTCTGGCCCTGACTGCCGCCCACTGGGGCTGTGCTGGCCTGTGGAAGGAGGCCAAGGCAGCAACAACAAAAAAAAGAACATTAGGAACAAACAAGGACCACGTACTGAGGGCTAAGTGAGGGGGCATGCTCGCACATCAGCAGGCTCCATTTACACTCGCCGGTTCAGGAGGCTCGTACCACGTACACTGAGCCAAAATATATATACGTCTCTGTTAGCCAGAGAACAAATCTGTGTGTACGGTCTTTGTTCTCTCGGGCTACGTGTGGAACAAGGTCGGCCCTCGTTCTCACCCACACGGATAGCTCAGTGGTTGAACTGATCAGGGATCAGATCTGTAGAAATGACTGCTTTAATAAACCAGAGAACAAACGGCTGGTTTCAGTGTAACTTTAGCCGCCGTTATGACGAGGACAGAGGAGAAAGAGCGGATATTGAACAAGTACATCAACCTGAAATATAAAACGGTAGGAATAAAGTTATATTTGCGTCTTGGAGAGAGGCGGATGCATTTACAACCTTTTCAACATCTGGCTAGAATTCGTCTTTGAAATCGGAACAGTTGGATTTCCGTCCGTCTTAGATGCTTCTTAGATGTATTCATACTTAACTTCCTTGAGATCAGATAGCTACCCGATCTGCCCAGGATGTGCACATGCAAACGTGCACACATTACCTGCTCCCTGACCCAGAGAAGAAGGAGCATGGAGGACAGAGGAAATGAGGGCAGGAAAAGAGAGAGGAGCGGCGGTTGAGAATGATTAAATGTGACAGGAAGTCCCACTGCGCTCAGATTCCTCTCGATTCTCCCTTTCAGCCTCCTGCTGTACCGCTCTGCTCCACCAGCTGCTCTCAGGTGAGAGGTGAAGCAACGGGGTTACTACGAGGAACTTTCAACTGGTTATTAAATAGTCTCAATGTAATACCGATGCCTGTATATGACCACATACCCTCTCGTTTGAACGTCAATCACATTACAAAAAACCGCCTTCTGTCATCTAAAAACATCGCCCGTCTCCGCCCCCCCCCTCTCCTCATCATCCTCGCCTTCATCACCTCTCGACTCGACTACAGCAACAGCATCCTGTACGGCTCATCCCCCAGAAACCATCAACACATTACAAAACATCCAGAACTCAGCTGCCCGTCTGCTCCCCCCCCCCCCCCAGAGATCACATCACCCCCATCATTCAAAACCTCCACTGGCTCCTCATACAGCAGGAATCCAGGGACCCCATGGTGCAGGGTAACATTACCTCGTAGGAGCTTTAAATGACTGATTTGGGGGATGATTTTCTCTCATGAGTCACGGAATGACGAGTCGGTTCACAACTCCTCCACAAAGACCGATTCTCTCATGAGTGGGATTTAAAATGATCCCAGTTATGATCACTTTTCTGTTCTGTCGGTGATAAGTTCCACACATTTCTAAAAGGGTGTTTTAGTATATTTCCCATCGCTGCAGCCGGAGTCACTGAGGTTTCAAAGCGTCAATGAGCACTTTTGTGAGCCTGGTAGTGTGGACATAAATGATCTATTAATAAGAGAGCTGGTGGGAAGGTTTTTGACAAAGAACAATGCTGTTTGCACCAATAAGCCGTATATATTTCCAGGGAAAACACTCCAATAACATTACATCTGCTTCCAATCCCGCCTGTTTACGGCGTTATTATTAGTCATCTTTGACAGTCGACGAAGGAAGTGAGCTCGTGCACATTCCTGTGAGAATAACCGAACATCATCCTGTCACTGGAGAGGCGCATGTGTGTCCGTGTGCTCGGGACATTTACAGCTGTCATTTCACGAGGAGGAGAAGACATAAAGAGTGACAGCTCTGAGACCAGCCGTGGAGGGCCTTCCCTGCCTCCTCCCACGCAGCTGTGGATGAATGAGTAGGCAGCGGCTTCCCATGAGGCCGAGCGGAGAGAGACCTCGCCTCTCCACTCTCCTCCCTGATCTCTGACAGCGATGTCTGATTCGACAAGACACTCATCTTGTTTCTGTCAATTAAACCAGATTCATTCAACAGTGATTAAAAGGTAAGCGTCGGTCTGAATTCATGAGTTGATCTGTGAATGCGTAACAATTTGCTTTTTGGATATTTCTTTGGCTTTTTCAAATCAATGCTGCTGCTCAGTCACAATTCGTTGTCATTTCTTTAAATTCCTCTATTAGGGATGTCACGATGCAGGAAGTTTAGAAGTCCATTCCAATATCAGTTCAAATCAAACAACTCCCATGTACTTCAACACACACTTTTGATTACAGTTTGCTTACTGGTTTTATTATTAATCCCTGATGATCCGCCTCAAGATGACAATGTAGCATTATCAGGGAAATGTTCAATCGTCCTCAGGGTGACGGGACGCCGTTCATCTCGAGCCCTGATCCCCGGTACTGACCCCCGGTACTTAAGGTAGCTGCAGTACGGCAGAAGAACGAGTACCGCCATGTGTTCCAAATTTTGGCATCGACTTGGTACCGAAGTTCCGGTTCTTGCGACATGATATTTGCATCAAAACAAAAAGGCGAATTCCTCGTATGTGAAAACGTGTTTGTCAATAAACCAGATTCAGATTGGACTCGTTACTGTTTCATGAACGCTTTCCTGCGTAATATGTGTGATTGTCTGTCGACCCCTCCCTATTGTACTCTTATGTGTACGTATTCCTTCTGTAAGTCTCCCGATGATAACAATGTTTTATCCAGTTCCATCCGACTTGAGGCTCAGCTCTTCTGTAGACAGCGAGGCCTTTAGGCTACAGATAAAGAGAGGAAAGATGTTTTCTGTTCAGATCAAAGCCAACAGGTCTTTAACAAATAAACGGACCAAATGAACGGGGAGGAGTTGGCGAGACAAAAGTGTAGTTAAGCAGAAAAAAGACAAGAAGTCAGAGAAAAGCCCCGTCCAATCCCCTGAGTGTGTTGGGTCCGCAGCCAAGCGGTAAATTTGCTGCCGGATGCTGCAGACGCAGAGGAGGCACTCTCTGGATTAACTGGCTGATTTGTTGCCTAAATTTAACTAAGGACTCAATCACTTCAGTGAGTAATGCCTTTTTTCTTTGGCTTTTTACAGTGTATCGAGTGTAATTAATGCTAGATTTCCTCAGATCGAATAGAAACGAGACAGAAAAGGAAACAAAAATTCCCAAACAGAGCCAAGATGAGCTTCTCGTATCCAAAACTTTGTGGTACTTATTTATTAACATGTTTGTTTTCACTTCCAGCACCTGTCACCTAACAAAACGTTGCAGATCATTTTTAACGGAATTAAAGAAATTGCATTTTTTTGCATGAGATAAAAAATTACGATTCCAATTAGCATGATAATAAAAAGTCCCAACTGCTGCCTGATGTCATGAAGGACTACTGTGTCTGCGTGTGTGTATGTGTGTGTATGAGGGATCTGCTGCAACATTAATGGGGCGGATGGACCATTAGGTCGATGACATCATCCCACATGTTAAATCATTGATAAGCTGCGGCGCCATCGCTGGATCAGAGGGGCCCATTAAGAAAGCATTTAAGGGTCCGGCTCCCCAGGAGAAGACAATATGTTGATGGTACATCAGCCTGCGGTGATTGTACCATCGAGACCCCCCCCACACACACACAGCCAGGATCAAGAAAACCATAATCTATCTGTAGACTCACACACTGTTGAGTTCGGGTGCTTTGCTCGGCCTCTGGCCCTGTGATGGATTACAGCTCGGAGAGAAGACACTGACACGAGTATTTACAGGACAGCACAGCAAGGAGAGACCTCTGGAGAGGCATTTAAATGCATCACAGAGAAAGAGGTCTGACAATCAGCCCATTGGACACGTGTGGCGCCTTCTACTGCGATGAAAAGGGTGACGGGTCAGAGGTCAGCTGGCGATGATGAGTGGCCGAGGGTTGCAGCTAATGATGAGTTTCATGAGCGGTTGATGTTGATTATTTCTCAATTAATCAAATAATTGCTCAGTAAAATTGCCTCAATGTCCAAAAAGTTATTTAATTTACAATCAGGACTGTAATGATTATTTTCATTATTGAATGAATGAATCAATTGGTCTGTGAAAGAACAAAGGTTTGTCTTCTTTTGTCCAACCGACAGTCAGACCTGATGGAGTTCGGTCTATAACCACAGAACGTTTGGAGCATTTGATCAATAAATGACTGAACATAACGCCGATGGTTTCTGAGAAGTAAATCCTCACACGTGGACAGTTGAAAACAAAGTGTTTACATCCTACGCTCTCAAAGGTTATTGGGCTGAATGGATCCAATTATGATTATAAACAAACAGTCATTTCTGAGAAGAAAATGTGCTTTTACAGAAGTTCTGTTCTAATTAAGGTGGAAATGCCATTTGGGCCGGTGTGCATCACCTAACCCTGCACGTCACTGATCCTGGAGGTTTGGATTCACTACGATTTTAGAAGAATCTTCTTGTTCTAAGTTCAGGTTTGTACGAGACAGATCAGCACACACCGTTCGCCCAGTGACAAAAGAGCTGTTCTTCCATGTGGCTTGTTGTGGCCGGGAAAATATCACTTCTGACATATTTACCCTCTTTAGTCGAAGAAGAAGCGTCTTAATTACGTGTTCCTAATCCTAATAACAACACACGAGACAAAAGCTGCTGTCTTTACTCTGTTCTCATTGGCTTACAGTAATCGCACTAATTAAGACGAATCAGAATAATCAGAAAGAACTTAAAACTGTTACACATGTCACTTTTAAGAGCAAAGAATTAAAATTATCCCTTTCATTTGTGTAATCGTCGGTGCTGATGCACTGTAGGATTCTCTCGTTATTAAAGCGCTGTGAAATCATCAACAGAAGGCCTGATTATCTGCCCTGCCTTTTTCATTTGGTCTAATTTGGGAGCTCTCGGGCTCGATTCCCAGTGCAGACTAGTTTTGCATCAAAAGCGAAAGGGGGAGGGAAAGAATAAATTATGCCAATAATAAACAGCTCAAGAGGGCTATGAAGCTGTCATCGCAGTTCAAATCACAATGATAGTTGCAAAGAAAGAAATCCGACAGCAGCGGCCTCTGCTCTCCACGGTACGGCTTTTAAGCTGCGAGGTCATTAGTCCGGCAGGAGAGGCTCATGTTCTGGGTTCACGTTTAGGACAGAGCTGAACACTGTCTCCTGTGTTAGTCCGGTCTGTATTCAAAACAGCCACGAAGCAGCGGTCAGCACCACAGCCTCATATACACAACACAAATATGCCTTTTTTAAAAAGGGCTGCTGCTGCGCCAAGCCAGACCTCCCGAAAGCCTGAATGAAGCTTCTCCACTGGGAGTCCACCCACGGCCCATGAGCCTCTGGTGCACTCAGCCGACCACAAACCATCAACATCGTCGGGAAATAAGGAGTGGAAACTCTCTGAAGCCGGCTCCCCCCGGTATCCTCCCTGAAACACAGCTCACGCCGCAGAGCTTCGGCACGGACAGATCGATGGAATCAATTGAATTTTTGATCAACACTGCAGTGCATTTAAATAATGAAAGGGCCAGGTGGGCGCAGCAGAGGAGCTGCTGGATCCTTACCAACAAAACAAGCAGGGATTTGTCTTTTCACTGATGAAGAGTCCGATGCCGTTTCTCCGAGCAATTAATCACATCCTGGATCCAGGCAGACAGGGGTGTGTGTGTGTGTGTGTCCTCTGTGAAGTGAATCTGCACAGTGGTCAGCATATTGGCTCGGCCATTTCCTGCAGTCCATAAAAGTTAACGAGGCTGCTGAGCTGAGATTTGGCACGCAAAAAAAAAAAAAAAAAAAATGCATCCATGCACACACACGCAAACCCACCTACACGCATGTGTGTGTTCGTGTGATTGCAGAGACGTGTAAATGAGCACCTGTGGTCCGTCGGGCCTAAAAGGCTCAGAGGAGTCGGTGAAAAAGGGAAGCAGGAGATTTCCTCCCCGTCTCCTCAAATTTCACACACACTTCAGTTGTAAGCCTCCTTACGTAACACCGCTTCTGAACTTCCGCTGGGCTGCTAGAGATTTGTGTGTGTGTGTGTGTGTGTGTGATTCATCGAGCCACGGGGATCTTTTCACTGGTCAGTAATCAGTGTTCTCAGCGATAGAACACTGTCCTGAACTTCTAACTCTCTGCTCTGCCCCAAAAGACAAAAACACGGAGACACAAAAGGACAGAATGAGCATGAATGGCCCCAAAATTAGGCCCTGAACACGCACACACACACACACACACACACATTGACACAAGGCTGGTTAAACATGCACACACATCTCTGTCACGACATTTAGCTCCCTTACATTTAGAAGAAGTATTACTCTGCCTCTAAAGCCTCGCAGTATCATTTTTTACTTCTCTGAGACTAAAGAAAGAAGAGATTATAATCACGTTATCGGCTTATTGTACGAGATCTGGACATGACTTCTGATATTTGCTCACCTTGATATTACACGTTGTGCCGACTAGGTTTTATTTTTTCAGCTAGAATATTTTTTTCATATTTTAATATCTGAACTTCCTTAAGAATTAAAAAGGTTATTACTAATTGAAAGGGTGTACTTGCATTATTATGCTATTAAATTATCCTCATAATATATAAAATGGTCTTAAAATGATAACAATGATTGCAGTTATTTCTGGGACAATATATCGTCCAACAGAGACATTAAGACAGGCCCAGAGACACACGGATCAAATTAAAAGCATTAAAACAAAGGGCAGAGAACACGTGTTGGTCTTATGACACATTAATACAAACACTGGAGGAAATGGATATTATCATGCTGTGCTGTGCGTACGCGCAGTGAGAGCTCTCTCTGGGATAGCAGCATTGCTAACAGATGTCACATTGCTGTGGTGTCGCTCGACGCATGCGAGTGAGGCAGAGGAGAGAAGACACAGTGAGATGTTTGTACAGCTCTGCGCATACAAGCTCTTCTTCTCCAACGCTTCTTAATCCTGTGTTCTGTTGATCCCTCTTTCCTAGTTTAAGTCTCCCAACAACCTTTTCCTCCGTCCCCTTCTCCCACATCTTTTGTTCCTTTCT
Organism: Anarrhichthys ocellatus; assembly: GCF_004355925.1. Taxonomy (NCBI): domain Eukaryota; kingdom Metazoa; phylum Chordata; class Actinopteri; order Perciformes; family Anarhichadidae; genus Anarrhichthys; species Anarrhichthys ocellatus. The sequence continues at coordinate 1,312,087 of NW_022280101.1, read as the reverse complement.
ATCATTTCTTTTTTTTCTAATGCGAGGCCTTTGCAAGATGCCTGCAGCCTACAGAGAGTGGCCTTGGGGGCATGAAAGGCTGTGTGTACACCAAACACACACACACACACACACGAGTGCACGTAGCTCTTAACCGACGGGCACACTGAAGCATCCTCACAGACAATGTCTTCATTGCATTGTCTGACCCTCGACCGGTCACATGACCGCATCGCCTCTGTTCGGCTGCCGTCACGAATGTGCAGCAGAAAAAAATCCCATTGATGCTCGTCTGGAAACACAGTGTTCACATTGAGCGCTCGGGTATTGCGGTAATGTTCAAAAGAGACGACGCATTTTAATATTAGTTTGCATTTGAAAATGTTTTTTCTCCTTTAAATATAGAAAACTCTGAAGTCTTAAAACAGACGTGTTCGTATCAACACAAGGCGAGTCCATTCCCAACACACTAATGTGTAGAAGGACCACTTTGAACTTTGTGTTGGCTTTTCAAACACAATTCATCATATTCAATTTATTTTGACAATCGGGACCATGAACATAAAAATACAAGTTCTTAAAAAAAAAAATCAATAATCTCATTATTATACTTGAGAAATCCATCCAACTCTGTACTCCCACGTGTTCGGTATAACCGGCTGATATTATTAAAAAGGTCACGGACGATGTTGATGAAATGCAGGCTTCGCTCCAACGATTGATCGATTAGTTCGGTAATATTAACGGAGGACGATTTGTTAACCTTTCGAGTCATTTATCGACCTGAAACACAACACGTCTGTTGGCGGCGACGTCACCGTGTGATGGATTGCTGCTGTTTTCTGAAGCCGCTCCGTACTGCAGATTAAACGCGTTTAGATTTTCTGAGCTCTGCTCACTCACGAGGAGCCGTTTGAGATTCTTTGCGACATTCACTCTGAGCTCATTGAACCAATTCAACTCACTGGAAAAGGTCAACAGATTAATCAGTCATGAAAACCAGCTGCAGGTCTCAGCACTGGGAATATAAAGCCCAACCAATGCTGGGTTTATTCGGCAGATATCGGATATTGATATTAGCCGATACTGTGTCTTTTTTCATAAACACAAACAAAGTGCTAAGTATATGTATGAGTATCAAGTACTCATTAAATAATTCAGACCAGGTGTATTACTAAACAGTGGAGTAACAGGCCGTAGTTGATCTGTGACCTTACTCTGTTTAACCATCACAGGGTGAAATAAAGTTTTACTGGCGATCGTTTTCGGGCGATATTCAGTGAAAACATGGACAGTGATGCTTTCTAATCGCCGATCAACGCAGTGTTGAGATCAGCAGGAGAGCACGTGAAGCTGGCATCACCGAAGCTAACAGCTAACGTGCGTAGCATTCACACGGTGAGATTACGATGCATTCGTGCTCTATACAGTAGAAATGAGTCTTGAACGAAGGTAAATTATACCGTTATTGTGATGTATTCAAATGTAATCTTGTAAAATATAATTTTGGGTAAGAAACTTGATTAAATAAAGTTTACTACTGAGCAGCATTTCACAGTAACAGTAATTTTTGCCATTTCTGTGCTGCAGTTTAAAGACACAGCGGTACGTTACCCGTAAGAAGCTCAACTTGCCTTATAATAAGTCTCTGTGTGATGCACGCAGAGACTTCGGTATGTGCGAACAACAAACCACGAAAACATCTGGCAGAACGGTTGGACGTAGCAGGTCTGATGAGTCGGCTGCAGACTAGACCACATCCGTGTCCGAGTGCCACATACCTCTATGAGGACTTTCACTGAACACTGAATCAAGCTCTCACAGTAACAGCATGTTGTGGATGGAAACACTCAGTTCAACAGTGTGTGAGAATCAAAGCTGTGACTCCATCGCCTAAATAAAGGCTTCAGTATATCATGACAATGAGAGCTTTGGCTACATTCTCAGTTTCAGCCGGAGTCATCCCGATCATCATTACACTCGGAGCGGCATCAGCCGTTTCCCCGAGCCCAGCTTCCTGCCAGCTCTACAAGTTCTCCAGGACGGAGCAGGCCTGCCAGAGAGCTTTCTGCCAAGTTCTCAGAGAGACTTCAAAAGAACTGAGCTGCCGTTCTGTAGCAAAGAGAAGAAGGCCGAACACAGCACCAACGAGGAAGAGCCAAGTGGAAATAAACAGCGACAGGCAGAGAGAGAGAAAGAGAGAGGGGGATGAAAGGAAAATACAAAGAAGTGTGTCCAACAGAAAACGCAAGTCAACCTTGAGGTGATGGGGGCGGGGAAAAAATGGCACGAATGGTAAACGTGCTTTTATATCAGCAAATGCAAGCCTCCCACCTCTCCTCTCCTCCTGCTGCTTCACAGTCAGAGGACGAGGAGAAGGGCAGCGAGGGCCGGCTGCTAGCATCTCGTCTGCATGCACACGCAAAGACATTACCGACAGGCCGCGTTTACCGCGTTCACCAAAACACCCCCTCCCTCCTCGTGCGCTCGTCGGTTTTCTTTGCGATGCTCCACATGTTGCTGGCTGCGAGTGTGAACCTGCCATCTGTCTTTATTTATTCATTTTGTCTCCTAAATGTCGCCGCTCGTCTCTCACTTGAAAGGAATGATTACCGGTCGCTTTGTCTCCTGTTTGCAGTGCGAGTGTGGACGTACGGCCGCACGCTGACACGGGCCCCTCCCGCTCCCAGTTACCATTTATTTATTGTGGATAGCACTTTTGTTTCCACTCTGCTATTACTTATAAACAGTGCTGCCGTGGGCTCACTAAGTGCTCTGGGCTTTTGCAGACAATAGTTTAATGACAGAAGGGACGGTGCTGAGAAAATTACACGATACCACCAACAGCAACAAGCCTAAACCAGTTGTAAAGGGATGATGTTCATATCGAATGTTATGGGCATTATTGTGCGATAGTGTATTTCAGTTCTTTAACCACCGTTTAACCAGGAAAGCCTCATTAGCCACGTTTCTATCCAACGGAAAAAACTTGTTTCTAGGATGGAGGGTTTTATATGATTTGTATTAGACGTTTTATTCGTTATTTCGGTTTAACTCTGATAGAAAACATCTTAAAATGACCAATGACAGAGTCAGCATCTACAGGGAAGCGTGACCTGCTATAGAAATGAGTGCAAAGGTTGTTCTTCGAGTAGTATGTGATGTACTTTCTGCCCCGATTAAGTTTTCACTACTTTCGAAGAGTCATCTCCGACTTCTTCCCGGTGTGTAGCTCGTCGTCAACAGTGAGCTCCGTCCAGCGGCACTCGTCATGTGCTTATATGTCTCTTAATCCTCATCGTTGGCTAAAGCCAGCGCTAAAGCTAAGATTAGCCCACATACACACCGAGGGGTCACACACACACACCGTTATAAACTAAGAGATCACATACGCCTTGCATGAACGGGGTGACACTGACTTAGACACACATGATTACACTCAACACACACTCTTCTCCTCTTCTGTCTTCTCCTCAGCTGACGGAGAGAGAGAGTAGCTGACATCCTGTGGTGTCAACACTTAGTCAGAGGCACATGGGCGCTGATCTGGATGGGCGGCAGCACCGCACTGCACACACACACACAGCCGAGCAGCCATATGAAGAGTTCAAGAGGAATGTTAATTCCAAAGTCCTTTTCCTCTGTCGGTCCTCTGCAAGGAATGCAGTAAACGAATCAGCCTCCGTTCGCTCCGTCTCACGTCAAGCTGCAAACAAGTTCCTCTGTGTTTGGGCCTTTGAGTCCACAATCAGCCGGAGATCAGCAAAACTCACAGTTGGGTTTGTCGTCACTGGTCAGATCAGCAGGAAACAAAAGGAGCAAATCTTACTTCTAGAGATGCCTCGTAAAAAAACGTCAAAAACTGTAATTATCATCCTTCTACTTTGTCATCTATAGTGGTTATTATATACACACAATTCAAATTAGGAAATAAAAGATTGTATTTTTATTGATTGAAAAAAATCTTTAGTAGTTTTAATTATCTTTTATAAGCTGCTTAGAGCGAGGAACAGCTCATAATTCCCTCTATAATATTCTATATTGCTGTGTAAACATCTCCTTCAAACAACTGTATTAAGTCTAGTTTCTTGGCAAATATTACAATTTAAAAGATTACCGTTGAACACATCAGGATAACGGTATAATAATTAATAATACTCGTTTTTACTGACTATAGCGTGACCCAATTATAAACTGTGTGTTAGCTCCGGTGCTGCCGAGGCTGCCAGCTCTCCTCCTGACGATTGTGACACAAATGTGATGTTCAGAATAACATTATCAGCGATGAGCGACGAGAACGCATTAATGTCGATCCTTTCACCGGATCGACCGGATCACCTACGTTCCGTTACACCACTACCCAGAACCGTGGGCATGTTTACTGGATGCATCTGAAGACGCCAAACATGCTTTTTAAGTGTTACGGAGAACATTTAGGCCTTTAGAACACAATGACGCATGTCTGCGCAGGCGTTCAGTGAGGCCAAACACACAATACAGTTGTAGTCATTAACTCGTGTTTATGTTCGTCATGATGTACTTCAGCAGTTTGAAAAGCAGAGAGAACACGGTGTACATGTCTAGTATGTGTACCACAGTAGGAATCAAACCGTCACACCGAGACCGTGTTGACACAATGTTCCACTCGCTGACCGAGGTCACACGTGCAGGTGTAGCGTTATCATCGCCACGGTGTTGGCGTGAGGGAGATGGTGACAGATAGGTGTCAGCTCTGCTGCCACGGGCCAATCACAGTGAAGCAGACAGAAGACACCTGTGGGGGTGTTCAGAGGCTTTCAGGTGCCGGCGTGAAACCTACAGGATGAACCGAAGGCTCCCACTCTGTCAGAATACACCCACCGACACCAAAAAAAAAGCTTATTTATACATTTGATTTTTTCCAACACAGATGTTTCAGCTTCTAGACGTTTTGTTATGGTTCTTGATTTTTAGACATGTGGGATGTCGTTTCTCTATCCACTGGGTTACCTCCGCAGTTACAGATGAACCCACTTTGATCTCCGTCTGCCTGGACGACTCCATTATCTCCTCCATTCCATCGACCGCGGTGGAAGACTTTCACTCTCGTTTCAGCGTGTGCATCATCATTACATCATTGGATATGGTATTTACCATAATGTAGTCACAGAGACAGACGGCGTGGATTCTACAGGTGATTGTGCTCCCCTGCAGGCATCTTTTGCGTTAAGTAATGTCCCACAGTGTGACTGCGTGCATGTGTAAAGCAACGCGTTTCTGAACAGCATTTCTTTTTAAAACGTGCATAATTACAGAGAACCTTGAAGGCCACGGCCTGCACGAGAGCGTGGGCCTTCACATAAGTTTTAGAGCCAGAGGCGTCAACACATTTATCCACACATGAGAACGTAGTCCAATGCTATTTAGATACACTTACTTATGTTGGCTCATCGTGTGTAAATACTATCGCACAGTGGGCATGGCAGGGGACAAGCTTAAGCCCAGGATATCACACACAATGCTGAGCCCACTTTCTCTCTCTCGCACGCACACACACACACACAC
>NW_022280101.1:1292399-1306464 GCF_004355925.1 Anarrhichthys ocellatus | reverse complement strand
GAGAGAGAGAAAGTGGGCTCAGCGTTTGTTTACCAAACAGAAGAGTTGTAACTTGTGTTTAAATAACCTGTCTCACAGCCACTGTATGTTTACCTGACCCCAGTAAGGGCTCTTTACATAACAATCCAACATGCAGTGGGATGTGTGTGTGTGTGTGTGTGTGTGGGTGTGTCACATACTGTACAATGAGCCGGGAACCTGTCTTGGTCAGGCGCTTGAGCAGAGGGTGAACACAGACTCTTCATGAAAAGCCTGAGAAAACTGCTGAGCGCTGCTAATATTGTTGTGTGCCTGCGCGCGTGTGTGTGTGTGTGTGTGTGTGTGTGTGTGTGTGTCTTTATACACAGTTATCATTTGACTGCAGCACATTTCAGCTCTTCTTATCCTCACTAAACATCAACCCAAATTCCAGCCCCGTCCTCAGTAACACTGACACACCTCTCTCCGAGTATTACTGTGACAAAACCAGTGAAACACGCTCCGTCCTCAATCACTTCTAAGAGATTCTCTATCCGAGGTGTATTTTTAGTCTCCAACACTCGCTGCCTTAATACAAATAAAAATACACCGCTTATTGTTTGTTGCACGTGCTGTGAGCGAGCAACAAAGGGAGCAGATTACCACACAGGTGTGCAACTCTTCTTTCTTTGCACTGATTATAAATAGCTCATATTCAGCCGAGTCCATCTGCTGGAAGAAAGAATTACATTTAATGGCTCCGTCGCGTTGATATGAACTGCTCTGAATCGCACGATTATTTAACGACGTGCATTTTGCTGACGTGCAGGCTCTCAGTCTTATTCAGCGTTCGGTTTTACTTCGCTCCACCGTCTCGGGTCACTTCTGGTTGCAAAAAAACCAAGATGGCGACGGCCCAAATACCGCTCACAAACAGATGGGTGACATCGCGGTGACTACATCCACTTCTTATCCACGTCTATGGGGACAACCCTGCAGGCTCGGGCCATTACATCTTTGTAGAAAAGTACTTTTATGGATTATATCTTCAAAGTTTGGCTGAAAATGCTACGATCTAAGAAACGACAAAGACATAAGAGCCAAGGTACATGAGTGCAGCGTGTATTTTACCATTTTACTCTCAGTATTCTTCAAAAACCAGACGATAAAGACAGCGGCTGAGACTCCTCTTACAGGGTGTATTCCCACATACTCTGGCAGGTGATTCAAAAGCCTTACAAGCCCCCCCTCAATGAGTCACTCTTTAAAAGTGCACCTGATCTCAACTCATCTTCTCATCACTCCCGCTCATCCAGCCCCAGCAGCAAACAGCTAGGAGGTGAATCCACAGATTGGAAAAGAAGAGGGTAAATATTTGGAAGTGTGTGTGTGTGTGTGTGTGTGTGTGTGTGTGTGTGTGTGTGTGTGTGTGTGTGTGAATACAGCCAGCCAGTCGTAGAATCTCTCATATCACAGCAGACTGTTGGCTGTGTAAGGATAAACATCCATATCGGATGGTATGAACCACAAAGCTGTGTTTTAACACCACTAGCTCTCCACGAGCTGCACAGAAGGTGAGGTGACCGTGACAGCTGGGTGTTTTGGACACAGAGTCGTGGTGCTGCTGCTGCTGCTGCTGCATGTTCTTAGTTGACAGGTGTAGACATGGGTTATTTTAGAGCAGATTTTTCTCGCCACACATGCACCGAATCAGAACATATGCGGTGGAAGGCTGTCAGCGCCCCGTAGTGCTGCAGATGGCAGGGCAGAGAAGGCTAAAAATTGACAGTGGCACTGTTCTTCCAGTCACTCTCTGTCCTGCTGCTGCAGAGACTTCATAGAACTCCTCTACCAGAACAAACATCGCCTTTGTCAATTGTGAAGAAGCCGAGTAATGCCAGCTTCATCTAAGCTACTGACAGATGGAATAAAAGAGAACAAATGTGAGCGGAGGCATTGTACAAGGCCAGGAGTAGGAGTGACACGAACGCGTCAGAGAGCCCACATTGTGCGGTGTGTGTGTCTGTGTGGGTCAGCACACGCATAGAAACACCACATGGTTTGTGGTGAGACGACATTGTAGGAAGTTGCACCACAACGACTTGGAGACGGAGAGAGAGAGAGTGTCAGGTGAGACTGACATTTCAAGTGGGAGTTGAGGGAGAGCAGAGAGATGGAGGGGAGTGGAGGAGATAAAGAGAACTCAAGTGGTAAATGTGCATTGTACTGTGAGATTGTGGCAGCTTGAAGTAAGATGTGTGGTTTTCCACTCCGCGCCTCCCGACACCGAAGCCGCAGTTGCGCTTACAATGGGGCTGGGACACAGAGCATGTGTCACCCATCTGTCAGACAATATGTCAACACCGCCGTAAGACCCGGCTAAATGTGGCAGCTAAGGGCCCTCCACATCGATGCTCCTCCAAGTACTCGCTGCTTCCTAACCCTGATCTCTACGCCGTTAACACCAACACCCTTAAATAACTGCATCATTACAAATGACTGATTACAAAAGGTGAGACATTCGATGCATGTCCCCGTCATGCACATGCATGCACCGGCCAGCCCACACAGACCCGGCTCTCTGCACCGCACGCTGCATCTCCTCTGCAGCCACGATCAATGATTTAAACCCAGTTGCAAGACACAGCACAGCCACAGACTTAGACATAAATAATGTAAGAGGTACAGCTTGATGTCCAAGTCTGTCAAAATATATGTGTGCCTGTTTTGTAAGTGTATTTGACCCGTTATATATATATATATATATATATCTCTGTGCAGCGCCATGAAATAACCACAAATCAAGCTCAAGGACAAAAAGGACAGACAATCGCTGGGTTACGAAGACTCACAATCTGATGGTTGAATGTGTGTGTGTGTGTGTGTGTGTGTCTCACAGGCGCTGTTCTAATCAATATGAAGCATTGTTTTAGGAGGCAGGCTGTGATTATCACTGCTACATGAGACTTCCTGTCTTTAAGGAGCCCATTAGAACCGTTCCAGGAAGAAAAAAAAAACATGTTAAACACGAAAACAATAACGAGAGACTGAATGAAATACATCTATTCTAGTTGTCACCGGGGGCCAACATCACAATACATCAGACTCATGTGAATGCACACAAACATGAACCAGGGAGCGCGGGCACATGTTGACATGCTGCACATGGAGCCGTGTGCGTGTGTTCGGGTCGGAATCAGAACTACATGCGGTGCGTATTCGAGGTCAGAGGTCGGATGATGGACGAGGACTGTAGCCGCTGAGATCAGAGCGGTGTGATGAAGCAACATCCTACGTCAAAATCGAAGTCAGCAAAGACCTGGATCACACCCGCACCTCTGGATAGAAGTAACAAAGCAAGGTGGGAAGGAGAGCGCGTTGCCCTCCAATTAACGGGCAATAACGTTTAACGGGCTGGTAGCACCTTGTTAGAGCCTGGAAGTGTTTATAGGTTAGTAAATAACTAGCTGGCAGACTAATAGACTACAGAAACCGGAGGCTAACACGACTCCACAGAGAAGTCTCGTCATATCACAGCACTCAAGTCTATCGGCTTTACAAATGAATTTTAGTGTTGACATAAGGTTTCTACTCACTGGTAAAGGGATTAAAGATCATTGTCGTAAAAAGAGTGTGTTTCTGCAGGCTCCGAGTCCGATGCTATATTAATTCAGTGCACGCGAAGTCGATAAGAAGTTTATAGTCATATAACTTTTAAGTACAGTTGTGCGTTTAAATGCATCTGGCCTGGTTCTGTCATCCCTTAAAAACTATATATGACAATGTAAATAATCGAATTCTAATTTGCTGTTCAGTAATTTAACTGCCTGGAGGTAAAACCTTTGAGACCAGCGATTGGAAAGCATTTCTACGGCAAAGAAGAAGCAGCAGGACCACACATGCCGCACTCTGCCACACAACAGAGTGCGTGTTTTGCGTCTCCAGCTGTCTTGTCACACTAGTTTTGTAAATATGCATTTGTTCCTCGTTAGATCGAGGTCAATCACACAGTTACGCGTGTGCATGAGACAGAAAGCACGTAGAAGCAGGATGGGCTGATCTCTCACCAACATGGATGATGACGAGAAGAACTCTGTGAGTGCTGAGACGGAGCTCTATAGAAACTGAGCTGAATGGAGTGATAGAAATATCATCTGTTACAGCGGTACACATGCCTTCATGGCTGCAGTCACCAACAATGGGCCCGTCACCGTCAGACACAGAACCGCTACACTTGTAAAGCCCCCCACCCCCACCCCCGAGGCCGATTTGTGACTTGTGATATTCGGCTATTTAAATAAAATGGACTTGAATCTTTTATTTATGTTATAGAACATAACTTATGTTCAGACTTGACTCACTATAGTAATTTATGGCCTAACTTACTAATCGACTAAATGCCTGGAGCTTTATAAGAATAATTTAGCTATAGACCGAACTTAATCAAGCACATATAAGCAATAGTTGGAGAACACAGAGCAACTTCATTTGATCGGTAGAGGTCTAACATTGAAGCTGTTCTGTGTACCACAAGTGTTGCTGTAGCCCTCATCTCCTTAAATGTATACGTCAGGGACGACTTCAAGGTACTCAGATCTCATTAGATCTCTCACACTCTCACACTCACACACACACACACACACAGTGAGCATTACCAAAGCAAACACTCTAAACAGACCTCTTCAACGTCTGACCTTCCTCGGCCTTATGAGCTCATCCAGCGAGTGTTTTATCTTCAACACCTTAGTGTGATAACGCACTTTGAATGAACTGTAACTTGGCCTGAATTATGCGTCGGGTCTGAAGCAGGAGCTGCTTTCACACAACGTACTGCGATGAAGGTGTAGCGCAGTGAAAACCGGTGAAATCACAGCAAAGCCTCTCGACATCTGCAAACCATCTTCAGCACAGGAGGGTTCTTACGTTTCCCTTCAGGTCTGTTTCTCTTCCTGCCACTGAACAAACAGGTCCGACTGTCATCGGGAGCCAACATGCCAACAATCGAGCCCAATCCTATCTCTAACACGAGCACGTTCACCTTTCATTTGGTGTAATAAGTAACTTCTGGGGCTCTGTGTGGGTTAATGTCCTCTAGAATTATACTGCTATAAACCGTTATTTTCTCAAGGCTTGAAAGGGAAATATCTTTCCCCCGTGTGTTGCATGCTGGGTGTTGTTCTGTAACCCAGGTGACACTATGTGCTTTGGCATGCAGCATGGAAATTGGTTTAGATTGAAAAAAAAAAAGGCCCCAAATTGAACGACAGCAGGACAAAGAAAATAAACTGGAAACAAGAGAAAGGAGTCAGAAATAGCACTAAAATGTCACTACAAGCACCAGCGACTTTTGGCAACTTAATCCAGACAAACCAAAGACCAACAGGAGCTTAAAAAAACCCATAAATTACATAATATTTATTCATAGAAGCCAAGGCAACTAGCATATAAACATTTGGGCTGCTGCTGTGTTGAGTGTATGACTTCACAGAGATGTTCGTCATCTTTCTAAATGCGTTTCTGTGTTTTATTAACCGACAGATGAGACTCATAACACACACACACACACACACAGACAGGACATCTGTGTGGGAGAACACTCAAGACACACACAGGGCCAGGTGGGGAATAACATATAAATAAAACAGGTACTATATCACCTTGTTGGCTAACAGAAAGCCGCTGTGATCGCACAGTCAGATCCTCACTCAGACACATGCGCTCACACACATAAACCAGAAACTGGTAAATAAACCATCTGGGTGCGTTAGTGCTCAGGGCAGCTACAAACACCTCGTGTCCTCTCCTGACTACGATAGTGTTGCTCCTCTTCCCCTTTTAGTTTTTACGGTCCAACGTATTAATCCATCATCAGAAAATGTATTAACAGAAATTCTCTAGTTTTGAAATGACACTACTCAGTGGTTTACCTTTTCATAGTCTTGCCTCTGACAGTAAACCACATCACAACACAATAAATAAAAGATACTGAGAGCCTCCGAGATCATAAACTCAGACAGCGGCTTTCTCTCTCCGATGGAAACGATCCCGGATCCCTCAAGCTCTTGCAGCCAAGCAAATGAAGTAACTGTAGACAGCAACTTCAGTTTCCCGATGAAGAATATCTCCAATAGCCCAGATCTAGAAGAAACTTAAACTACGCTAAATTGCAGCTATAGCCGAGGCAAAAGCCCGGTGACGAGGCTCTGTGGGTCAGTGTCTGCTATTCTACAGATAACTGAAATACTGAGCCCGCTTAGTCAATGTGACAACAATGAGACAGGCTTTTATCAGACGGGCCTCTTCCTCCGCATCATCTGGAGAACATGACTGATTCCTCTATTAGTAAAAAGGTCAGGTGCTGCATATGCTTTCACTTCCCTCCACGCCAACATGAAGTGGAAATGCAGAACGCTAGAAGAGATCCCTGGATAACTGCTCTGATTACGCTGCTCTTTCCTGCAATTCTGCCAAGTACACACACACACACAACCGCCTGAGGAGGTGAAGAAACACATCCATACTTGGTTTAAAATGAACCAGTGACTGGCAGCCTCTATAAATATCTTAAGGATTGTGTGTTTGGTGGAGAGGCTGCAGATAGTTGCACAGCTTCGGGCCAGATACACATTTATTTCAGCGGAGGACACAAAGCTATTTGTCTCGGTCAAACCACTAAAACACACGATATCAAGCATGTTGCATAATCGGCAAGTTGCAATGTAGAGAAATCTTTGCATAATGCCATATCAGTAAGGTTAATTGTTTTGACAATGCACAAACAGAAACTATGTTACTGTATTTCTAACCAATCAACTGACATGGTCATCATGAAATAAACACATTTCCCTCAGGAGTTGGTGGAGACCAAACACGGAGGTAAAAGAGAGTGAATAATGCATCACATGACATGCTGGATGTGTAAAATAAGCAACTGTTTGCTCACAAGTTCACCGTATCAACTTAAAATGTGATGATACGTCAATGTTGCCTTACATATTATAGAGTGATCCCAGTCTCTTCCACGCAGTGAGGCATAAAGCCGTGTTAATTAAACTCTTGTATCGGACCGGTTCTCTGTAGCGGCCGAGACCCAAAGACCAGGTATCGGGATCGGGACTGAAGAAGTCGGATCAGTGCATCCCTAGTTTCCACTTCCCTTAGGTCAGTCCTTCCAGGTTTAAACACACCACATGTTCCTGTTACTTCAGCAGCATCTACTGCGAGACCTGAACAGAGCTGGTCCTTCTGACGGGCTCAACAAGAAGCCAGATGTAGCTCCTCTACTCTGCGCTGCTCACAGGGAGCTGCTGGGGTCTGCTGGGGGTGTTTTCTCCAGCTTGATGAGGATGGATTAATATTTTAGTGGCCGAGGGCAAGATCTCTCTGCTATATCATCTATGTGTAATTGTGCGTGCAGGAACCAGCCTTTCATCTGATTTTTCGCCTCCAAACCCCAACAGAGAGGCGAAGCTCACATAATACAAGTTGCCTGCACATAATTATACACGTGGTGCAGGCGAAAGGCCCCGGGGACGACTCCACGCGCGTATTCCCTCGGGTCCCAGCACCCAATTCAGTCACAGCCACGTCGTTGTTGCATTATGACTTTTAAAAACTTGCATTTTTTTTTAAATTGGTATATTGTTTCGGTAACTTCAGAGGGAATTCATTTATTAGGACGGAGCTAAAGAGCAGCAACATCCTGCCAAGCACACATCTCAACCAGTGAAAAGATGACAACTCAGTGCAGGAAATAGCACCACTTGGCAGACGCCGTTATTCAAATTGACCCCGAGTGCAATATATTTTTTCGAGGAGTGAGAGCCTCGGCAGTGAACACAGCTGCCATTAAGTTGTGTGCCGGGCAGACTGCCTTTTAAAAAACACACTCGAGTCTGACAATGTAAACAGAGCAGTGTTTAACCTACTGACCCACAGCCCTTGGGTCTGCTGGGTGGCTTATTTGTAGAATATCTCAGAGAGCGGCCGGCCACCACTCGTGCTCAGCATTAGCTAGCGACGCACATCGCCATCAACAACCTGAGCCCCATGGCCAACTCTGCCAGAGACGTGGCTCCTGTAGTGGGGCCGCCTGTCCGGATGTAGGTCAGCGTTTCACACGTTTTACCGAGAACGAACGGGACATAAACGCACATAAATACACGAAACCTGAGCAGAGCCTTTAAAATACATAATTAACTAAACTGGCAGGTGGCACCTTAGCACCAGAAAAACACTACTCCTCCTGAGGGAGGCACGCCGCACACACACTAACAAACCTACCTCATTATTACCATCATTTCTCCCACAAGCAAGCTGAAAGATACAGCGGTGAAACGGTGAACTAGCAGGTATTTCATCCCCCGTGGATTACAGGGTGATGTCGGTTCACTGCAGGAGGTGAATGAGACACACGAGATAGGCCTCTGGCTTTTATTCCCCGTCACCTCTTGGTAAGGGACACACCGGACCACACGAATGCACGAACTGACACACACACACACACACACACACGTTAAACACACACCTCCTTGGACTGAGAGTTATAATGACATGCAGGCCTTGTACAGCACCCTCGAGTGTCCTCCTAGGCCGCGAGCTATGCAAATGGAGGGTAATTCATTTTGTTCAGAGTGGAGCAGATCGCCTCCACGGCGATATGTTCCAGGACGATCTCCACTATTAAATCCACAGCGAGTCCAAATACTCGGGGACAGGTAGGCCGTTGATCCGTTCAGCTAATACTAACTCACGGTTTTGGCTCCATTAACAGAGGAGCCGAGAGACTCCACGCTTCGCTGCATAAACTCTCAATGGCCTGTGACTGTAGCACCAATGCTGTTAACACTGACAACCTTTACATGCACACCAATATTCCACTGTTATTTTCAGTATTCCACATTTGATACGCGTCATGTAAACGGCATATACAGTTTGGAGTTACGATTGCAGAGATGCGTGCCCAGTAGAGAAGCCCACGTTTCTGGTTGGAGGGAGGAACACGCCTACTTTCAAACTCCATCAAAGACTTGGATTCAGGTTTTCTGATATGTACACAAATATATCGCAACGCCGAGGAAGTGAAAGCGTGAGGCTGCATGTAAACGGGAATATTGGTGTAATATTCATTTTACATCAGCTATGTTCACGGCTTAGTAGGAATATTGTCTTTTTCGGGATAAGGCCAGAAAACTGGAATACTTCGTGTCTTTGTGTAGACTGCAGTCTGATGTTGCAAACATGACGTCATTACTTTCCCCAAACCTTGGACGCTGTGCCGTTTCGGTCCGATGCACTGAAATTAGCATTTGCTGTTGTCCACAAGCATTAGCTGCAGTGCAGTTTAGAGCTGCGAGGAACAACAAAAGGAAAACAACATCTTTCCGGCTGTCCATTTCTTTATGCACAGCGCTGTGTTACGTCCCCTACTGTGAGAAACACAGGCACAACTTTTGTTTTTTCTCCCGCGGATGAACCAGAAAAGAGCATGGCCCGAGGGCACAGGATGTCTCTTAATGTGTGAGTCAAACTAATGGACTGCTTCCTTCTCCTGACCTCTCCTGCTCCCTCACTCGTCCCACATCCAACCTCTCTTTCTCCCTCTCTCACCCTCAATCCATGACTTACTCTCCTCGTTCTTGTCTTCTTTGTTTCTCCCGCCCTCACCCCGTCCTTGCTGTTGCAGTTGTTGTTCTTGCGCCTCGGGACACAGGGGCACAACGGGCAGGATCAATCTGACAGCCAGACGGATGTACACAACATGCTCACGGGGGCCAAGTCTTCATGCTATAGTCGACTGATGCGTGTGCATGAATATGGACACGACTACAGGGTGGATGCTGTTCTCCATTGGGCCTTAATCCAGGGGACACACACACAGAGCAGGGATCACAACACTGCTTTCCAAACACAGTTCAGGATGACCCATATATATATATATATATATATATATATATATATATATATATAGATAGAGGTCTGTATTTGCAACTACATGGGTCTAACCCTGCAGAACACACACGCACACACTTGCTCCAATGCACGATCCAGGGCGTTGGGCTTTTAAAGTAATGTCTTTCCTGACTGCGGTGTTGTCGTTGGATTTCCCTTGCAGTTAATCCGGTCTCTTTCGGAATCAAAAACCCACAATTGGTGCTTCGTTGCAGTCTTAAAAAGAAGCCGCGGCTGCAGCAGCTTCTCCACACGGAGAGCAGCAGGTCGGCTGATAAAAGGCCGCTCTCTGTAAATCGCAGACGGTCTGTCCGATGAGTAACACTGTGATTCAGAAAACTAAGAGCAAGTGTGTTGTTGTGTGTGGCGGGCTGACTCAAAAGCATTTGGCTTCCAAGTGTTCCTTCTGCCCCACAAGAACCTGAACACATATTTAAAAACGGTGATTATTATAGGTTTACATTAAACATGAAGGCGCGGGGCCGATGGAGCAGGAGGAGCTCTTGGGGACCACGCTTGTGTGTGTTTGAGTGAGCGAGAGAGAGAAGCAGCAGTTTTGTGTGGGACACAAAACAAACAAAAGAAAAAGAGCACACAGCGCTTTCAAACTTGCCTAAACATGTGCTGTGCAGACTAAGCACCCTGTCAAACAGTCAACCACCTCCGTGACACCCCCAGAACCAGTCAGCCCGC
Source organism: Anarrhichthys ocellatus (assembly GCF_004355925.1). Taxonomy (NCBI): domain Eukaryota; kingdom Metazoa; phylum Chordata; class Actinopteri; order Perciformes; family Anarhichadidae; genus Anarrhichthys; species Anarrhichthys ocellatus. Next base: position 1,295,862 of record NW_022280101.1, on the reverse strand, counting down.
TATGACTGACTGGCTCTATCCGTCAAACCTGCCAAGCTCCTGATTCACACGGAGCTTCTGTTTGTAACGCCCAATGAAGTGCTTCATTCAAGACCAGCAGTTTGGACGACACAGTCACTTCTTCAAGCGTCGGTCAAAACAGAGACAGTTTCCCCTCAAACAGATCTTCTTCTTCTCCAAAACAAAGCGGCGGTCTCCCTCGCGGCGGTCTCCCTCTTGTTACTTTCTCCGGTTCCTTTATGTGAAGTTGGAAAGTCCCAGGTGTGGTGCAGGTACTGCAGCCATTAGGGCAGAACAAAGCTCCGCGAGTATAGTGAGTAATGACCGAAGAGGCCGGGTCACCAGAAATAAATCTTGGCTGCAATAGATTATAATTATATGGATAAAAGTTAATGATACACTGAGGTTTGTTGCCTCCCTCATTTCTAAAGCGGGATTACAACAGGAAGGTAATTGTAGCAACAGTATAGATCACCTATTTAAACCTATAAACTATTAGTCTGAAGGGAGTTTATAGTAGTCTTTCTGGTAGTATTCTATACTATTCTTATAGGATGAAATGTGTATTTGCTAGATATATATTTGCATTAGTTATTTTAGCGTGGGGGTAACGTAGATTCTTATTCCTCAGGGGATGAACCCGACCTAGATGAAATGCTCGGGGACTCCTCTCTGCAGGCACCGCTGTCCTCTTATCCGAGCAGTGAACATTACTAGAAGGAGCTCACCGGGTGAGACCTTCAGTCACTAACCATGACCAGATGTGACGGTCCAGATGTGCATGACTCACGGTGGTCTGGTGCCCTGCCCTTTCATCTCTGCAGCAAGTTGGCAACCGCCACCGGGGGTCAAAGCACACGGTATCGCGCTAAGTATACTGTGTAATGACCGGGGCAACCACAGCAGGAGGATGATAAACGCTGCCACAGCGAAACAGGATCTTATCTTCATGTTGGAAGAAAGCAATAAAACTGGGAATGCAACAACTGTTATCACATCAGCGGCGACCATAAAACAAATGACATAACATCCGTGTTTTAAACTGTTGTGGGACGTGGCCGCGTCTTCTAATAATATAGTGTGCCATTAAGGTCACCATCAATTATGATGACCAAGGGGACACCGTTAATTCCGACACAAATATCCCCACGCTTTGATTTTTTTTTGGAGCGTGCATGTGCGTTTGAGTTTGTGTGTGTGCGTGCGTCTTGCGCGCGTGTCATTCCCTCGGGTTGTTAGGAGGAGCCAATTGGAAAGCCCCGGTGACCAACGTTCATAAAGGAATTAAACGGTGGAATAAAAACAGCAATGCAACACTTACTTGCCAATGACCTCGCAGAGCTCGTACACATCTTCAAAGAGGATGTCGTCGTCCGCCATAGTCCGACCCCGGTTGGGGGAAAAATGATCCCCAAAATATGCGTCCCAAACCTGACGGTGCTCCTAAAAAAAGAGGGGAACGGAGAGGCCACGAACAGCTGACCGTTTAGGCAGAAATGAATGACAAAACACCGCTCGTGTAGTCGGTAAAGAGTTCCCAAGAAAGGTTTCTAAATTCCAGTTGTTGCCTCCTTCGTCGACCCCCCGCCCCCCCAAAAAATATGCTGCGTCGCTGTGGGTGATTCGGCACAGGGGGAGCTCAATAATCCGGTTTGGGAGTCCGCCGGTTCGGCCCCGCCTTTCCCACGGCTTCCCGGTAACGTACTCCCGTCTCAAAACGCAAACCATACGTGGTTGTCAAACAAGCATTACTCCGCTGGCGGTAACGACTGTGTTGTTAAATGTTGCACTCACACAGAGGAGGAAATGCCCGGACAGACCCCCGGTTGGCGGTGCGCATCAGGCTCGGGTTACAGCACTGGTCCAGGTGGGTTAACGGTGATCTCCACTTCCCGAACAGCCACGGGTTACACTTTCGGGGATACGCGCGCACACAGACGCGCGCAGTCCTTCTAGTCGCGTAAACCCGACCGACGGGCGGGTTCAAGTGTTCACCGTACAAACTGAGAAGCTGCACTCTCCGTCTCTTTCTCCTCGGCTCGGCAACACTTTCCAGCCCTTGGTGTATGTTTTTGTTTTTTTTCTTCCCCCCGTGTGCTTGGACGCTCCACAGAGCTTCCAGAAAACCAAGCTCCTCCCACACGGGGGTTGTGAAACTGTTCAGCCGTCCTCCATTTTGGCGCCGGGCTGTTACCCAGCATGCTCCTTAGAGGCCCAGAGGCTTTGAGCCAGTATGGCGGAGGAGCGGCGCCATAAAGGATTTTCTAAAACCGCAGTTTCCTTCGGACTTTTTCAATGGATACACACGAAGTGGAGTTCCCATCCGGAAGCGAGCAGGAGCATGAATGAAGCATGTGCATACATCTAAACAACTACCCATTTAAGTTGAGAAGTTATGAACACTGATATGATTCAGACAGTCGTATGGTGAATGGTGTCCTATTACACAGGGGTGAAACAATCAGCCAATTGTCCAATTAGTTGATCAACAGAAAATTAATCTGCAACTTTTTGGATAATCGATAAATCAGTTGAGTCATTTGTCAAGCAACAATTCCAAAGAGCCGGTTTCATGATTTCCTGATTATCTCCATATTCTTACTGACATTTGAAGAAGTCACCTTGGGCTCTGGGAATCTCAGCTTGTTTTGCTATTTTGACAAACAATGAATCAAGAAAACAATCGCATGATTAACTGATACTGAGTTGCTGCCCGACATAGAATTTTAGAAATGCTGATGTTTGAAGCATTTTGGTGTCTGATAAGCCCCGAAACTCATCGATCTACTACTAAAACAGACTGTCTTTGATTGTATGTGTTCATGCACTGCAGGAAACAACACCACACAGCTCCTTTCTGTTGAGCTGACTCAGATGTTTTATGAAAATCGAATGGAGGGACCCTTATATGTTTCTAGATGTAGCTAAACTGCAAAGAAACCAGATTACCCTCTGGAATAATGCAACACATGGGGTCAAAATGAGACACCATGAGACAGTATTACTAACTGACTGGCTGTGGTTGTCTGCAGCGTCAACATTCACACCTTTTAGGATTTCTACGTTGACAAAGTGTACGACGCAGTGGAAACATGCGAGTACAACATACAGACAAGTGCTGTCTATTCATATTTCATGGGCTCCGGTGGGATAAATGCATTGCCAGCTGATTGCCTAATGAATGCTGGGAGAATAATTAAGCAGCGTCGGTAAACCCGAGATGATGAGCTTGTTCTTTTATTCATGATTTTTCAACAAAAATGGTGGTGATGTAATTAAATAAACCCCAATGCCGCTACTGTAGGTATTGCGTCTCTCCCTTGATGCTGCAGCTGCTTATGCAGCAGTAAGAAAAATCTTCTATTTGGGCCATTTGAAGTATGAAATGTGTGCCCTTGCTGATCATGTGAGGTTGTGTGCGGTGTTGCAAGGTGACAAGCGGGGGGGGGGGGGGGGGGGGGGG